>NW_012102676.1:423730-456151 GCF_000951045.1 Mandrillus leucophaeus | reverse complement strand
TTTTTTCATCAAAAAAGTTATGTGTATGTATACTTTACCCTTATAAATACATAAAAAGAGAAAAGAAATACTATCTAATAATTGTTATAAATGTTATTTTTGCATTTATCTTGGACAGTGATGGGATGAGGAAAGGGAAAGAATAATTTTTCTTTTTATTCTTCATACCTATTTAGATTTCCTTAGAAAGAGTATCTCATACATTCATAATTTTAAAATTAATGTGTTTATTTTGGAAAACATCAAAAAGCTTTAGGAAAAAAATAGACATTACACAGTATTCAATCAGAAAAATGAGAACTTCTAATGTTCTTATATTTTTGCAAATACAGTTTTGCTTAATTCTTTAAAAAATTAAGTCCATTCTATATTATTTTTATATCCTGCTCCTTAATCATACTCTGTATTTTTACCATATCAATAACTATTCTTCAAAAACATGTGTTCTTCATCCAGAAGGGTCACAATTTATTTAATTATTCCAGAATTCTGTATAAGGTATCTTTAACTTTTTGCTTTTAAAAATTACCATTTAAAATATACCTTTATATAAATTTCTGTTCATGTGTGGTTATTTAGAAAAAACATGGAATTTGAGTCAAAGGGTTTGAACATTTTAACACAATGTGATCTCACTTTCTGGATTTGCATTTATACATTTAAATACATTTTACTCCCATTTTGGACATAGTTCAAGGCAATATCATTTCAATAAGAAATTAAAAATTATGTGTTAGTGTCTAAAAATAGAACACCACACTTCGAAACTTCTGGAATTCAGCAGTTTCCAGTTTGCAAAATTTTGTTGGGGTAGAGGGAAATAAAAATCTTTCATTTTCAAACCAAGAAACCAACAGTCATGAAACGTATCATGTCTTGCATAGTCATAGAATTGTTTGGCTTGAGACAATGTGTGTCCCATTACTAATTCTAAAACACCTCCCAGCTCATGCTCATTCAGTGTTTCTGACCTCATCTTCTCTGAACTAATGGAAATCATTTCCTTTCTGCTGTCTGTACTTTTGAGGAATCATAGACTTTGAAGTCCCTCCTGGTATTCCCTACACCTGATATATACCCTGCTATACCTTTTCTTGTGAAATACATGGGTGTAAAATGCTTCTTCCACATAAAACACCTTTTTAGAACTAATCTTTGCATGATCGAAACCTTTACATCTTGTTTTTATGTGTGTTTTAACTATTTTATTGACATACAGCATCTAGAAAAGTGCATCTAAGTCTTTGGCCTGAATGGAAATAGCACACCTGCGTAATCAGCGATCCAATGAAGAAATGGAACATTAGCCTCCTTCTGCCTCTCCCAACCTCAGCCTCACCTGAGAAATCATGATCCTGGATTCTTTTTGCCTGTGTTTGAAATGGATGCATTTAATATTATTTTGTTAATGTCTTATTTTACTCAACCTTGTTTTACCTTTTTTGTTGTTCTTTGTGTTTAGTTGTTTTCTGGTGTGTGATTAAGTAGACACAGTTGACCTACCAACAATAATGCCCAGCTCTTTCAGCAGAAACCTGTGAAATGAGAACATTATTTTTTAACGAGCCTGAATGTTGCACTATGTTCTTGGCAGAGAATAATTTCTAGGTACATATCTGTTTTTCGGAGATAATCTTTGGAGCACATGCTTTTCCTCATTACAAAAAAAAATCATCCGTGTCTTCTCTGGAAGAGTAGTCACATCTTTATGGACAAGATAGATTTTTTTAAATGAAATCATAAACTACTGTGGCTTCAGTCCTCTGGACTTCTTTCCACATTTGGCTTTTGTGGCTGTGTAAGTAGAAAGGTAGAGATAGGAACTTGGAATTGATTGGCTTGAGCATGTAGACACCATTCTGCCATTTAATTTGCTGTTAAACTAATTAGCCACTTAACTCTTGGTATTTACTTTGCTTAATTGTAAAAATAAGAGCTTGGACAAGGTTCAGCCTTAAACCAATAGTGTGAGTCACCCAAAGTAATCTGCAAAACTCTGTTTTCATCAGATTGTCAGTGGTCTGTGACTTAAGGAAAGTAAAATATGACGGGGCTACCTTGCTCATCCTCAAACTTCAGCATGCATCAGGATCACCCAAGGGTTTGTTACGGTTGATTGCACCCCTGCCAGCGTGTGTCTGACTCTGTAGGTTTGGGTCGAAGGATTTGCATGTCTAACAAGTCCCCAGATGACACTATTCTGTGTCAGAACCACATTTGGAGAACCGCAGGGCCAAATGGTTACTAAGCTCCATTTCTGCGCTGACTTTCTGAAGTCCATTATGTCTTCAATTAAGGAGACAAATGTATTTTGTTCAACTCTGTATCTTCAGTTGCCTTATAGTGTAGCACATAGCTTGGCAGGAAGTTGGTGTCCCATAAAGTTTGAATGTCTAAATGAACGAATGTGTATTAAGAATTCCTTTTTAGGCCACGCGTGGTGTGGCTCACACCTGTAATCCCAGCACTTTGGGAGGCTGAGGCGGGCGGATCATGAGGTCAGGAGATTGAGACCATCCTGGCTGACACGGTGAAACCCCGTGTCTACTAAAAATAAAAAAATTAGCCGGGCGTGGTGGCGGGCACCTGTGGTCCCAGCTACTCGGGAGACTGAGGCAGGAGAATGGTGTGAACCCAGGAGGCAGAGCTTGCAGTGAGCCGAGATTGCCCCACTGCACTCCAGCCTGCGAGACAGAGTGAGACTCCATCTCAAAAAAAAAAAAAAAAAAATAGAAATCCTTTTTAAAGAGCTGATCATAAATTCATCCTAAATTTGTCCTATACCTTCTTTAAAAATTTCGGCATTGGAGCCACAGCCTGGCTGTTACTTCACGAGAATTTGGATTAATGTACTAAATAAAAACGCATCATTATTGATTGTGTCATTCTCTGGAACAGAGCCAATACAATGTGGGCCCATAATTTATTTACAAAATATTCCTGACACTTTCTTTTATTATTTGTTTTCAAACGGATCCAAAAGAACTTTACTGTGAGGATTGTCTAACCAGGTTCTGTAACAATGCCACTTATTCTTTTTTAAAAGTTGTCCAAATTTTTATATATTTAGGGAGTACAAGTACAGATTTCTTAGGTGAATAGATTTTACAGTGGTGAAGTCTGGGCTTTTAGTGTACTCACCGCCCAAATAGTATACATTGTACCCGACAGGCAATTTCTCACCCCTCAGTCCCACCCCTGCCTTTTGTAGTCTCCAGTGTCTATTCTTCCACTCTATGTCCATGTGTGCCCATTGTTTAGCTCCCACTTGTGAAAGTCAATACATGTGATGTTTGACTTTCTGTTTCTGAGGGTTTTTTTTTTTTCCTAAAATCCTAAAGGTTGTTTTTTTTTTTTTCCCCCCAAGTATTTTTATTTTGTATTTTTAAAAATACTTTTCAGCCAGGCGCAGTGGCTCACGCCTGTAATCCCAGCACTTTGGGAAGCTCAGGCGGGTGGATCCCCTGCGGTCAGGAGTTCAAGACCAGCCTGGCCAACATGGTGAAACCCCATCTCTACTAAAAATACAAAAATTAGCCAGGTGTGGTGGCTCACACCTGTAGTCCCAGCTACTTGGGAGGCTGAGGCAGGAGAATAGCCTGAACCCGGAAGGCAGAGGTTGCAGTGAGCCGAGATTGAGCCATTGTACTCCAGTCTGAGTGCCAGAGCCAGACTCTGTCTCAAAATAAAATAAAATAAAACAAAACACTTTTAAAGTATTTTAAGAGGTACAGGAGGGTGGGAAATATCTCAATTCAAATAGTCTTGACTTTTTAAAAAAATTTTTTAGTCCCCAGGGAAGAAGCAGTCCTTGATGTTTTACAACCAACTAAATCCTTTGAGGAATCTTAGACCTTTTTGTAACATTATCTTTTCTTTTTAGCAGGAAATCCTCATGGTTTTCTGAGTGTAGTCTCCAGACTGGCAGCACGGATATTCCCTGGGGGCTAGCTGGACATGAAGACTGTCAGGATCCCCCCAAGACATGCAAAATCAGAAACTCTGGAGGTGGACCGAGCAATCTATTTTGACAAGCCCTCCTGGTGATTTGGATGCAAGCTTAGGCTTAAGAATACTGACCTAACCCAAACTTCAGGTGTCAAAACATCTTGGAACACATTCCCAAGGAGACATAAAGGCAAGCAGACAAGAACTGAGGCAGGACCAGGCTTTGGCACAGGGTAAGGGATTAGTGAGATGGTAGATTTCATTTTTCCTGAAAGCTGATTAAAGTCTGGCAAATATCTCTTGGGGCAAGATGTCCTGGCATCCTTCAGTGGGTTTTACCTGATGTAAGAGGTTAGAAGACGTCAGTGCCCTATAGCTATATGACAGCTAATCTGAACTCATTCCCAAGTGTGTGGGAACACTACGAAAAGTAATAGTCCTAAAACTGGTCTTTCTTGATTTTTTTATCTTAGTGAGCAATAAAGTGAAAATGCATTTAGCTTTTTTTCTTTTTTCCAGTGTGCTCACAATTACAACTAAACAACAATTTTTGTTGTAGTACCAAACAACAACTTCTAAATACAAGAAAATCTAAGAGATGACTATTTACAACATATCTAAAACTTTCAGAGAATAGAGAGTAACACAGGCTACCGAGTAGGGAAAGATGAATTTTCTGTGTATATGCTTCTAGCAGTCTAGATAGGAGGGTACCAGGCTAACTAGCTTGCAACAAAGGATTTTAAAATTCTGATACTGAGGATAAAATAACATATGAAATATTTGATTATTTATCTTGCTTTGGACCAACTTTAAAGTTTTTTCATGGATTTTAGAAAAACTGTTCATTTTGCCAATATGGCCTCTAGTGCTTTGTTCAAATCACAACCTGTTTCACATCATAGCTTGTACCTGCTAAATGGCTTTGAAATATTTTGAGCAATGACAATGGCCAATGAATTATTTACAAGCGCATTGTTTAATTTCTATATATTTGAGGTTTAAAATATATGGTTGAAATTACTTTCTAGTTTAATTTCATTGTGGTAGGAGAACATAAATGGTAAGATTCCAAAGCTTTTAAATTTATTGAGACTTGTTTTATAGCCCAGCATATGGTCTATCTTGGTGAATATGCCATTGGCACTTGAAAACAATGTGTATTCTACAGTTGTTGGGTGGAGTGTTCTACAAATATTGATGAGGTCTTGGTAGTTGATGGTGTTGTTCAGAAGTTCTGCATCTTTAATGTTTTTGTTTTGTTTTTGTTTGCCTGGTAATTGTATCAGTTGCTGAGAAAGGGGTATTAAAATCTCAGACTATGACTGTAAACTGTACGTTTCTCTGTTTAATTTGGCCAGTTTTGCTTTATACATCTGGAAACTCTGTTATTAGATGCGTACAGATTTATGATTGTCATGTCTTTCTCATGAGTTGGCCAATGAAATGTCCCGCTTTACCTGGTAATAATCTTGGTTTTGTCCCCTTTTTAATCCACAGATATCTGATTTTTATAAAACAACTTTAACAGTCTTCAGTTTAACTTTCTTTTTTTTTTTTTTCGAAATGGAGTCTCTCTCTGTCACCCAGGCTGGAGTCCAGTGGCACGAACTCAGCTCACTGCAACCTCTGCTTCCCAGGTTCAAGCAATTCTCCTGCCTCAGCCTCCCAAGTAGCTGGGATTATAGATGTACACCACTGCACTGGGCCAAGTCTTGCTTTAAAAAAAATTATTATGACAGTTCCAGCCTTCTAAATGATATGTTTGGCTCGTTATTAATATGGTTGCTTTAAGTCTATAATTTTAGTTTTCTCCTGCTTGTTCCTTCCGGTTGTATTCCTCTGCTCCTCTTTTCCTGCCTTCTTTTTGGATAATTGAATATTTTTTAGAATTCCATTTTAATTTATCTGTTGCCTTTTAGCTGTACCTCTTTATGTTATCTTTGTAGTGGTTGCCCTAGGGATTTCACTGTACAATCTTCAATTTTCAGTCTAGTGAGAGTTAATATTGTAACCTGTTGCATAAAATATACCGTGTAATTGTACAGGTCTATTTACCCTCTCCTCAATCATTTGTATAACAGTTGTCATATATATTACATCTGCAAAGATTCTGGACTCCAAAATACAATGTTATAAATTTTTGTTTTAAACAGTTCTATTCATTTTAAATTAAGAAAAATGTGTTTTTCACTGGGGTTTGTTGGGGTTGGGGGAGGGACTCGATCAGGAAGAATAGCTAATGGTTGCTGGGCTTAATACCTAGGTGATGGGTCAGTCTGTGCAGCAAACCACCATGGCACACATTTACCGATGTAACAAACCAGCACATCCTACACGTGGACCCTGAAACTTAGACAAACTAAAAATAAATTTAAAAACAAAATAAAAAAAGCAAAATATGTTTTATATTTACCCATTTATTTACTATATCTAATGTTCCTCCTTCTAAAGATCTGAGTTTCCATCTGGTATCATTTCTTTTTTTTTACATATACATATAATGATTGTACAAATTAATTACAAAACAAAAACAAAACCCTACTTTTAGAATTTCTAGTAGTGTAAATCTGCTGAAAAATGATCTTGTTTCCTTTTCTATGAAAATGTCTTTATTTTGCTTTAATTTTTAAAGTATATTTTTATTGGATAGAGTGTTCGTCTGGGTTTGCAGTTTTTATCTTTCAGCATTTTAAAGATCTTGTTACATTGTCTTATGGCTCCATTTTTTCCTGATGAGCAGTCAGGGAGCTTTCAAATCATTGTTCTAGACCTGCCCCCAGGCTAAAAGCTATCTCTCTATACTATGTATGTATGTACATATGTATGTATGTATGTGTGTATCTATCTATCTATCTATCTATCTATCTATCTATCTATCTATCTATCTATCATCTATCTATCTATCTATCTATCTATCTATCTATCTATCTATCTATCTATCATCTATCTATCTGTATCTATCTATCTATGTACCTACCTACTGATTAGGTCCTATAGGATAAAAATCTTGATTAAAACTTAGGAACCGGTAATTTATGTTGATGTGGGAAAGGAACACTACCTTTAAGTCATAGCTTATCACATCACAAAATTAATATCACACAGTGAATGAGCATCAGTATCATACCATCTGAGCAGGGGATCCAAGGCATGGCAGCTGTCAGGGCTCTGATTGTTTTGTGGGCTTCTAGCACCTTCAAAACATATTATACCATTTTATGCTCTAGTTGATTGGAAAAACACAAAATTACAAATCTTGCCATATTCCCTGATAGTTTTTGAATCACCTCCATTGGCAACTTGTTCAAAGCACTTAAGAGATAATGATAATAAACCATTTTAGAAACAGATTATGGGTTTCATTACTTTCTAGAGCTGACTGAATGTCTCAATTATTTACTGTAGTGTGATATCAATATATAAGGATACTAAAATCTATATTAGTATTCTACCAGAGAAACAGAACCAGTAGAATGCAGGAGATATATATATATATACACACACACACACTCACACACCCACCCACTCACACATACACACAGATATACAGATGCATGTACATGTATGTAAGTGTGTGCATGTGTCTGTGTATGAGAGAGAGAGATTTATTGCACAGAATTGGTTTATGTGTTGTAGGGGTGACTAGGCAAGTCTAAAGTTCACAGAAAAGGCAGGCTAGAAATCTTTAGCAAGAGCTAAGATTGCAGTTCATGGGTGGAATTTCTTCCTGTGAAGACCCAGGAAACCAGAAAAACCTAATTTTTGCTCTTAAAACCTTTCAACTGATTGGATAAGTCCTACTCAGATTATGAGGATAATCTCCCTTACTTAAAGTCATCTTATTGTAGATCTTAACCACATCTACAAAACACCTTAACCAAGTTGACACACAAAGCAAACCATCACATATTTACATATTTAAGAACATTAAGTACTAAATAGGACTAATCATGGAATAAAAAAAAAAAAAAATATTGTGAGTTACAGACCTGCTGGAAATGGAGAATGTGTAGCCTAGTAGGAAGAAAAATAAGATTTGTTTGTTATGGCAAAAGTCCCAATACTGTTGAAATCCTCCCCTGATAAATTACTCTACTTCTCCCCCTCCACTCTCACTCCCTATGAGGGTCCCAAGAGAACCATACACACAAGAATCAAGAGTAAATAGAAATGATAATATCACAATGTCATATATATTACAATATCTTTTACAGGGTGTGGGTAAAATTAAGAGAACACTAATACATTCTGAACCTACTCCTTCCCTTTGCCTCCCCACATCTGTCTATATCTTGGTTGTAGCATATTTAGAGGCATCTTTAGACAGAAGGAGATTATCAGGCTCCCAGAGAGACCCTGATTCTATTTACCTGACAAGCCACATGGAAAAAGAAGAAGAGATATTACTGGCCAGAGGGCAGGCCCTGCTATCTGTACTTACAGCATGAGGCAGGAAGAGGTTCAATACTGAGATGTTCACTTTCTGACACATACAGTGTTTCTACTCATGAGCAACTATTTCCTCATCCATGGCTTTAAATACAATGGTGAGATCAGCAGCTTCTCTTCTCTGGAAGTAAGGATGAGGCATAAGTAAAATGTGGACAGACACAGGGCTTAGCATAGACAGAGGAAGTTTTACGATCCCCTCCTCCTATTCGACTTTTAGTAAAAATTTAAACAAACAATATCCTTAGAAATCAGGGCAGATTACTAAAATACTTTCTTGGTTTTTAAAAATTCTTATTAATTAATTAATTAAATTTCTTATGAAAATTTCAAATTTCTAACAATCTCATAAAATACTACTAAAATATTTCTTTTAGTGCATAATTAAATTTGGCAAAAGAAATGGATTTTTCACATTTCTCTACACTAGAATCAAATGTATATTCACAGGTTGTTTTCATTTAAGGTTAAATTCTAGTGCTTAGTAAAAGGAGAATGAGAAGAGGTAGGTAGAAAAACTCAGCAATGACAAGATTTCCATTTTTCTCTTTTTAAATTCCATATATTCTTTTCCCCTTCTCACTACTGTACTTGACCAGTCTTTTAAAAAAATAATAAATTTTTTTTTTGAGACAGAGCCACTAGCATCCAGGTAGTGAGAGCTTGCCAAAAGTAGCTCATGGAAGTTACTTAGAGCCAACAGCCCGCCTCCCATGTGAAATGTATGTGCCATTTTGAATATCAGAGTCTCTCTCTTTTTTTTCTTTTATTTTGAGATGTAGTGTCTCTCTGTTGCCCAGGCTGGAGTGCAATGGTGTGATCTCGGCTCATTGCAACCTCCACCTCCTGGGTTCAAGGGATTCTCCTGCCTCAGCCTCCTGAGTAGCTGGAATTACAGGCATGCACCACCATGCCTGGCTAATTTTTGTATTTTTAGAGATGTGGTTTTGCCATGTTGGCCAGGCTGGTCTCGAACTCCTGACCTCAAGTTATCCACCCACCTCAGCCTCCCAAAGTGTTGGCATTACAGGTGTGAGCCACTGTGCCCCGCCTCACTTGAGTAGTTTTAAAAAAATAAGTTCCACATATTGATGCATACAGATCTTAATTATGGCCAAAGCAAAGAGACTTGGAGACTAGAAATAGCATATTTTAATGCATAAGAACACTGATCCTTATTACGTTGTGTGTGTGTGTGTGTATCTATATGAGTATCTTTAGTTATCATCCTTTTAAAAAATTAGTAACCATTGATCTATTAATTCTGTAGTTTACTTTCAGTTCAGATTAGCTTCTTTTTTAGTTCATTTCATCGGGGTGAGAGTAGATGAATAGCAACAAAGGAAAAAAACTCATTTTCTCTGACATATCATATCTCTCTAAAGACACATTCTTACTTGATGGCAAAATTAATGTCTTTCTATATTTATTAACAACAATAAAATTAATAGTTTATATTTATTGGGTGATTTCTATATTTCTAGCAATCATGTTCAACATGGTGTATGCCTTATTTTATTTGAGCTTCACAAATTTTTTGAAGTCAATGTGATTGATTATATTTTCACATATTACAAAGATAGAAAAGTTAAGGAACACACCCAAGTTCATACAGATAATAAAAATGGATCCAATGCAATCTTATTTCAGAAACCATGTTCTTAACCATTATGTGGTTATTCCATTTGATATGGTTTAATTCTGTGTCCCCACTTAAATCACTCCTTGAATTGTAATAATTTCCACGTGTCAATGATGGGACCAGGTGGGAGGTGATTGGATCATGGGGGCAGTTTCCCCCATGCTGTTCTCATGATAATGAGTGAGTCTCACAAGATCTGAGAGTTTTACGAGCATCTGGCATTTCCCGTGCTTGCGCTCACTCCATCCTGCCACCCTGTGAAGAAGTTGTCTGCTTTTCCTTTGCCTTCTGCCACGATTGTAAGTTTCCTGAGGCCTCCTCAGCAATGCTGAACTGTGAGTCAATTAAGCCTCTTCCCTTTATAAATTACCCAGTTGTGGGTATTTTTTTCATAGCATTATGAGAACAGACTTATACATCATTACATGGGGATAACAAGATTACATTTTTTAAGTGCTGAAAATATTATGAATTCACGTTTTCTTCAGATCAAAATTATATTTCCCTAAACCGATTTAGAAAAATCTCTAAAATAGATATTACAACCTTTTTATTCTTACAATAGCTTGTGGGGAACCATGTTTGTTTATGTTCAGAGTCCGAATTAGCATAATTTTGGAGACAAGTGCATCGTGTGGGGAGTCAAAAGATCACAGCTTCTCTGTTGTTCATTCTTATCTCCTCTTGTCTTGAGTTCCTTCTCTTGCAATGTCAGAGGTTAGACATGATGACCTCTAGTATTTCTCTGAGTCTTTCTAAGAACTATTCCACACTTCCATAAATAAGACCTGAGACTTGGAGATGATCCAGAACTGCCTTCTGACCTCTTTGAATCAACACTCACAGGATACCCTAAAAAACGATTATAAGAGTAAGATTAGACAGGACATGGTGGCTCATGCCTGTAATCCCAGCACTTTGGGAGGCCAAGGAGGGAGGATTGCTTGAATGCAGGAGTGTGAGACCAGCCTGGGCAACATAGTGAGACTTGTCTCTACAAAAAAGAAAAAATTAGCCGGACGTGGTGGTGTTTGCCTATAGTTCTAGCTACTTGGGAGGCTGAGGCAGGAAGATCGCTTGAGCCCAGGAGTTTGAGGTTACAATGAACTATGATTGTGCTACTGCACTCCAGCCTGGGTGACAGAAAGAGACCCTATCTCAAAAACAAACAAACAAAAAACAAAAAAAAACAAAACAAAAACAAAACACAGAGAGATTGAAAGATTTTCTAATTCCACAAATCACAATTTTTTAACAATTGATGAAATTCATAAAAGCCACTAATATTCGCCCCCTTCTGTTAAAAAAAGTTATTTCTATATACAATGACCAACAGAGTTGGAAGCAAACAAATTAACTCCCCAGAATCTATTATGATTTGTGCATTATGTTAGATATGGGGAAAATATTCTAATTCTTAAAATCATTCTGAAAGTAAAGAATGATTCTAACAGTGAAAGATTTGTAACTGAAGCTATACAGTAGATGCCTTTGAAAATTGGACTGCAACATATGCTAAAAATGTGTGCACTCAGGAAAATTACATAGGACACATGAAAGAATATGCCACTTCTACAAAAAACAAATAGCACCCAGCTAGTGAGGGCTTCCCAAAAGTAACTCATGGAAGTTAGTTATAGCCAATAGCCTGCCTCCCACATGAAATGTATGTGCCATTTTGAATATCAGTCTCTTAACTGAATCTCATTTTTGTCCTGAGGGCTGTTCTTCCTTCTGACATGTTCTCACAATGGAAAAATGAAGAAGAAAGGGGAAAATGCGGTGTGAAGAGTAAGAGAGTTACAGAAAGGAATTGTATGTCAATCGGTGCTGACATAACGAAGTGCCTGCTCCAATGGCCCCTTTCTCCTGTTCACAACTCAGCAATTAGCCTAAGAACACTGCATAATACTGTTTGAGGGGAAAAAGATTTTAAAAAGCAAAAGCCCATGTTCTAAGAAATATGATAACTCAAATTATATTTTTGTTTTTAAAAACTCAGGTAATAGGTCCGGTGCAGTGGTTCACCTGTAATCTCACACGTTGGGAGGCTGAGGCAAGCCAATCACTTGAGCCCAGGAATTCAAGACCAGCCTGGGCAACACAGTGAGACTCTGTCTGTACAAAAAATCAAAAAAATTAACCAGGACCTAGTGTAGTGGCTCACGCCTGTAGTCCCAGCACTTTGGGAGGCCCAGGTGGGCAGATCACTTGAGGTCAGGAGTTTGAGACCAGCCTGGCCAATATGGTGAAACCCCATCTCTACCAAAAATATAAAAAATTAGCCGGGTGTGGTGGCTTGTACTTGTAATCCCAGCTGTTCTGGAGGCTGAGGCAGGAGACTGCAGTGAGCTGAGATTGTGCCACTGCACTCCAGCCTGGGCAACAGAATGGGACTCCATCTCAAAAAAATAAATAAATAAATAACCGGGCATGGTGGCATACACCTGTAGTCCCAGATACTTGGGACACGGGGTGGAAAGATCACTTGAGCCTGGGAGTTCAATGCTGCAGTAAGCTGTGATTGTACCACTGCACTCCAGCCTGGACAACAAAGCAAGACCCTGTCTCAAAACAAAACAACAACAACAGCAGCAAAGCTCAGGTAATAAATTTGAATTGTCCTATAATCAATTAAGGATTATGGTCTAGTAGTGTTTCTTTTGGATGCATTCTTCTTTTCTTCCCCTAAACACTGAAAACAAAATTTAAAAAATGAAAAACAGTGTTGAAGATCTCAGTTTTGCAACGTGACTGGCATGGTTAGAGGTGGTGCTAGTTCCCAGGATTGCGATACCCAGAATGAACTAAATTTAACTTTGTGCTTCGCCTTCTTTAAAATGTGAACTCCCACAGCCCATCTTTCAGCAGGATTGTAGCAGAAAGTGCTGGAGGACACACACAACAGAACAACCCTCTGTTTACTGCCTCAGAACATAAATGAGGCCAGGACGAGAGAACAAGCACTGAATTTGGCCTAGAGAATGAAGGGGGATGGAATAATATTTTTATTCTACGTGGAGGCAGAAGTAAGCAGTAGACAATCTGGGCTCTGAATCAAATAGGTGAGAGGATAGTTAGGGGAAATTTCCAAGATCAAATATTTAATTAAGGAAAATAAAAGTATTGCAGTGGAGAAACATTTTTTATATCAATTTGGTCTGACGGTTCTAGACTTATCTCAAATAATAAACGTTCAGGGTGAGTTAATTCTACTCAAATTTGCAGGAAACCCAAATTAGATTCAGCAGGGATGAGCAGTTAACATTTCCTGATAAGAGTCACTAACTGAGTCTAGGTACTGGCGTTTCCTTGAATCGTCCTCTAAATTGTCTGTCTTAGATTAATTTGTTAGTGATTTTGTTATAGTGAAAAAGCCTTCTAATCTATATCTTAGCCACATGTAGGAGAATCCTAGCTTTTTTTTTTTTTTCTTTTGAGATGGAGTCTCACTCTGTCGCCCAGGTTGGAGTGCAGTGGCACGATCTCAGCTCACTATAGCCTCCGCCTCCTGAGTTCAAGCGATTCTCCCACCTTAGCCTCCCAAATAGCTGGGATTACAGATGCCCACCACCACATTCAGCTACTTTTTGTATGTTTAGTAGAGATGGGGTTTCACCATGCTGACCAGGCTGACCTCAAACTCCTGACTTCAAGTGATCCGCCTGCCTGGGTCTCCCAAAGTGTTGGGATTACAGGCGTGAGCCATCCTGCACCAGCTTCTAGCTACATTATAAGACAGCTTAGGCAACACAATTCACCTGAGACTTCGACTACCTTTCAGGTTGGTCAGCAAATGGAGGCAGTGACTTGAACAGCATTAATCTCACAAACACAAACCTAAAAGCGACACCACAGACTAAATGTGCAAATCCCACAACAGAGATGACTGATAGCTGATTACAAACAGATCATTGCATTTGTTTCCTAATGACATTAAAACAAATTACCACAAATGTAGTGGCTTAAAACCACACAAATGTATTATTTTACAATAGGCAGAGCTGCTGTATTCCTTCTGGATGCTCTAGGGAGGAATCCAGGTCCTTACTTTTTCTAGCTTCTACAGGCTGCCCACATTGCTTGGCCAATGGCTCCTTCCTCCAGCCTCAAAGCCATCAGCATAGCTTCTACCTCTCTGGTCACAGGGCCTACTCCCCTTCTTAGAGGACCCTTGTGATTCTATGGGACCTACCTGGATAATCCAGGATACTCTCCCCATCTCAAAATCCTTTCTTGATCACATCTGTAAACTACACTTTGCCATGTAAAGTAATATATTCACAAGTTCCAGAGATTAGGAAAAGGACATCTTTGGGAGCTATTATCCAACCTACAACAACTGTCAAAATGTGAATCAGAATATAAAGCAGTTTTATTACAATGCTCATTCACAGCAAATAAGGTAAAAGAAATTATAATCCCCAGATACTTTAATAAAGCCTTGATTAAATTAAGGGGAAAGAAAAGGTACTAGACAAAGATTTCTAAAAGCAAACCTGTAAGGAAAAATGGAAAAGTGTTGAAATAATAGACTGAGAATGCAAGGTACTAGATTAGTCATTTCTATGTGCTTAGAGAGGTAAGGGAGAAAGAGAATGAATGAAGATATTTAGACTTTATTTGCCATAAAAAATAAGTTAAATCTACATTTAGTCTGTCCCTTATCATCCTAAAACAGAATATCTTAGTCCATTTACCAAAAAAGGGAAGGGAAATCTCCCTTAATATGTCAATTTTTGTTTTTTGTTTTTACATTTATATTATTTTTATTAGTTATGCTGTAAGGACTATTGACCTTAGAACCCTTTCATCTTATGAAAAACAATGTTTGTGAAAATATTCATTCTAGAGAATTGTTTATTCACTTAAAGTTGCGAACAATGTTTGCTTAGGAGGTTGAATTTACTCACCAGCCTGGTGATCATTATTGACTATGACTTCATTGATACTGTTGTAATCAATTCAGCCAGTTAAAAAAATAGAAGTTCAGTCATATAAGTTAAGAAGGCTATTTACTCATAGCCTTCTTACTTGTAAAACTTTATTTACAAATCAATACTAGTTGATTTTTTAAATTGTCATTTTTAAAACACAACAAAAAAATCTTCCCATTCTCTGTAGTATAATATGTTTGTGTCTTCTGATCCTTCTGACTCTTCTCAATAGACTGCATTTGTGCCTTGCATGTGGATGTCCGATTCTCCCAGCATTTCTTTTTTTTTTAGGTTTGAAATTTTCATAATTATAATTTAAAAAATATAAACTGTGCTTATGACCGCTCAAAAATATACATTTGAAAAGAAACAAAAATATACATTTGAAATTATATTTTAAGAATCTAATGGCACTTCACTTCTTTCATTGCCACATGTGATACTGAAATTTCTGTGATAATGCAAATGGTTTCAAATCCATACAAACTTTGTAAATGTTAAGTATGTCAAAGCAATATGGAAGCTTTGATTTGCAACATGGATTTTAGAGCAATGACACTTCTGCAAACCTGAAGCCCACTAATAGTGCACACCATCTGTTATAAATGGAGAGAAGTCCCAAAGCATAGGATCTTTCAAAAGTCCTGCTGCAGTTTTAAGTTTTAGTAATTTCAGAAGAATAAATCCTTCAAAGTTTAAAAAGTGAAATGTAATGATTTAAATATATTACAATCAGGACATTTTGAGAAAGTTTCAATAATACTTTTTTATTGTAGTAAAAAATATGTAACATAAACTTTACCATCTTAACCATTTCTAAATGTATAGTTCAGTAGTGTTAAATATATTAGCATTGCTGTGCAACCAATCTCCAGAACTTTTTCATCTTACAAAACTGAAACTCTGTATCCATTGCAGTGGACTGATATTTGTATCTCCCCAGAATTTATAGGTAGAAATCCCCCAATGTGAAGTATTAGGGGGCAGGGTCTTTGGAAGAGAATTTGAGAGGTGATAAGGGTGAAGCCCTCATGAATGAGATTAGGCCTTATAAAAGAGACCCCCAGAGAGCTCTCTAGCCCTCTTTCCCCTTATGAGGTTACAAAAAAAGTCAACAATCTGCAGCCTACAAGATAGCCCCCACTAGAACCTGAGCATGTTGGCATCCTGATCTCAGACTTCCAGCCTCTCTGTGAAATACATTTCTCTTGCTTATACACCACTTAGTCTATGATGTTTTGTTGTAGCAGTCCAAACGAAGACACCATTAAATAATAACTCCCCATTTACCTCTCCCCTCAGCCCCTGGCAACCACCATTCTACTTTCTAAATATTTGACTACCTTAGTTACTTCATATACGTGGAATCATACAGTATTTGTCTTTGTGACTGGCTTATTTCACTTTGCATTATGTCCTCAAAGTTCATTCACGTTGTTGCATGCGTCAGAATTTTTTTCCTTCTGAAAGCTGAGTCATATGCCCTTGTGTGTATATGCCACATTTGCTGATGCACTCATCTGTTGATGGACACTGGGTTTCTTCCACCCCTTGGCTATTGTGAATAATCCTGCTATGAACATGGATGTACAAATAACTCTTCGAGACCTATTTTCAATTCTCTCAGATATATGTGTAGAAGTGGAATTGCTGGATCATACAGTAGTTCTATTATTAGTTTTTTGAGAACCACTGTGTTTTCTATAGCAGTAGCCCTATTTTACATTCCCACCAATGGTGCAAAGAGTTCCACTTTCTCCATGTCAGTGCCAGCACTTGTTCTTTTCTTTTCTTTCCTTTTTTTGATAATAGCCATCCAAATGGGTGTGCGGCGATATCTCATTGTGGTTTTTCTTTGCATTTCTGTAATGATTATTTCATAGACTTAGCCAAATAATACATTTTTAATTTAATCTTTAGTGATGTCAGTGTCTGCCATCTTTAGAGGGATTAAAATGTTTTAAAAATTAATTTTTCAAATATCTCAAAACTAAGTACAGATAAATTTAAATAGTCTTCTTCATTTTGTAAGTTTGTAAGCTCATTTTGTATGTTCACAGCATCTGTACTACTGAAGATATTAAAGCTTAAAACTAAACTAAGACTTTTGGGACACCATGTATGTAAAATCGGAGATTCAAGTTTGCTGGAACCATACCTGGCCTGAGTCCCCACTGAGCCACTGAGTTTCAAGCACTGCCCCAAAACAGTCACACCTGGAACTACTAGACTTGCTTTTGGACACAGGGAATGTAACTCCTACAATTCATCCCTGAGCTCCTTGCCCATGATGGGCAGTGTCAGCCTCTGAAGCTGTCCTGCAGTACATGTCCCGATGGCAGAACACCTCTTGGACACCATCAAGGTATCAAAGAGGAGGGGTGGGTGCCCGTGTTGCTAATTTTGCTCATTGTTTTAGAGGTGCATGGATATCCCCTTAAAATCCTCTCCCTTCAGGCATCCTCAAGGCAGGCAGCTGCCCATGTCTGGAGTTCACCACAATGGGAAGGTCAACACCCTCAGAGCCTACTTAGTCACCACTGAGCTGCAGAGGTCTAGTTGCATTAGATACCTGAGTCTTCTTTCTTTGTCTGTGATTATTAATTAGCTCTTAAAAATCTGTTTGTATGGCTGAGTGTGGTGGCTCACACCTGTAATCCCAGCACTTTGGGAGGCCAAGGCGGGCAGATCATGAGGTCAGGAGTTTGAGACCAGCCTGGCCACCATGGTGAAACCCCATCTCTTATAAAAATACAGAGAAATTAATTAGCCGGGCCTTGTGGCGCATGCCTGTAATCCCAGTTTCTTGGGAGGCTGAGGCAGGAGAGTTGCTTGAACACGGGAGGCAGAGGTTGCAGTGAGCCGAGATCACACCATTATACTCTAGCTCTGGGTGACAGAGCAAGACTCCGTCTGAGGAGCGGGTGGGGGGGCGGGGGCGGGGAGGATCTGTTTGTATTATCAGCCTAATTGTTCTCTTTTGAGCTAGCAAAATTTTTACAGCTTCGAATTTCTCAGAACTTTTAAAGAAGTATTCAGAATACTTCCAGCATCTCCTTGGCTTTTGATCTCAGCAGAGACTGCATTAGCTGGCAGTGTTCTCTAAAGGCTAATGAATACAAACCCAAAGAAGTAAAGTCACAACAAGACTTTGAATTTACCCTGGAGTTCCTTTATGCCAATGGGCCCAAATCTGTAAAATGTCACTTGCTAGTTCTTCTAAATCATTTGAATACCCTGAGTGGTACATAAATAATTGAGTACTGGCTTTTAATTAAGGCTCTGTAGTGAAAGCTGCTTTATGCAAAATTAAATGCTTTTTAATAGCTAATTTAGAGACCACTTTTTAACACTGGAAGTACCGTACCAGGAAACTTAGCACATTGCTAATTTGATCTGGCAGTGTTCCTAGATTACATGTAGGATTCAGTTCCGTTTTATAAATAAATGTTCCTTACACACAGCTCCGAATTTTAATTCAGTATTACCAATACTTCTCACAGAAGAAAGATATCAAGTGAAAAAACTCAGATCACATAATATTTCATAATCGTATGAAAATTAATATAGCCTGTGAACACTTGAGAGCTTAAAAAAACCAGGTTTCATATCCTTATCTGAGCTGTATAGATATCAAAGGTAACTAGGTGTTATGGGTTCAATTGCATCACCTTCCAAATTTATATGTTGGTGGTGTAATCCCCAATACCTTAGAATGTGAACTTATTTGAAACTAGAAACATTGTAGATGTAATTAGTTAAGATGAGGGCATAATGGGCCAGGTGCAGTGGCTCACACTCATAATCCTAGCACTTTGGGAGGCAGAGGCAGGCAGATGGCTTAAGTCTAAGTGTTCGAGACCAGGCTGGGCAACATGGTGAACCCCATCTCTATAAAAAAATTAAAAAGTTGCCTGGCATGGTGGCACGCACCTGTAGTCCCAGCTACTCAGGAGGCTGAGGTGGTAGGATCGCCTGAGTATCTGAGCCCGGGAGGTGGAGGCTGCAGTGAGTCAAGATCACACCACTACACTCCAGCCTCAGAGTGACAGAGCAAGACCTTGTCTCAAAAAAAAAAAAAAAAAAAAAAAATGAGGTTATAATGGAGTAGGATGGTCGCCTAATCTGACTTGTGTCCTTATAAAGAGGGACAATTTGGGCACAGGCATGCACAGAGGGAGAACAACATGTGCCGATGGAGGCAGAGATTGGGATGATTCAGCAGAAACCAAGGAGCACCAAAGGTTGCCAGCAAACCACCAGAAACCGAGAGAGCAGCATGGAACAGATTCTCCCATGCAGCCCTCAGTAGGAACCCACCCTGTGGCCACATTG
Organism: Mandrillus leucophaeus; assembly: GCF_000951045.1. Taxonomy (NCBI): domain Eukaryota; kingdom Metazoa; phylum Chordata; class Mammalia; order Primates; family Cercopithecidae; genus Mandrillus; species Mandrillus leucophaeus. The sequence continues at coordinate 436,837 of NW_012102676.1, read as the reverse complement.
ATTCCAGACTCCCAGCCTCCGTAACTGTGACACGATAAATTCTATTTATCCCAGCAGCCCTAGCGAAACGTTACTCACTGAATGTTTGTGTCCTGCACAAAATGTAAATGTCGAAGTCTAACTCCCAATGTGATAAAGTCTGGAGATGGGGCTTTGGGAGGTGATTAAGTTTAGATAAGGTCACGAAGATGGGGCCCTGTAGTGAATGCTTATATTTATGCTGCTCCAGTATCTATTTTGAAATACGTTGGGCTTTCCCATACTAAAAGCTTGGCTCAGTCACCCTTGACAGTTTCCAGTTGTATACTTCCTCCCAGTGTCTCTGTGTGGCCTATCCAGACATCTGCCTTACACAACTGCTCCCTGCTGACCACTTGCCTATGGGACTGCTAGAAGCAGCCTAGGTGACTGGCCCGCTGCCCCCAGACCCATGGACTGTGCAGACATGCCACAGTGACCACCTGCCAGTCACTGTGCGACCTCCTGAGAGTCCTGCTTGCTTGCTCTAAACCCACCAATTAAAACTCCCCATGGGAAACCTGTTGGGATAAATGCCCTGGACCCAATAAGGGCACTAGCTCGTAGGTCCCTCTGTCTCTCCTTGCCTGTACTCCCTGACCTCCATGTAGGTGGCCTAGAGGCATGCGAGGGAATCTGCCTTCCAGAGTCTGTAGGTAGTAGAAACTCTTAAACCTTCACACTGTGGTTGTGTCACTGAAGCCGTGCCCGAAATCCAGCCCCTGATGGCAAGGCCATTGTGAAGGGGCACATGCAGGTGGATCCACTGCTGGTGATTTTTCCTCTAGACCTCTAGTGGCTGCTGGGGACAGCAGCTACTATCTAGTGTGGCAAAATGGAAGAGAAACTCCAAAAGTTTCATTTCCAACAGGCCTTCATTATGGGACAAGTCTCTCTTTTATATATATATATATATATATAGAGAGAGAGAGAGAGAGAGAGATACATATAGATATATATATATAGAAAGAGAGAGAGAGAGAGAAAGAGAGATACATATATATATATATGTATCTCCAAGAACCCAAGAACGCTGGGTCCCTGATCCTGGACTTCCCAGCCTCCAGAACTATGAGAAATGAACATTGGTTGCTTAAGCCACCCAGTCTATGATTTTTTTTTTTATAGCAGCTGAAGCGAAGATACCAAGATGCCAATTAATACACTATACACTACGAATCCAATAAGGAAGTCCAGATTGAGCATGAAGCACAACAGCTCTGCTAGTATTCTTTTTTCTTTCTTTTCTTTTCCTTTCGTTTTGTTTCTTTTCTTTTCTCTTTCTTTCTTTCTTGAACTGCTGGGTTCAAGTGATACTTCTGCCTTGGCCTCTCAAAGTGCTGGGATTACAACTCTGTAAGCTCGAGCTATTAATCTGACTTTGCAGCTGATGAACCATTTTAGCAAAGCTGAGTAACTCATATAAATCTTTACATAATAAGTCATGGAAACCTGACTTCCAGGCATGGGTACTTAAGTGTATGTTCTATTACCTTAAAGAAAATGCATAACTTTTCTTTTTTTTTTTTGAGACGGAATCTCACACTGTTGCCCAGGCCGGAGTGCAGTGGGGCGACCGGAGTCTTGACCTCCCCGGGCTCAGATGACACTCTCACCTCAACCTCTGGAGTAGCTAGATGGACTACAGGCACATGCCACTACACTGGCTACTTTTTGTGTTTTTTATAGAGATGGAGTTTCACCATGTTGCCCATGCTGGTCTCAAGCTACTGGGCTCAAGCGATCTGCCCACCTTGGCCTCCCAATGTGCCTGGATTACAGGCGTGAGCCACTGCACCTGGCCCATAACTTTCAAAGTACAAATTCTAATAAGTTTGTTTTGCAAGCCTATTATTGTACGAATAAAAAACTTAAAAATGGGCCAGTCATGGTGGCTCATGCTTGTAATCCCAGAACTTGGGGGGGCCCAAGTGGGAGGATCTCTAGAGCCCAACAATTCAAGACCAGCCTGGGCAACATGGTGAAACCTCTACAAAAAAAATTTTTTTTAATTAACTGCATGTGGTGGCATACGCACCTTCAGTCCCAGGTACTCAGGGGGCTGAGGTAGTAGGATCACTTGAACCTGGGAGGTCAAGGGTGCAGTGAGCCACGGCTGTGCCACTGCACTCCAGCTTGGGTAACAAAGTGATACCCTGTCTCAAAAACAAACACACACAAAACTTAAAAATGAAAATTGTCTTTGAAATTTACCATATCTAACCTGTGATCTCATGGAGCTTATATTCTCTTGGGGAAGGTGAACACGTAAATGCAGAGGCAACTTTTCCACTGCAATTGTTGGAAATGCTTTGAAGAAAAAATGCAGAGTTAGAGAATTAACTTCAGAACTAAAGGGTAAAAGAAATGTAGTCAGGCCTCACTGACAAGAAAGCGGTGTGGGGACCTGGTGTTTAGGGTGGGAGAGGAAGAAGAAGGGTTGAGAGTGGACAATTCTGGTGGAATCAACAGTGAATCTGCATGAAGATGCTTTAAGAGACGAGAGATCTGAGGAGGCTTCAGAACAATAAAAGGAAAGGAGGTCAGTGGAGAGACGGAAGCAGGGGAAGTGAGGGCAGTAGACAAGTGGGCTGGGCCTAATCAGTCAAGTTACACAATTTGGATTTTATCCCAGAATTTATAAAGCTCCTGTAAGCTCTTCAGCAAGATTGTATCATAAATTTTGTGCTAAGAGAATAAGAGGGGAAGAAGAGAAGCTGGTCAGAGGCCATGCCAGGAACCCAGGTACAATATGAAGGGTGATTGGGCACCGTGAAGGCAGTGGAGATTTTGTGATACGTTTCTTGAAAGTAAAGCAACAGGACTTGATGACTAAATGTGAGCATGGAGTTAGGTACAGGGACACTCAGGAGGCTTCAGTGAGCTGAGATCGTGCCACTGTACTCTAGCCTGGGCAACAGAGCAAGACTCCGTCTCAGAAGAGAAAAAAAGCTAGGATTCTCCTACATGTGGCTAAGATATAGATCAAAAGGCTTATTCACTATAACAAAATCACTAACCAATTAATCTTAAGATAGACAATTTAGAGGACAATTCAAGGAAACACCAATACCTAAGCTCAATTAGTGACTCTTCTCAGGAAATTTTAACTGCTTATTTCTGCTAAATCTAATTTGGGTTTCCTGTAAATTTGAGTAGAATTAACTTACCCTGAACCTTTATTATTTGAGATAAGTTGCAGTGAGCCAAGTTTGTGCCACTGCACTCCAGCCTGGGTGACAGTGCAAGACAAGACTATCTCAAAACAAAACAAAACAAAACAAAACAAAACAAAAAACAGCAGTACCCATTCCCTACTAGCTCCTTGTTCTCCAAATTATTCATAAAAACCCTGAACTCTAAACCTTTGGGCAGATTGATTTGAGTGATGACTCCAATTCTTCTGCATTGGCCGGCCTTGTGTCTAGTAAACTCTTTCTCTGCTGAAATGCCCCATTCTCAGTGAACTGATTTTGTCTGTGCAGTGAGTGGGAAGAACTCACCATGCAAATACAACCCCATCATATCATCTTTCCGTGTCAGTTCAACCAAAAGAATAATTTCCCTTTTGGTGAACTGCTGCAGCCAGGCCTTTCAGAAGCCACCTCTAAAAATTTAAGTATACATAATTTGAGGAAAGTCTGTAATCAGTGAGTTAGAATTTCAAGGATCAAAGACAATAGGTCTCTTAAAGTCCCTCTCATCTCTATAGAGCTGTCACCAGGCTAATAGCTCAGACACTCTTAGTCTCTCTCTTTCCTGTCTTTTTCATTCTCTCTGTTTGTAGCTTTGTGTTCTGTCTCTCTTTCTCTCTTTCCCCCCATCTCCAGTTTTAGGAATATGATATTTGTTTATTTTCCTTTGGTGATTATCCTGTGATTGTCTGTTTCTATTTTCTGTGCCCATCCTGCTATACTTCCTCCTGTCCCTCCCATTAAACAAATTAACAAATATTTATTGAGCTTCTACTTTGTATTAGGCTCTGTGCTAAATTCTGGATATTTAACTAAAAATAGATAAGAATTTTGCCCTCATTTGTAAACATGGTGCTTGCATTTCCCCTTTCCTTCAGTCTGTCTGCTTTCTCTTTCTCTTTTTCTTTTTACTCTTTCAACTTCATTAACTGGGTATAATGTGAAATTAAATTTTTGTATCTTATTTTATTTTATTATATTCTGTTTTTGAGACAGAGTCTCACTCTGTCACCCAGTCTGGAGTACTGTGGCATGATCTCGGCTCACTGCAGACTCCACCTCCCAGGTTCAAGCAATTCTCCTGCCTCAGCCTCCGAGTAGCTGGGATTACAGGTGCCTGCCACCACACCCAGCTACTTTTTATGTTTTTAATAAAGATGGGGTTTCATCATGTTTGCCAGGCTGGTCTCAAACTCCTGACCTCAGGTGTTCACCCTCCTTGGCCTCCCAAAGTGTTGGGATTACAGGCATAAGCCACTGTGCCTGGCCGCAAATTAAATTTTTTGAAATGCCACTTATCTATATTGAATCTAATATTCTACCTCCCACTCCATGTTTTAATGCATTTTTCCTTCAAAAATCAAAGTAAAATGATAAACAAAGCTAATTAAGCAGGATTTGGGGTCTTGCCCAGGATTCAAGAACATTGATAATTCTTAGCAAAATGTATTAAGATTATTTACATCTGGCTGGGCACAGTGGCTCACACCTGTAATCCCAGCACTTTGGGAGGCCAAGGTGGGCAGATCACAAGATCAGGAGATTGAGACCATCCTGGCTAATATGGTGAAAGCCCATCTCTACTAAAGATGGAAAAATTGGCTGGTGCCTGTAGTCCCAGCTTTTTGGTCGGCTGAGGCAGGAGAATGGCGTGAACCTGGGAGGCGGAGCTTGCAGTGAGCCAAGATCATGCCACTGCACTCCAGCCTGGGCGACAGAGCCAGACTCTGTCTCAAAAAAAAAAAAAAAGATTATTTACATCAAGTGAACTAAATAAATAAAGATTATACTTAATTTCATGTCATTTTAGGTCAAATTTTGCTACCAAAACAATCTCAGCACTAGATATAAAAATTTGTATAATTTGCAGAGCTTTTTAGTTTAGAATAAGCATAAAGGATTTTTCATTTGCCAAGTGCATGGCTAGTACATAACATAAACTAAAAATAAAATTCTAAGGCTCCCAACTGACTGAACAGACCATTTATTGGCCAAAAGGACCCAGAACTACCTTGAAAACTTGAGTTCTTGGCGATGATGGGACAGGGGTAAGACGTACATCTTATACCCCTTCCTTTGCAACCTATGATTAGATTTTCTTCCATAAGGGCTAAATAGAAACCACCCCTTTCAAAAGATTCCACCACAGATACCAACCAATCACCTGATACTGTCACTCATGTTTTGCCTGATAAGAGAGCACGAACAATCAAGTTGCTTTGGCCAGTCTATACAGAATACACAATAAGGATTTTCAGGTCCTCTGCTTTATCTTTTGATACTCGGATCATGCTAATGCCACCATTTTTTGTACATTGACCCAAGAAGGGGCATGAAGCTCAATTGCACAGGTGCATGTTTCTCCTTTCATAACTATTCATGACACCTCTTATGGCTTATTGAATATGTATATCTGGGCAGCCTGCTCAACATAAATTCCTGTTCCCCTTGCCCCTCCCTCGAAATATCTGTTTTTGATTTCTGGTTGGAGGTTATGCTTCCCAGCTTGTCAGAATGGCCAACCTGCAGGCTGTAGCCCTTATGAAAAATAAAGCTCTCCTTTCCAAATTTGTGTATGAACCTCATCATTCTTCAGTTGACAATAGTAAGGAATCTTAGAAATATATGTTGGATGAAATTTCACCTATTTAATTGTCTTGTATACCTAGAGTCAAAATATGTGCATAATGAAAGGACAAATACAAATGAAAAATAAGGGGCTTATTTCTCCCTATTGAAAAGTGAAGCATTTTTTTCTCTCCTCTTATTTTGAGCATTTGCTTTTAAAAAACTTGTAATTGTAGATATTCTCTTCTTCTTTTGAAATGTATATAAATCCTTTTGAAGACTAGATTGAGGTTTCCAGCTTTATGACCTAGGAATGCCTTTTTCAAGGAACTGGGGGCCATTACTTTGAAATGTAAACATCGAGGGAGATAGCACCCTACATACTGGTTTCAGTGGAGATTATTTAGGTTGGCACCTTGCTTCAAGTTGCACAACTACCTCTTGTCATAAAGGTAGGAGAAGTTTGTTTTTCCTCTGTGATTTTTTTTTTTTTTTTTTTTTTTTGAGACAGAATCTCACTCTGATGCCCAGGCTGTGATCTCGGCTCAATGCAACCCCCACATCCCGGGTTCAAGTGATTCTCTTGCCTCAGTCTCTTGAGTAGGTGGGATTACAGGTATGTGCCACCACACCTGGCTAATTTTTGTACTTTTAGGAGAGGCAGGGTTTCACCATGTTGGTCAAGCTGGTCTCAAACTCCTGACCTCAAGTCATCTGCCTGCCTTGGCCTCCCAGGGCACTGGGATTACAGGCATGAGCCAGCATGCCTGGCCTGCCCCTCTGTGATTTTTTTTTTTTAAAGAGGGATTCAAACATCTTGCGATCTGAGACACCAAAACAGATTCCCCTTTATCAGCTAAGAGGAACTCCAGAGTTGAGGAAACAAAATCACCTATAGGAGTTGAGGGTTCAGGGCTCGGCTGGCAAGGCAGATTTCTAAATCTTTATGGCTCTAAACTTCCTAACAATAGGAGCTACTGGACCTCTTCTAACTGTGATTTATAACCCAAACCACTACACTCTGACTGGACAAAGGATAGACATCTTTTCTGATGAGCTATTGCAGACTTTAAGCCATTTCAGCCAGTTTATGGAGCCTGCACAAACACAAACTATCTCTGTGTTCATCTTTTGAGATGAAGAGCCAAATTTCACTTCATTTTAATGGTAAAACTTCACCATAAGGTGAACATGGAATGTACATGACGTATGTGTTTACTCACTGTGCACGCACTCAGCTCCTCCCCTAAATGTGTGTAGCTTTCTCCCCCAACCTGTTGAATATGTATGACTCTATTGTGTGATACAGGCCCTGTGAGGCATAAAATCCAACCTGTCCTTCTCCTTTTCCAAGAGAGAACACCTTTGGCACATGCCAGAGAATGTCTTTTCCGAGTTTGCAAACCAATATTGCCCAAAAAGCTCTCCTTTCTGCCATTTAACCATCCTGGTAGTCTTTTGGATGACATTCTGGATCAAGTCAATTAACTAATATAGATAGTGTGATATGGTAAAATATATATTTGGTTTTTTTCCTTGTTTCCTGGCATACAACTCTTAAAATTCTTAGATACTCCGAAGTGATGTCTTTTTGTGTGCTAGTGAGTTGACTGATGGCCCCTAGGTAGCTTCAGGATGGGGGATGGTCACTGGAAATATTAAGGCAGAACTAGAGGACTGGAACTTTCAGCAACACCCCCAGCCTAAACTCTGGGGAGGAGAGAGGGGCTGAAGGTTAACTTGATCACCAATGGCCAACGGTTTAATCAATGATGCCTATGTCATGAAGCTTCCACGAACATCCAAAAGGACAGGGTTTGGAAAGCTTCCTGCAGCTGAACAAGTGGAGGCTTACAAGAGGGTGAACAAGAACTCAAGCATGTGCAGGAAGACACAGCACCCCAAGTCCACGCAGACAGAAGCTCCTGCACTCAGGACACTTCCAGACTTCACCCCATGTGTCTCTTCATCTGGCTCTTCACTTATATCCTTTAAAATATCTATTGTAATAAACTGGTAAATGCAAGTAAGTTTCCCTGAGTTCTGTGAGCCACTCTAGCAAATTAATTGAACCCAAAGAGGGGGTCATAAGAACCCCAACTTGAAGCTGGTCAATCAGAAGTTCTGGAAGCCTGAACTTGCAACTAGTGGGAAGGAGGGGACAATCTTGGGGACTGAGCTCTCAACCTATGGGATCTGAGGCTATCTCCAGGTAGATAGCATCAGAATTGAATTAGAGGACATAGGGGACACCCTGCTGGTGTCTGCTGCTTGGTGTAGTGGGGAATCCCCTGCCCCATTTTTTCACAGATGTATTTTGTGTTGATTGTTGTATGAGACCAGAGAAAAAACACAGATGGTCACCCCAATTGCTAGGTAAAGCAGGATAAACTATGGTGTGACAAATGGTGTTGGCAGTCCTCTTATTTGAAAACTACTTGGCCAGGCATGGTGGCTCATCACCATAATCCCAGCACTTTGGGAGGCTAAGGCTGGAGGGTCGCTTGACTGCAGGATTTCGAGACCAACCTGGGCAACATAGCGAGACTTCACCTCTACAAAAGCTAAACAAAATTAGCTGGACATAGTGGCACAGACCTATAGTCCCAGCTACTCTGTAGGCTGAGGTGGGAGGCTCTCTTGAGCCCTGGAGGTTGAGGTTGCTGTGAGCCAAGATCACACCATGGCACTCAAGTCTGGGTGACAGAGTGAGACCCTGTCTCAAAACAAAAGTAGTTATCGCTTATCTTGAAAGCATGTATGTAGTGGATGATATCTGGTTGACGATATAAGAGGGTGAGATTACTTTTTGTTTTTGCAATCTCTTAGAAGATTGCCTATGATGTACATCACATTCTGGTTTAATGTTTATTCAGTAATAAAAGTGTTTGCTTTCTTTCTTTATTATCATTGTGATTATTTCTGGTTTGGGAGAACATTTTTTTACTAAGTTGATTTTTCCCAGTAATTTACACCATGATATAGTAGCCATAGTTTAAAGATAATGTTCAGCTAATTTTAATTCCTTCCTAGTATAATTAGTGGTGCTCACCAATTATTCCATCCACTTGATTCATTCTGGCCAAAGGACTGTGAGCCAAGTTGCATGAATCACTTTTGAGTGGAGGTTTTGACGAGCATGTGTGTGTTCTCCAGGCTCTCTCCCTCTGGTGTGATAAGACAGAAGCTGCTCAGATTGCTGGGTCACTGTACGAAGGAACGCTGCTCTGACTCAATTTTGCACGTGGGAGGAATAAACTTTCTATTACAGCATAGTCTACTGTATCTGACTAATAGAGAGCCTAACCCAGACCTAGGAGTTATAAAGGCCAAGAGTAAAAAGAATATCAGAGAATTAAAAATAGTTTAGTGTGACTGGATCAAAGAGTGCTTGAAGGTCAGTAAGAAGAATTAGGTTGAAATATAGATAAGGTCCAGGTTTTGAAAAACTTTGTAAACTGTTAAGGAATCTTTAAAATGGCAAAGAGCCGTTGAGGATTTTAAGCTAGAGTGACAATCAGGTCAAATTTATTTTTTAGAATGATTTCTTTTGTTGAAGGGTAGAGAATAGATGGAAGCAACTAAAGTCTGAGATAAGAAGACGACTTATAGATGCTATAGTAGCATGTCAGAAGAAAGTGATCCTGAAATATGCAGAAACTGAGGGTGTAGAACAGGAAGGAATTAAAAGATTATAAATAGGTCTCTTCCAAGGCCTTGGGAGGGATTCTGGGAACGTGTTCACACAGTCCTATGCTTTTGTAAAATTTGCAAACTTAAGATACTTAAATTTCAAACCGTTAAGGCTGTTGACTCTACTACAACTTCACCTCTGCCAGGTGGCTTTATAGAGGCCATCACCATATTGGGATTTAGTCAGGGGTAAGTTGAGTTAGGGATATATTTAGTTTGGACTTAGTACAATGTAGTTATATAGCCTGCAGTCACTTCCATCTATAGTTAATTTGTCATTGGTCCCAGGTATGAAGGTGCTTCCACTGTGTCAGTTCATGTGGTGAAACACAATGGTGCCATGCCAGAGATCGTAAAGAAATTTGTTAGGGTGTGGTAACTAGTCTCAAAGATGGCCCCCAATGTTTCCTGGTATTAATGTTGTTGTGTAGTCTTCTGCTCTTGAATCTTGGCTGCCATATTACTTTATTTTGACCCAAAAACTGTGGTAGAAGGATTGGGTGACTTCTGAGACTGAATCCTAAAAAAGTCTTGGAGCTTCTGCCCGGATCTCTTGAAACATGTAGGGGAAGCAAGACATCATATAAGAAGTCCAACTACCCTGAGATTGTCACGCTATGAGGAAGGTTAAGCCAATTATGTAGAGAAGGCCGGTATACCCCAGCTATTTCAGCCATCCCAACTGAGGCTCCAGAGAAGTGGTAAGAAGGCCATCTTCTATGTCCAGCCCATTAGAGCCTTCAGAGGACTCTAACCCCTGCTTCCAACTAACTGGAGCAGAATGAGGAACCTCAAGTGAGAAACACTGAACTGAGTCCAGGCAATCGACAAAATTGTGAAAGATGATAATAAATTGTAGTTTTAAGATTCTGTGTTTTGAGAGTAGTTTGCTAGGTAGCAGTAGATAACTACAACTGAATCACTGGCCACAAAATCTTTGCTACAACTCCTACCAAGAGGTTGAGTCTATTTCCTCTCTCCTTGGACCTGTGCTGGCCTGTGACTGCTTCGCCCAAAAGGGTACAGCAGAAGTGACCCAATGCCAGTGCTGAGGCCTGTCTTTAAGAGTACTGGCAGCTTCTACTTTGTCTCAGCACAGTGAGCCACTGTGTAAGAAGTCCAACAACCTTGCTGGAGAAACCACATGGAGAGGTCCTGAGGCTATATGGAGAGGGAGAACATCCCAGTTGAACCCCAGCATGTGAGGCTGGACCCTCCAGACCAGCCTGAGTGTCACCTGAACACCACAGAGTGACCCTGTTGACACCATAGGGGCAGAATTGGCCCTCCAAGCCCTGCTCAAATTCCTTACCTACAAAATCGCAAGGTATAATAATATGGTTAGCATTTTAAGCTGCTAAATTTGGGGGTAATGTATTATATAGTAATAAATAATTGAGACAAAGAATTTCCGCAAAGTTATATAGTATGACTAATAATGAATTGTGGCTATAAGTTGTAAAGAAGAAAACAGTTAATGTAAATTATTGATAATAAATAGCTTTAATTAACCATGCTAGAGGAAAGACTTAATTATTTTTCTATTCTCTCTGGAAAATATTACAAAACTATTGTCATACGAAGAAGATATGAAAAAGTAAGCAGCCAAAAAGGTATTAAATGCTGGGTGTGGTGGCTCATGCCTGTAATCCCAGCACTTTGGGAGGCTGAGGAAGGTGGATCACTTAAGCCCAGGAGTTCGAGACCAACCTGGGCAACGTGGTGAGCAGCCTGGGCAAAATTTCTGAAAAAAAATCAAAAAATTACCTGGCATTGTGGAACGTCCCTGTAGTTCCACTACTCAAGAGGCTGAGCTAGGAGGGTCACTTGAGTCCAGGAGGTTGAGGTTGCAGTGAGCCGTGACCATGATCTTGTCATGGCAGCCTGGGAGACAGAGTGAGACCCTGTCTTAGAAAGAAAAAAAAGAAAAAAAAAAAAGGTAGGAAAAAATGTATTATAGAGCTATTTGCATATTACAAGGCAGTTAATTAGTACAAACTATATAATATTTTTCAGGATTTTGTGAAGGAGGCTGTGGTATATATAATTATATCATTTGTTTTGAATATTTATAATTTGCTGTTTTTTAAATGTAAATATTCACATTTGTACCAAATTTTGTACTTTGTACTTTGTATTCTTTTTCTGAAAGAGCTTCAGCAAATTTTCAGAACACTGCAATCGAAGTCAAGATTCTACAAACTTCCAAAGGGAAGGAAAAAGATAATAATAATAAAACCAAACCCAAATCACCACATACAAAGAATCAACATGGCTTTGGACCTTTCTATACCACTGGAAGATAAAATTTAACAGCCAAAAGCCCTCAAACTTCTAGCAGGAAATAATTTCCAACAGTGTAGAATTTAATACACTGTGAAACCCTTGATCAAAAGAGAGAGAATAAAAATATTTTCTGACGGGTGTATATGGCTTTAAACATTTCAACCATTCACCTTATTTCAGGAAAGTACTAAACAATGTGTTCCAGTGTAGTTGCACTTGTGTAAACAGGATATGACTTAACTCTGACACACTTTTATTTCCAAAACCTCTGTGTCTTTGCCATAGGTTGTATCTAGTAGACTTTGTCAGAAATATCATGAACACACAACTGGTACATTTTGACAGTAACAGCCAATATGCAAAGTCCTTTGAAGTGAAATGAGAAACGTCACCTCACCATCTGCATTCTTTAATAAACAGCTACTGTTCTAAAGAAAAATGTGTGTAAGAAATTAAGTTTGAAAAAGTACACAGATGGTTTTACTAATTTTTTCTATGATAACATTATATAATCTAAAACTCAGATTACTGGTACATTAGGCTATAAGTATTTATCTTACATTCTCTGGTCTCTTTTATAGCTTAATCATAAAGTAATCATCTGGGTACATTATCAACATGCAGGGATTCAGACCCTGTGGTCCTTTCCAATTACTATTTTCCCACCCCTGGACCCCTGAAATGCGTGACTCCCCTGACTTTTATGATTATCTGGCCCTCACTTTTATTTATAATGTCACTCTTTAACATTCATCCCTAAACACTGTAAGTTTATATGTTTTTGTTCTGTAAAGAGAATCATACAATATATATTTTTGTACTTCTGGTGTCTTTTACTCAACTCTGTCTTTGTAAGGCACATTCATATTGTTGCTGTAGCTGTATTTTGTTTGTTTGTTTGTTTGTTTCTAGTATTGGATAAGTTTCTGTTATGTGAATGTACCATGATTTAGTTATCCATTTCTAGTATTAATGAAGATTTGAGTTGTTTCCATTTTGGAGGATTGCCAGTACACCAGGAGCTGCATTAGACTGATCAATCTCCCTTTCAGGGCTCAGAAATTCTTCATAGATAAGAGACAGAAAGATGTTTTTATAATATTTAAGAACATGTAATCACTCTTATAAACGCCAAGGTTACTTCCATTTTCTTAAACACACTGACAGCTTATTTAAATAAACTCAGCTGGCCACTTGAATTTCACTTTCCCCTGTTCGTTCTTACCTATTACTCTCTGATTTATGTGTATTAATTGAGGCAGTATTGATGCAGGATTTTTCTTGGCCACTTTGTCAACCAGGGACCTCCACAACTTTTGATGGCCCTCTCCCCTCTTTTTTTTTTTTT
>NW_012102676.1:395993-422930 GCF_000951045.1 Mandrillus leucophaeus | reverse complement strand
CTAGGCTTAAACTGTCTTTGGCTTGAAGGTTGGGTTTCACCGGGGACCCTCCCATATCTTCTTAGGCATTTGCCTGCCTCCTGTCACCATCAGCATTATTAGCTTTCAGAGACAAACAACGTGCATCTATTGAAGTGGCCCTTGGACACAACACATTGGCCCACAATATTCAAAATGGAAACAGATTCAAGCCTCAGAATCCAAAAGTGAGTAAAAGACCAGTGGAAAGGGAGGATGCCGAGAATAAAGAGGCAAAGAGTAGATGGATTATTCAGTCATTAAAGCTGATTGTCCCCCTCACTGTAGGCAGGTTGTCAGTGGCCAGGCTGGATTTGTCTGGTTTTCGAGCTGGATTTGCTCTTTAGGCTCTGGAATTATATGTAATACTGTAGTAGCTAAATATAGCACTAAAAATACTCACTTCTAGAAATTTAGAATTGAGATGTTAGTGCTAATATAATCTAACCAGATGGTCAAATAGATATGTATGTTTTACTCTTGATCATATGAAGGAGAAAGAAAAAAAGAATTTACATTCAACATCTGGCTGGTAAAAGCCAGAAAAAAACTTCACATTTAATTTGTGGTTGGAAGAAAAACATTTTCTGAAATTGAATTCTAGTTTGAAGTCCTCTGGTATGAACAGGGATACATCCTGCACAGCAAAAGGGAGACTTAATATTATTGTAGGAGCAATGAATGTGTTGCATTTAATTGCTAATGTTTGGCAATACATTAAAAAGAGTAGGATAACACAGAGAAAAGATAGCAAGGGATAGACTTAGAAGGAGAGAGACTTCTGTTGTTGATCAGCTTCTTTGTCTCATTGTCAGCCAAGAAGCTCCCTGCCCATGCTTCGTTCAATCCGAAAGATTGCAAATCATTACAAGGGAACGTTTTCAGTTCTTTTCTTTGTTTGCTTAGGAAGCAGAAGAATCAGAGGAAAAATGGAAAAAAAAAATGTAATAAAAGATCTATTTGTCATTAGAAATAATTTAACCGAATCAATCCACTTAAAATCATTGACTGATGTTTTTAAAATTGTCACTTAATTTATTTAATAATAATATTTTATTGGCTAAGGAAATATTACACTGAAGTTTAGCGATAGCAATGTGGACTACAATTGAAGCAATTTAAATTAACTATACCACTGATATTTTATGTGACTATAACTTATCTATGATAAACAATTAGATAAGCAATTATAAATTTTTCTAATTCATGTTTATATTTCAGAGAAGTCAGGAAAGTATTTTGGTAGGGTAGGTAACAGTGCTGTATAACAGTTTAGGAGTAATTTTGCTTAGGATTTATTGGGGACGATCAGATCCTAGTGTTCAATTATTATTATTTTTTTTCCTCCTATGGTCTTGTCTGAAAAGGATTGAATAATATTTGGGATTTTTTTTTTGTTTGTGTTTGTGTTTTAGAGAAAGGGTCTCACTATGTTGCCCAGGCTGGGTTCAAACTTCTGGGCTCAAGTGATCCTCCCACCTCAGCCCTCTGATTAACCAGGACTACAGGCATGTGGCACTGCACCTGACCATCATGTTGAATTCTTTAAAAATAAATGTTGACCTTACTTTTGAATAATATGAATTTCACAAATTCGAGTTAATGTCAAGCTAAACCTTAACCGTGAAAAGAGTTTTACAATAAGAATTGTTAAAATCTGGCTAGGTGTGGTGGCTCATGCCTATAATCCCAGCACTTTGGGAGGTGGAGATGGGCCGATCAACTGAGGTCAGGAGTTCAAGACCAGCCTGGCCAAAGTGGTGATACCCATCTCTACTAAAAATACAAAAATTAGCTGGGCGTGGTGGCGTGTGCCTATAATCCCAACTAGGCAGGAGGATCGCTTAAACCTGGGAGGCGGAAGTTGAAGTGAGCCGAGATCACACCACTGCACTCCAGCCTGGGGGACAGGGCAAGACCCTGTTTCAAAAAAAAAAAAAAAAAAAAAAAGGAAGAATTGTTAAAATCTGAAATTGATTACCCAGTGAAGTGAGAGAATTTTTTTCCCCGATAAAATGATGAAGACTCCAAAACTGAAAGATGGCTTGAAATGTGACTAGAGAAATCTTTGTAGGATACAGGGAAAAAATGTAATCAGAATTATTTTTCAAGAAAATGTACTTCTAAGATCTATTATGAGGAGCATAAATGAAGCCAGTCCCATGTTATGCTCTGAAATCCATCACAGCATTTGTGCTGATATTTCCAGCCTGTGACAGTGTGGCAGGGACACTAAGACAGGGTCATTCCAGGAGAGCATGTGGGATTTCTCTGACATCTGGCTTGGACTCCCAGTTGGCCTTGCCAAATCTCCTTAAAACTGCACTGCAGTCATAGACCGTTTCTTCCTTCCTCTCTCTCCCCTTCCTTCCTTCTCTTCTCTTCTTCTCTCTCTCCTTCATAGAAGTCAAACCTGCATTGTGGTCTTTTAGCTCTCCCAGCCTCCAAGAGCTCCCTTCCTATTTCTCCTCACGGACATTTCTCCTAATTAATTGTTTGCCCATCCAACCCAGTTTTGGCACCTACTTCTCAGAAGATCTGGACCAATGCACAAGAATTCTCTCATTGCCCTGACTCAAAAACCTGTATATATATGTATATATATTTTTAAAAATGTATATATATATGTATTTTATTATTTTTATATTATTTATTAATTTTTTTTTTTTGGAGAAGAGTTTTGCTCTTGTTACCCAGGCTGGAGCGCAATGGCACTACCTTGGCTCACTGCAACCTCCACCTCCTGGGTTCAAGCGATTCTCCTGCCTCAGCCTCCTGAGTAGCTGGGATTACAGGTGCCCACCACCACACCCTGCTAATTTTTTGTATTCTTAGTAGAGACGGGTTTTCAGCATGTTGGCCAGGCTGGTCTGGAACTCCTGACCTCAGGCGATCCACCCACCTTGGATCCCTCCCAAAGCACTGGGATTAAAGGTGTGAATTACCATGCCCAACCTAAAAAACATATTAAATGAGCAGGAAGAAGAAGAAGGAGGAGGAAGAGAAGGAGGAGGGGAGGAAGGGGAGAAGAAGGAGGAAAGGAGGAAGAGGGGGAAAAGAGGAGGAAGAGGAGGAGGAAGGAGTGTACCCATCTCCTAAATTGTTAGAAGGTCATCTCATATTAAAGATTTATTCAGAGACTAAGAAAGTATATGTAAAATGGATGTTTGTCTTTGTTATTCCTAGTTGAAAATTGTTAAAAATAGTTTGCTTATGTAGTATACGTTAAAATTTTATGCTGCCACGGCCTGTATTTTGAAGTTGGACTCATATCAGAAGCAGAGCTCAGTTTCCAGTTCTACACATTCCCAGTTTCTCAATGTGGCCGATCCAGACATCTGCCTTATACAACTTCTTCCTGGTGACCACCTCCCAGTGGGACTGCTATTAATAGATGCAGCCTGCCTGACTGGCCCGCTGAGCCTCACACCCTGCATGGACTGTGCAGACATGCCACAGTGACTGCCTGTCAGTCACTGTGTGACCTCCTGTAAGTCGTGCCTGCTTGTTATGAACTCACTAATTAAAACTCCTCATGGGAAACCCCCGGAACCAATAAGGGCATTTGCCCACAGGCCCCCATCTCTCTCCCTGCTCAGACTCCCGGATATCTCTGTGTGGGGCCTCCAGGCATGCCAGGTACCCAGTAAGTAATAAAATCTTTATTTCCATCTTGTATCTCTTCTAATCATTGGAAGGGTACTCTGCATCTTAAAGATCTTAAATTAAAACAGTTTAGAAGACCCAGTTTTTAAGAAATAAATTTCAATCATCCATTCTATTGATTTTGTGGATAAAGACAACTTTATTGTATAAAAATAAAACCTTGACCAGGCCCAGCATCTCACGCCTGTAATCCCAGCACTTTGGTAGGCCAAGGTGGGTGGATCATCTGGGGTCAGGAGTTCCAGACCAGCCTGGCCAACATGGTGAAACCGCATCTCTACTAAAAATACAAAAAATTAGCAGGGCTTGGTGGCACGCATCTGTACTCTCAGCTACTTGGGAGGCTGAGGCAGGAGAATTGCTTGAACCCGGGAGGTGGAGGTTGCAGCGAGCCAAGATAATGCCATTGCAATCCAACCTGGGCAACAAGAGTGAAACTCCATCTCAAAATAAAATAAAATAAAAGCTCTCCTTCCACTCAGAAATATACATAATCTCATAGCTTAGTCTCCAGTATAACTCTAATATAACTGTAGTCCAGTGTCCCGTTCTTTTTTTCCACTTAAGAAAAGCAGTATTTCATCAAAGGAGCAACATGGAGGCATAATATGAAATAAGGACATTGCCTATGGCAGATTTTATTTTCTAAAGACACCACAGTATGTCTCATCACATACGCTCTTCCAAAATGTGGCCTTTTACCCTTGAAGGAAAATAGAGCCTGAAGTAAATAATATTTACCCCCAGAAGAAAATGGCACATCCCTTATTCTGTCAGGCTGCTGGTGTGGGTGCCTAAGTCCGTCTAAACTATAGTTTAGCTGGATTAGGGTTTGCGATAGGTTTAATAGATTCAGTTCATTATTGGCTTCAAATATTCTTGAAGGTGTGATCAAGACTTTCCTTTTACAGAAAGGAAGTCTGTATAGAGATTTCTCTGTGCTTTGCAGCCTAGCCACCAGCAATCTGAGCCTTGGGAGATCTCTGCGTTTTACAACCTTGTTACTTTTTTGTTTGCTGGGGAATAGTCTTTGCTCTCCACTCACATCCTGGGCTTTCTGTATCTTGTGAGGTCTCTTGCTGTTCTGCGGTTCTGTTCCAGTCATTGGAGGGCTCTTTCAGTGTATCATAGAGAGAATTTTCTTTTCTGCTGCTATGTTGGCCCTGGAGTTAAAGAACCAGATTGCTTTATTGGAATTTTTCTCATTTTTCCTCACTTAACCCCAGCTTTTAGCCACTATCTTGCATTTGGGGAAGGCCTATGCACGTTGAAATAGCTGGAGATGAAGAATATCTATTAGCACTTTACATGGTTTGGCTATGTCCTCACCCAAATCTCAGCTTGAATTCTATCTTCTAGAATTGCCAGATATTGTGGGAGGGACCCAGCGGAGGTAACTGAATCATGGGGGCTGGTCTTTCCCATGCTATTCTCGTGTTAGTGAATAAGTCTCATGAGATCTGATGAGTTTATCAGGGATTTCTGCTTTTACTTCTTTCTCATTTTTCTCTTGCCACCACTATATAAGAAGTGCCTTTCGCCTCCTGCCATGATTCTGAGGCCTCCCCAGCCATGTGGAACTAGAAGTCCAATTAAACCTCTTTTTCTTCCCAGTTTCGGGTACATCTTTCTCAGCAGCATGAAAATGAACTAATGCATCACTCTTGCCTGACCACAGCCTTTGTAGCTTATATTTTCGGTTTTAAAAGAAGGCCTATGGGTTACAGCTGGCAAGTAGTTGCAGAGTCATTCTGTAGCTGGGGCTCTGGATTATAAACTGTCACATAGTCCAGGCAGGGGCATTAGAAGATGGTTAAATAGTCATTTAGTTTCTCCTTATCCCCCTCAAAAGTAGTGTCTCCCTTCCATAGCCAGTCTATAAGAGATGAAAGTGACTATGGGTGTTTTTTCCTCCTCTAATAAAGTCTCATCACTTCTTGGATTTTAGTTCCTTTAGATGCCATTAGCCCCTCAGCTCTTCGATAGTTTTTTGTTGTAAGTATGATTTGGTAGCTTATCTAGCGTGTTCTTACTTACCTTGAGACGGGGTCTTGGTCTGCACCCCGGCTGGAGTACTGCGGCACCATCACAGCTCACTGCAGCCTTGATCTCCTAGGTTCAAGCAATCCTTCCCCCTCAGGCTCCTGAGTAGCTGGGATAGCTGGGACTACAGGTCTGCACTACCACACCCAGCTAATTTTTTCAATTTTTAGTAGAGATGGGGTCTCACTATATTGTCCAGGCTGCTTGTTCTTATTAGGGTGGGAGCAAATGGTCTTTTGAAAATTTCTATATCCAAATCACGAGAAATCCCAACATATCCATTTGTTTTCTTTTCCTACTTTCAGTAGTTGTTTTGTTTCCTCTATCAAAAGCCGTATCTCCTATCAGACAACTCTCCTACAATTATAGCTCTTGCCTGGCTTCTGTAACTGTTTCCTTAAATCACTTCCTCAGTCTTAGGAGTAATTGGAACTTCCTGCTCTTACCATCTCTGAGCTGCCTCATCATCCTTTGTTGGTTTCCTTTTTTTTTGAGACAGAATTCCACCCTGCTACCCAGGCTGGAGAGCAGTGGCACGATTTTGGCTCACTGCAACCTCCACCTCCTGGGTTCAAGTGATTCTCCTGCCTCAGCCTCTCAAGTAGCTGGGATTACAGGCACCCGCTACCATGCCCAGCTAATTTTTGTATTTTTAGTAGAGGCGGGGTTTCACCATGTTGGTCCGTCTGGTCTCAAACTCCTGACCTCACGTGATTCACTACCCTCGGCCTCCCAAAGTGCTGGGATTACAGGTGTGAACCACTGCACCCGGCCGGTTTCCTTTAACTTCGTCCACACTTTTGAAAATAGTCCCTTTATGAAATTCTTCTCAATTATGCTATTTGGATGAGTCATCTCCTTTTTGCTGGGACCCTGACTGATAGGTGGTACTTCTCTGGGAAAAGAAAGTGATTCAGCCTATAGGGAGATAGTGGAGTATTATGCAGAAGGTAAAGACAGAGTTGCAATAGTTGGTTGAGTAATAGTTGAAGTGGTATTTATACTGGTGACACCCAGGAATAGGAAGAGAATGAACAGATCTCACTGCCAATGCCTCATCTTTCGTAAACCTCTGGCTATTAAAAAGGAAAGTTGAGCATCATCAAAGCATTGTTTGTGTTTGAGGATCATTTTCCAGGTTAGTTTTTGGAATATTTCTAGCTGTATATAAAAAGTTAATGTGGAATACAAAACCTAACAAATCAATGAGGTCTCGTTGGTATGGTGGGGTCAGGGGAGGGAAGGAGAGGCTGCAAGAGGGAGCAGAGAATTCTAAGAAGACAAATTATTTTATTTTATTTTATTTTATTATTATTATTTTTTAAGACAGAGTCTCGCTGTGTCGCCCAGGCTGGAGTGCAGTGACGCAATTTCGGCTCACTGCAAGCTCTGGTTCCCGGGTTCACGCCATTCTCCTGCCTCAGCCTCCCCACTGGGACTACAGGCACCCACCACCACACCTGGCTAATTTTTTGTATTTTTAGTAGAGATGGGGTTTCACTGTGTTAGCCAGGATGGTGTCGATCTCCTGGCCTTGTGATGCTCCCGCCTCGGCCTCCCAAAGTGCTAGGATTACAGGTGTGAGCCACAGCGCCCGGCCGACAAATTATTTTAATCAGCTGCAATGTTTAATACAAATTTAGCATTTACAATTACATAATTTACTCCATATAAACCTTTAGGTTAGATACAGTATTGTAAACTTGCAAATCTCTTTATAAAACCTTTTTCTTTGGTAGAAGCTACTGTAAAATAA
Source organism: Mandrillus leucophaeus (assembly GCF_000951045.1). NCBI lineage: Eukaryota > Metazoa > Chordata > Mammalia > Primates > Cercopithecidae > Mandrillus > Mandrillus leucophaeus. Next base: position 415,447 of record NW_012102676.1, on the reverse strand, counting down.
CTAAACCTTTATTGCCTTAGCTTAGTGCCTGGAACACAGTAGGCCTTTACAAAATGTTAGATCTACGAATACCAGCTGACATTTATTGAGGCCTTACCCTGTGCCAGGCACTATGCAAAAAGTGCTTGACATACTTTTAAAATCCCAATTTATAGGTGAAGAATTAAGGATACAAGATGCATTTCTATAGTAGAGAAGCAGTAAACTGATAATGAATTAATTGAGGTGAAGTCTGAGTTATCTGAAGATTTTCACAGTTATTTTTGTGAAAAAGTAAGTTTACCGAAATTCACGACCAGAACACAAAATAATCTCTCTTGATTTTCTTTTTTAATTTTTTTTAAAAAAACTTTTGTTGACACATAGTAGGTGTATATATTTACGGGGTACATAAGATGTTTTGACACAGGCGTGCAATGTGAAATAAGCACATCACGGAGAACGGGGTATCCATCCTCTCAAACATTTATCCTTTGAGTTACAAACAATCCAGTTACATTCTTTAAGTTATTTAAAAATACACAATTAAGTTCTTATTAACGATTGTCTCCTTATTGTGCTGTCAAATAGTGGGTCTTATTCATTGTTTCTATTTTTTTGTACCCATTAACCATCCCTACCTTCTCCCTCTCTTGATTTTCCTTTGCATGCATGTATTCATAAAGTTTATTAGTATTCTGCAAATCTTTATAGGATACGTCTGACCTGTCACAAGTCACAATTATAGGGCACATATCTTATTTTCTGAGAGAAGCAGGGATTTTATTCTTTTTTAAAAAAAATTGTTTCACTTATTTTCTCCCTTTCATGTCCCTCTACTTCGTTCTCTTTTAAATCTTTCACATGTTTTCATTCATTACTTGCTTCCTGCCTTCCTTCCTTGAATAAGACCAGGTGTTTAGTTTTGAAATCTCATTCAAAATGGTGCCACGTCATCTGCCAGGACCAAGAATCCAGAGGTGCTGTCATATTTCTCCTTGCCAGCGTGGATCTCCTCCGAGCCCCGCCCTCCCTCCTCACCTGCTCCTGGGGAAACCACACCGATGTCGCCAACACCAGTTCTGGCCTGGGGCTCCCTGCTACACTGCCTTGGCCCCTTCCCCCTCTCCCGGGGACCGCTCCGCCCCTCCCGGATCCCGGCCGGCGGAGCGCATTTATTTGCATATTTCTACCTTTGTTCCCTGCCAGCGGCCAATCAGCGCGCTGGGCGAGACGAAGGGGCTGGGCGGGGCTACGGCTCCGGCTCCGACTCAGCTGCGGCGGCCGCAGGTTCCAGAGCTGGTCCGAACCGCCGCGCGCGCCCCGCGTATTGCAGCCCCAGGCCCCGGCCCCGGTCCCCCACCCACGTCCGCGCTGCTGCCCCTCCTGGGCCAGGCCCCAAAGGCAAGGACAAAGCGGCTGTCCGGGAACCTCCGCCGGAGTCGAATTTACGTGCAGCTGCCGGCAACCACAGGTTCCAAGATGGTTTGCGGGGGCTTCGCGTGTTCCAAGAACTGCCTGTGCGCCCTCAACCTGCTTTACACCGTGAGTATCCCCAGTCCGTTCCTGCCCGCTTGGGGGTTTTGCACCTGCTTGGGCGCTCTTTGGCTTCCCTGTCTGACCAGCGACTCACTGGTTGCATCCTGCGCCCCCTTCCCGGCTTCCCACGCTCTGCGCGCCCCCGGCCTCACCATCCGTCCCCGCCGGGGACCGGGCGCCGGCGCTTGTCGCAGTCTCTTCCTTTCGTTCATTGTGAAGCCGCCGTCTTTCAGGCTCGCTGGCCGCGTCTCTGCCACATTGCTCCACCCCGCCCCCTCACCCACCGCCTTGTTTTTCAAACATTTAACCGGACCTCCCCGCTTTCCCACCCGAACCCTTCTGCCGCTCGCTTCTGGCATCCAAACGCATCTGGGCCAGGCGTGGAGGCGCGAGAGCGGTCCGGGCTTGCGGACAATTTTGCAGAATGGCGTGACCTGAAACTGACGAGGCGGCATATGGCTGGTGTGCCCCTGGGTTAGCTCTACGTGCCCTCCGGATTTTAATTGAGGCCACTGAGTAGGTTCACAGGATGTCCGCTGCTTCCGAAGTTTGTTTCGTGCTCGCAGTAAAGGGATGTCTTTTTGTTGTTGTCAGTTTTGCTCGTACATGGTGCTTTTTCTGCGTGTCTTGTCCATGATCAATATCCTAACTCCATTTTAAACCAAGTCCTCCAGGAAATAAGCGAGCCCCCACCCAAGTCCTTTCTTTCCCTGCCAGCCAGCTTGGGCCTCTTAGTTTTAACGCTGCAGGCTATCTTTGTGATTTTTTGAGGCGCAATTCTGGGTGAACAGAAGGATGGGCAGGACAGATCGACGTTTATTGAATGCCTATCACGTCCCAGGTTTTACGTACACAATGTTCGTTCATCATGCTGCCAACCTTCAGAGGGAATGGGGCATTGTCTACATTTTATACATAAGGTAAACGACCAAAAAGGTTTTAATAAGTTTACATAGCTGGTAGTTGACGAGTCAGGAGTGGAACCTAGGCTGTGGAATCCAGATCTTTCCACAGGCTGCCTCTACCAGGCGGAAGAAACTTCCTCTTCTGTCATCATCCCTCCATTGTAGTCTTGCTCCCTTCTATAAATATACCTGGCGCTTTGCAGCACCCACCCTGAAAACGAACCCAGCACCCCTGCATTAGCAGAGAGCTAGGCCATCTGTGCAAGCTTAGATTACATCCTTGGAATAGAGAGGCTGCCTTGTGGTCACCAACAGGAGAAGGAGGTTGGGTCTTTTTACCATTACTCTTCCTTTGTATATGAACATGATTGCAAGCTTTGAAGGCAAGACAGAAACAGGCATTGAATACGCTTTTATGGCTGGTTAGTAAAGAATATAGTCAACATGGCCATTAATAGTAGACTTGGGGGAAAAAAATTTTAGAACACCTGGTGATACAGTTAGTTCCTTGGAGACACATGTCAAGTTTCAGATCAAAATTCATCTGTATCAACCTGAGGCATGCTTATCACCGTGGCTGTTTATTAAGTAAATGCTGACCAGTTCTCTAGTTTTTTTGTTTTTGTTTTTTTTTTAATCAATGTGAATGGCCTGCTTAGAACTTTAAATTCCTTATTTTGTGCCCTGAGTTCTTTTTTTCTTTTTCTGCCAATGATTTAGTCATCTGTTTGCCAGACACTTAATCTTGCAGTGTCTGCTTACACAGAGTGGAATGTCTACTTTGCATACTTACTTGACTGAAGAGTCTATATAAATTAATGTATAATATTTTTTAGAAAGGCAAGTTATTTAAAAATGAAGTTCCACTTACCATTTTTAGTTGTATTTAGAGTATATCAGGAAAGTGAGGCAAAAGAAAGGTGATTCTAAAGGGACATATTAAGACTATTTAATATCTATTCTAAATCATTGACCTTCAAAGTGTGTATTCTATTGGTTTTAATAGCTGCGCAGTAAAACTTAATGAATTGGAAATTCACGGGACAATAAAAATGGCTAGCTCTTTTAAATCATAGACTTTTTAGACAAAGGGACATTTCTTAAAATGAATTAGTGACTACCTGGTTCTTTTACATTGTAAATAGGCTTAAATAAATGTAGCAATTTAAAGTGGAGGCAAGTGACAGGTAAGGTGGATCAAGTCTTAGATAGATACTGAAAATGTGCTATGGCCGTTATGTAGCTTCTGTTTCTCCCCTGATCTCTTTCTCAACATTTTAAGATGAAAAAAATGTGAGGCAGTTGGGGATGGTTTGAGCATGAAGATTTGGGAGATATTTCTTTATAAGTCATGAATAGAAACACTCTTTGTAGGTTCTAATCCCACCCTGGTCACTGTCTCTAAAATGTGCTCCACACTACAGGATTACATTTGAGGTCATTTCTAAAAGTGTTGGTTAAACCAGGATTGCATGTGGGAACAGCAGGTGCAAAAACCATGGCTGCCTGAAGCATCATCACTGCTGTGTTGAAGCATTTTCTCGAGGAACTTAGGACTCTATCAGCTGAACTGTCCGCATGCTCTGGTAGCTTGCTAATGAGCCTGAGATTCGTGCCACGTTCATGGTCAGCTCAGAAAGCATGTCACTAAAAACAAGTTGCAAGTCCCAAACAAGGAAATTTGATCACTAGGCAGAATTTTTTTTTTTTTTTTTTTTTTTTTAAGATGGGATCTGTTCTGTTGCCCAGGCTGGAGTGCAATGGCATGATCTTGGCTCACTGCAACCTCTGCCTTCTGGGTTCAAGCGATTCTCCTGCCTCAGCCTCCTGAGTAACTGGGATCATAGGCGCACACCACCATGCCTAGCTAATTTTTTGATTATTAGTAGAGACAGGCTTTCACAATGTTGACCAGGCTGGTGTTGAACTCCTGACCTCAGGTGATCCACCTGCCTTGGCCCCCCAAAGTGCTGGGATTACAGGCATGAGCCACAGCGCCCGGCTGGCAGAATGTTAGCAGTTGGTTTTTGTTGTTGTTTATGGCTTGATTATTTTAGTTAATAGGATCGCCAGTACTGAGCAAGCTTAAATTAGTGTAGTATGTGTTAACAATTTGTAAATATAGAAGAAAAGGGGGAAGCTACATTCCCGAATTCACCTTCACGGTATTCTAAGAGAGTGACTTGCCTCAGAACTTCCTGCATTTAAAGAAACTTTCAGTTTCTTCATTCAACAAATACTTGAGTGCCTACTGTGTGCCAGGCTCTATTCTCAGTTTGGAAATACAGCAGCAAACCAAACAGGGCTTAAAAATCAATACGCTTTTATGAAGCCTCGTTTTTATTTACTCCCTTTTCTACACATGTTTTCAGGAGTTGTATTCAGTCAATAAATATTTGCCTACTGTGTGCACTCTTTTGAGAACTGTGGGAAATAAATACCTACAAAGGCAAATGCACTCTGAAGACAGGATCTAGATGAGAGATATGGAGTGGGAAAATTAAATGGTGTATAAGGAATATACTGACTTTAGGCACCATAAAATTTAGGAATGTGGGAGATATTTGTGGGTTAGAGAAGTAGGGAGAATAAAGGAGGTGTGATTGAATCAAGGAAATGTAGAAATAGTGTGTGGGTCTTTTTGATACCATTTAGGATATACATAAAAATGAAAATGATTTGGGAAAATGACTTATTTTTAATAGTTTATAGGAATATTTTAGGCTGAAAAGAGTTTGACAAATAGTGAAAAAACTTTTGAAAATTATGTTTAGCGATATGTGGGAAATTTTAGAAAATATGAAATAAATTTCGTATGAAAATATGTAATATTTTGGAGCTTTATAATATGTCTCTTTGTGCTTCTTAACCAGAGAAGAAAGCTCTATTGAAAACACCCAACCAGAAAAAAGGTAGCTGACTTAGTTAAATAGAACCAAACTGAAAAATATGACCAAGCGTCTATTTACTGGGACTTTTTAAGAGTCGCCCTGCCGGTTTTAAAATCAGGAGGGAAATTTCAGAAGTTACCGTTTTGTTTCTCCTGTGTGTGTTCATTCTTCTAACATCTGTCCATGTTTGTTTCTTTCTCTTTGTCATAATGCTTTTTCCTTATACTTTTGGTTGTTTTGAGAAAAATTCTCATGCAGCATAAAAATTATACCGAATTACATTATTTTGAAAACACATTAATTTATATTTTTATCATCTCTGAAATTGGGATGCATTTTATTGTTTTTATTTTTATTTTTGAGATGGAGTTTCACTCTTGTTGCCCAGGCTAGAGTGCAGTGGTATGATCTTGGCTCGCTGCATCCTCCGCCACCTGGGTTCCAGCGATTCTCCTGCCTCAGCCTCCCGAGTAGCTGGGATTACAGGTGCCCCCCACCACGTCCGGCTTATTTTTTCTATTTTTAGTGGAGACAGAGTTTCGCCATGTTGGCCAGGCTGGTCTTGAACTCCTGACCTCAGGTGATCCACCCGCCTCGGTCTCCCAAAGTGCTGGGATTACAGGCATGAGTCGCTGCTCCCAGCCTGAGATGCATTTTATAGTAGATAAAGTGTGCCATATCTATTAGATAAAAAAAATGACCATACAATTTATGGGAAGAAAATTCTGTTTTTTAATCTGTTAGATTAAAAATATGTCCATACAAATTATGGGAAGAAAGATCACTGGATTTATGAAGAAAACTGAAACTTTTCTAACTCTATTACTAGACAGACAGCTTACTTTGAGTTTCAGTTTCTTCATGTGTAAATTGGTGATGATATTTTTCAGTCTTCCTTCATGAAGCTGTGTACAGATAAAATCAGATAGTGTATAAATGCTTTAGATGTATAATAGAAATAAGTTGTTACAGCTTCAGGTGGAAAAAGTTGAATTTTGCTGAATTTATAGACTTAGCTGCTTCTTTGCAGCTATTCTTCACAGGTAAAACTTGCGTAAAGAAAATGCATATAAAACAATATTTTGTTTCTTTTAGCCTGTAGTGATCAAGATTAAATGCAGAAGCACAGCTAAATATTTTAAAGCATGAAAGTTAGCATTAGGTTAAAAAGTAGTAATATTAAGTAGGAATTACTTTTATTTATCCACTGTAGAATTGGGTATTTCTTGTAATATCCTTTTTTTTCCCCCATTATTGGCCAACCTTTCAAACATGTCTGTGGATTTCCTCTACCCTTTCTCTTGAACAAATATACTTCCTGTAAAATTGTATTATAATTGTAACTGTTTGGGGTTATTTGTGAGTCTAATGTAAGTATAAGATGTGCCCAAGTTATTTTCTTTCTGTTCTTTATTGTAATCATGAATATTAATTGAGCATCAATAGCAGTGAACGAAACCCCAATGGCGTGCCTTCATGGACTTTACGTTTATGGGGGCAGACAGATGATAAATAAGTAAGTAAATTATATATCATATTAGAAGGTAAATAAGTGCTATGGAGAAAAATAAAGCAGAGTAAAAGGAACGATGGGTGGGGCAGTGGAGTGGATGTGGGAGGATGGGTACACAGCTTCACATGTGGTGGTCACGCTTGGCCTGCATAGAAAGAAAACAGTGTAAGAAAGGTGTTAAACTGTTCTTGCATTGCTATAAAGAAATACCTGAGACTGGATAAAGAAAAGAACTTTAATTGACTCATGGTTCTGCGGGAAACATAGTGCTGGCATCTACTTCTGGTGAGGGCCCCAGGAAGCTTACAATCATGGCGGAAGGGGAATGGAAGCCTCTGTGTCACATGGGGAGAGTGAGGGGGAGGTGCCAAACACTTTTCAAACACTTTAAACAACCAGATCTCATGTGAACTCAGAGGGAGGGTTCACTTAGCACTGAGGGGATGGTGCCAAACCATTCATGGCAGATCCACCCCTACGAATCACCTCCCACCAGGCCCTACCTCTAACATTGGGGATTACATTTCGACATGAGATTTAGAGGAGACAAATATCCAAACTATATCAAAAGGCTTAAAGGAGATGAAGAACAGTTATCTGGGAAAAGTGTTTCAGGTAGAGGAAATGGTCTTTGAAAAGATCCTGATGGAAGAATATTTCTGCTTTTTTCTTTTCTTTTCTTTTCTTTTCTTTTCTTTCTTTCTTTCTTTTTTTTTTTTGAGATAGGGTATTGCTCTGTCACACAGTGGCATGATCTCAGCTCACTGCCGGAGAGCTGTCTCCTGGGCTCAAGTGATCCTCCCACATCAACCTACCGAGTATCTGGGACTACAGGCATGTGCCACCATGCCTGGCGAATTTTAAAAACTATTTTGTAGAGACAGGGTCTGTGTTGTCCGGGCTAGCATTGAACACCTGGCCTCAAGCAATCCTCCCACCTTGGCCTCCCAAAGTGCTTGGATTACGGGTGTGAGCAACTGTGCCTGGCCAGGAGGAGTATTGCTGGTTTATGCAAGGGACAGATGAGTCAAATATGAATGTGACAGAGCAAGCAGGCAGTGCAGTATAGGAAATGAGGTCAGAGAAGTAATGGGTGGACCCAGGAGAGCACCATAGGGACATGAGCTTTTATACCAAGTGAAATAGGGAGCCAGTGGTGTGTTTAGGTTTGAGGGCTGATATAGTCTGATTTTTATATAAAAGGCTATATAACTCTTGATTAAGAATAGATTATAGATGGCACAGGTGGGAGCATTGAGACTAGTTACAAGGCTATTGCTACAATTTGCACATGAGATGATGGAGGCTTGGATTAGTATGGTGGCAACAAAATTAAAAGAAATAGATTCTGAGACTGTTTTGGAGGTAGGGCGACCTGATTTACTGAAAGAGACAAATCACAGATTACTTACGATTTGTGGAACAAGGAAATGGCAGGATAGATTTGCCATTAACTAGGACGGAGAAGATGGTAGGTGGAGCAGGCTTTGGGATGAATTAGAGGATTCAGTATTAGATGCGATGCCAAAGAAACCCAAGTGGAAATGTCAGGTAGCACTTATAGTAACCACACTGTCATTCAGGGGAGAGGACTTTCTGGAGATTTAAGTTCAGGGAGCCATTTAAAGAGTTGAGATTGGATGAAATCAACAAGTTAGTGAGAGTAGATAGAGAAGGGCAGTGGTTCTTGGATTGAAGCAGTGCCATTCATACATCAAGAGATGCAGGAGATGAGGAACATTCAGCAAGGGAGCCTGAAAAGGACTGGCCAGTCAGGTAGGAGGAAAATTGCAGAGAGGTTGGTGTCTCAGAAGTCAAGTGCAAACCCTTTCAAGGAGATGGGGACCAAGAGTTGGTTCCTAAATTTGTCAGTGAAGAAGGCATTGAAAAGAGCAATTACTGTTTTATTTTTCTTATAATCCTCTGAACAATAAAGGCCATGTCCCAGTCATTCTGGCTTTCCTGCCTGCCTGCCACAGCCCTGGCATGTGGTTGGCATTTAGTTAATTGAATGCAGGAATCAGTACAGGGTTCTTCTACCCATACTTCATTTCTTGACTTCCAGAAATGCTCCAAAGAAGGAAGTGGTAGGGTGGGGTTGGAACTTTGTTGGCAGCTGTGGAAGTCACCTCAATTAGTTGGAAAGTGACAAGTGGAGGTCCCTTACTTTCAGTCACCTTTATATAATTTCCATATACTTTGTATTTTTTGTTTAGTAAGTATAAAAGCAATGGCATCATAGAGAACCATAATGAAGAAAAATATTTGCAAGAGCACTTCAGGCTTTCTGTGTCATTTGAAGAATGATCCTAAAGCAATCAAAGAACTGAGGTTTTGGCTTCAACACTCAATGTCTAGCTATTTAGCAAAATCTAGATTGTTTATAGAGTTTTCACATTTCCATCCAGACGTTTGGCATCGTAGAAACACATGCTTGATCTTTTCGGAATTGCTCTTTAGTTTTCCACATTAAGCAGAAGTTCAGAAGAGAGTTCAGTATTCACACATAATTCCTCATTGTGAGTGTTGAGGCATATTGAGGAAGATAGTCTGGGGCTTTGTTTTCTTTTTTTAGGGGCAGGGTCTCACTCTGTCACCAAGGCTGGAGTGCAGTGTGTGATGATAGCTTACTGCAGCCTTGAACCCCTGGCTCAAGCAATTCTCTCACCTTCTCTCCTTCTGAGTAGCTAGAACTAACTACAGGCATACTCTACCCTACCCAGCTAATTTAAAAGATTTTTTTTGTAGAGACAGGTCTTGCTATGTTGCCCAGGCTGGTCTTGAACTCCTGACCTCAAGCAATCCTCTTGCATTGGCTTCCCAAAGTACTGAGATTACAGATGTGAGCCATTGAACCTGGCTACCTTTGTTTTCTTTACATGTCTATGGATGCCATATTACGTTTTGTTGGTAGAGTCCTTCTGTATCTTACTGCTGTTTTAAATTTGCTTGCCTTCCACTACCCTCATAACTTCTCTCTTGCTTTAGTGCTAACAAAACATTTTTGAATAATTTACAACATCTAATCTGGCTTTTTCAAATGTTTTAAATTCTTTCATCCTCAAAGCAATTCACTTACCTTGGAAGAATTTTGATACACAAAAAAAAGGTAGTTGTTTTCACAATATTAAAATCTGCCTTTTCATCTTGTTTTTGAAATGTGGTGGATATTTGATGAAAGATTGAAGGTTACGTAGACAGCAAATAATATGGAACATCATTAGGCTGACTTTCTTCCCCTCCAAATATTTTATAGATTGGAGAATTAGCATTTCCTTGTCCCGAAAGGGTAATGAGCAATATCATATGCTCTTTCATTCAACAGTATGTTTTGAGCACCTCTTCTGCTTCACAGTCTTGGCCAGGTACTAGGAATATAAGATAACTTGGGCCTGATTGTCTGGCGCTTAAAGTGTAGAAGGCCCATCAGAAGAATTCCAAGGATGGCTGGGAGGAGGAATGGTGGCTAATGAATAACCTCGGGCGATAATCCAGGCCCTTCACATCTTGGGATTTGTCAGCCTTGGAGTATGGACTTTATCTCGAGATCAGAAACAAAGGACAGCCAGCGTAGAAGTGACCTGATCTGACTGGCTTTAAAACAAAGACCACAATGTTAGGAATAGAGTTTAGCCCAAAGTAATAGAAACCCAGCTATCACTGCTTAAAATGGTAAGGTTTATTATTTTCATGGAAAAAGAAGTCAAGACCCAGGTAACCCAGGGCATGTGCACAATTCAAGCATATTGTCATGGGCCTAGTCTCTGTCAACTTTCCTGCCCAACTGTCCTTGGCATGCCGCCAAATTACATACAAAACTCTAGGTACCATGAATTGTTCCATGCCAGGCAGAAGATGGTCTAAAATGTCTTTCCTTGTAAAGCTTTGTCTTTTGGGGGAAACAGATCTATTGAAATGTTATTGACACAGTAAGGTGAATATACTTAAAGTGTAGCATTTGTTAAGTTTTGGCATATGTATACACCTGTGAACCCATGACCACATTCAAGACCTCTGAAAATCTCCTCATCCTTCTTTGAAATCCCTTTTTCCCACCCCTAAACCCCCCTCCTAGTCTGCAGGCAACCATGGACCTGCTCAGTGGTAAAACTTACATTGGTGTTAAATTTAGTAACTCCAAGGAGGGTGTTTGTAGAAAAAAGATGGGACATTCCTCTGGCTCATTGATTCCATTCTTCTTTTGATGGCAGAGTAAGAAGCTTTAGGGATGTCTTTTCAGCTAAAAGGGAGTGCTCATGGTTTTAAAAACTTATTGACAAGGTGAGAATTTAGATTTGGGGTTGGTAAGGAAGGTGGTCTCAATGGTGAAGGTAAATAGGGTCAGTGCAAATTTGCAGGTATTAAAAAATTGTGATAAACACAAGGTGAAGCTTATATTAATCAGGTTACTTCATGGGTTATCGATGTTCTTGAAACAATCATATTGGCTCATATAACTGGGACATCCAATAGTTGGGTCATAAGGTTTTGCGGGATCAAGGGACTCAGAAGTCGCTCGCCCCTTTCATCTGCTTTTCAGCTTAGCTTGCCTCTGCTTGGTTTCTTTTGGGGGCTAGATCTTTCCCTGTACATGATGGCCTCTGGCAGAATCAATGTCGTCCTTATAGCTTGCTAGGTCAGATGAACCTATTGTTTTTTTCCTTTCAGTATTCCTTTACCGATCTTACAGGACATACTTATTGACCCTGTTGGCTTATGGACCCATCCCTTGGATCAATCACTGTCGATAGAAGGATGGGCAACCATGGTTGGTAGGCCAGAATTTTGTGTGTCTGCTGCTGATGATGGTCAGAGGGGCCAGTCATTAATGGTTGTACTGGAAATATATGTGTTAGGTTGCAAAAACAACACATGTCTAGGACAGAGGTCATTCTTATTCTGGGCAGCAACTTTCCCAGTTCTTCTATTCTTAATTCTAGCATATCCTAGCAATTTCTTCATCATCTGCAAGGCTTAGTATAGTGGTTTAATATTTCAACACCTGCACATACTGGATTATAAAGAACATTATGCATATATCTTTCTTTGTTCTTTATTTTTATTTATTTTTTTTTTGAGGCAGAGTCTCGTTCTGTTGCCAGGCTGGAATACAGTGGCGCGATCTCAGCTCACTGCAATCTCTGCCTACCAGGTTCAAGCGATTTTCCTGTCTCAGCCTCCTGAGTAGCTGGGATTACAGGCACGTGCCACCACGCCCGGCTAATTTTTTTTTTTCTTTTTGTATTTTTAGTAGAGACAGGGTTTCACCATGGTGGCCAGGCTGGTTTTGAACTACTGACCTCGTGATCTGCCCGCCTGGGCCTCCCAAAGTGCTGGGATTAAAGATGTGAGTCACCACTAGTGGTTCTCTTTGTTCTTTAATACCATTATTGTATGTATCAATCCGAAAGATACATAAACACTTGTTGCTTTATGTTAAAACAATGCTGTTTGCTAGAGTGATCTCAAATATATTAAGTTTCTTAATTCCAAGCAGAATTTCTTGTTCTTCTATTCTAGACAACACACATTGTGCTCTTCTGCTTGTATGTGAATATACGTGTATGTGACAAAATTTCTGAATCAGATAAAAGTAAAAAAGCACAAAATGAATAAGCTTAACTTTTTGTAGTTAACTAATGGAAAGGTCAAATGAGTGGAGGGCATTACTGGTCCTTAACACATCACTGTGTGACCAAATCTCATAGGAAGTAAATTAAAGAAATGCTATTCAAATACCTGTTGATATGCCTATAAAGCAGGAACTACAATTTCTTATGCATTATAATAGTGTCTTTAATATTACATCTCAGTGTAAAAAATTTCTTAAATATATTCCTAGGCACTATGATGCAGTGCTATAGGGAGAAAAAAAGTCACATTACTCCTCACCTATAAAATGAAAGGAACAGATTAGGATCTCTAGCCAGGTACTTCAGTGCCGTGGTGACCTCTCTCTCTCTCTTTTTTGTTTTTGTTTTGAGACAAGGTCTTGCTGTATTGCTCAGGCTGGTCTCCAAACTCCTGAGCTCAAGTGATCCTGCCTCAGCCTCCCAAAGTGCTAGGATTATAGATGTGAACCACTACGCCCCACCTGTGCTGTGGTGTTCTGTGTTTGTGCTATGAGCCCTGGCTAAAAATTTCTTTCTTTTTGAGACAGGGTCTTGCTCTGTTGCCCAGGCTGGAGTGCAGTGGCATGAGCACAGCTCCCTGCAGTCTCTGCCTCCGGGCTCAAGCGATTTTCCTGTCTCAGCCTCCTGAGTAGCTGGGATTACAGGCACGTGCCACCACGCCCGGCTAATTTTTTTTTTTCTTTTTGTATTTTTAGTAGAGACAGGGTTTCACCATGGTGGCCAGGCTGGTTTTGAACTACTGACCTCGTGATCTGCCCGCCTGGGCCTCCCAAAGTGCTGGGATTAAAGATGTGAGTCACCACTACTCCAGGCCCTTCACATCTTGGGATTTGTCAGCCTTGGAGTATGGACTTTATCTCGAGATCAGAAACAAAGGACAGCCAGCGTAGAAGTGACCTGATCTGACTGGCTTTAAAACAAAGACCACAATGTTAGGAATAGAGTTTAGCCCAAAGTAATAGAAACCCAGCTATCACTGCTTAAAATGGTAAGGTTTATTATTTTCATGGAAAAAGAAGTCAAGACCCAGGTAACCCAGGGCATGTGCACAATTCAAGCATATTGTCATGGGCCTAGTCTCTGTCAACTTTCCTGCCCAACTGTCCTTGGCATGCCGCCAAATTACATACAAAACTCTAGGTACCATGAATTGTTCCATGCCAGGCAGAAGATGGTCTAAAATGTCTTTCCTTGTAAAGCTTTGTCTTTTGGGGGAAACAGATCTATTGAAATGTTATTGACACAGTAAGGTGAATATACTTAAAGTGTAGCATTTGTTAAGTTTTGGCATATGTATACACCTGTGAACCCATGACCACATTCAAGACCTCTGAAAATCTCCTCATCCTTCTTTGAAATCCCTTTTTCCCACCCCTAAACCCCCCTCCTAGTCTGCAGGCAACCATGGACCTGCTCAGTGGTAAAACTTACATTGGTGTTAAATTTAGTAACTCCAAGGAGGGTGTTTGTAGAAAAAAGATGGGACATTCCTCTGGCTCATTGATTCCATTCTTCTTTTGATGGCAGAGTAAGAAGCTTTAGGGATGTCTTTTCAGCTAAAAGGGAGTGCTCATGGTTTTAAAAACTTATTGACAAGGTGAGAATTTAGATTTGGGGTTGGTAAGGAAGGTGGTCTCAATGGTGAAGGTAAATAGGGTCAGTGCAAATTTGCAGGTATTAAAAAATTGTGATAAACACAAGGTGAAGCTTATATTAATCAGGTTACTTCATGGGTTATCGATGTTCTTGAAACAATCATATTGGCTCATATAACTGGGACATCCAATAGTTGGGTCATAAGGTTTTGCGGGATCAAGGGACTCAGAAGTCGCTCGCCCCTTTCATCTGCTTTTCAGCTTAGCTTGCCTCTGCTTGGTTTCTTTTGGGGGCTAGATCTTTCCCTGTACATGATGGCCTCTGGCAGAATCAATGTCGTCCTTATAGCTTGCTAGGTCAGATGAACCTATTGTTTTTTTCCTTTCAGTATTCCTTTACCGATCTTACAGGACATACTTATTGACCCTGTTGGCTTATGGACCCATCCCTTGGATCAATCACTGTCGATAGAAGGATGGGCAACCATGGTTGGTAGGCCAGAATTTTGTGTGTCTGCTGCTGATGATGGTCAGAGGGGCCAGTCATTAATGGTTGTACTGGAAATATATGTGTTAGGTTGCAAAAACAACACATGTCTAGGACAGAGGTCATTCTTATTCTGGGCAGCAACTTTCCCAGTTCTTCTATTCTTAATTCTAGCATATCCTAGCAATTTCTTCATCATCTGCAAGGCTTAGTATAGTGGTTTAATATTTCAACACCTGCACATACTGGATTATAAAGAACATTATGCATATATCTTTCTTTGTTCTTTATTTTTATTTATTTTTTTTTTGAGGCAGAGTCTCGTTCTGTTGCCAGGCTGGAATACAGTGGCGCGATCTCAGCTCACTGCAATCTCTGCCTACCAGGTTCAAGCGATTTTCCTGTCTCAGCCTCCTGAGTAGCTGGGATTACAGGCACGTGCCACCACGCCCGGCTAATTTTTTTTTTTCTTTTTGTATTTTTAGTAGAGACAGGGTTTCACCATGGTGGCCAGGCTGGTTTTGAACTACTGACCTCGTGATCTGCCCGCCTGGGCCTCCCAAAGTGCTGGGATTAAAGATGTGAGTCACCACTAGTGGTTCTCTTTGTTCTTTAATACCATTATTGTATGTATCAATCCGAAAGATACATAAACACTTGTTGCTTTATGTTAAAACAATGCTGTTTGCTAGAGTGATCTCAAATATATTAAGTTTCTTAATTCCAAGCAGAATTTCTTGTTCTTCTATTCTAGACAACACACATTGTGCTCTTCTGCTTGTATGTGAATATACGTGTATGTGACAAAATTTCTGAATCAGATAAAAGTAAAAAAGCACAAAATGAATAAGCTTAACTTTTTGTAGTTAACTAATGGAAAGGTCAAATGAGTGGAGGGCATTACTGGTCCTTAACACATCACTGTGTGACCAAATCTCATAGGAAGTAAATTAAAGAAATGCTATTCAAATACCTGTTGATATGCCTATAAAGCAGGAACTACAATTTCTTATGCATTATAATAGTGTCTTTAATATTACATCTCAGTGTAAAAAATTTCTTAAATATATTCCTAGGCACTATGATGCAGTGCTATAGGGAGAAAAAAAGTCACATTACTCCTCACCTATAAAATGAAAGGAACAGATTAGGATCTCTAGCCAGGTACTTCAGTGCCGTGGTGACCTCTCTCTCTCTCTTTTTTGTTTTTGTTTTGAGACAAGGTCTTGCTGTATTGCTCAGGCTGGTCTCCAAACTCCTGAGCTCAAGTGATCCTGCCTCAGCCTCCCAAAGTGCTAGGATTATAGATGTGAACCACTACGCCCCACCTGTGCTGTGGTGTTCTGTGTTTGTGCTGTGAGCCCTGGCTAAAAATTTCTTTCTTTTTGAGACAGGGTCTTGCTCTGTTGCCCAGGCTGGAGTGCAGTGGCATGAGCACAGCTCCCTGCAACCTTGACCTCCTGGGCTGAAGCTATCCTGAGTCAGTCTCCCAAGTAGCTGGGACCACAGTTGGTTGCCACTGCACCTGGCTAATTTTTTTATTCTTTTGGTAGAGACAAGGTCTCGCCATGTTTCCTAGGTTGGTTTCAAACTACCTGGGTTCAAGCAGTCCTCCTTCCCCGGCCTCCCAAAGTGCTAGGGTTACAGGCATGAGCCACTGTGCCTGGCCTGGCTGAGAATGTCTGTGTTCCTTGCTGTAGCACCTTCCTGTTTATTCACTTTCATTAGACTCTATTCACCTGTACACTTGCAGTTTTGCCATTGCCACTTTCTCTTGGGGTTTACTTGAGGAAGAAATGCTAGTTTTAGACACTTTTTATGACCAGTTTTATGATCTTGCTTTGGTGTACCTTTTCCATTACAGCTCCTTTAGTTCTCTTTTTAAAACTCTTTTAATATGATTCATCTTTCTTTGTCTTAAGAGAAAACGGGAAAGTTTGGTGCTTCCTTGCTTATAAAAACATTACTAGCAATGAATTAACAGATGCTGCATAATTCCTTTTTTACCAGCATTCTGTCTCCCAAAGGGAAGGAAACTGTTTGTCATAGGTGTACATTTACTTTCTATTACAGTTGATTTCACAAGAAAACTGTTATTATAATAGAACAAAAGATTCTTTGGAGTCCCTTTGTCTAGCAAGTTCTAGTGACAAACCTAGGCTTTTTAATTATGCAGTTAGAGTTAACTATTTGAATCAACAATTTTTAGATCACTAGTTTGGAAGACCTCATATAGTCTTATTCTCTTCACAGTTACAAACCAACCATAACAAATAATTATCACTACTGAGAAATAAATTGTTTTATTATTATCTTTAAAAGTCTCCTTTTTAGTAAAGTTAAAGATACGCTGATAATCAGATCTTATTAGAGGCATATTATAAATCTTTAGGTGTTATAATTTTAAAAGTTAACTTGGATATTTGGGGGATTTTTAAAATAATGTGTTAGAAACACCAGTCATACACAAGAAAACACATTGTTTTTGACTTTTTAAATGAACAAATCCAACATACTTTTGGTTGTTTATTAGAAAATTGGTTAGCACAAACAAGTTTATGATGTACAGTTTCACTGTTGCTGTAATAAGTGCAAAATTTGTTTTGGATTGGACAGTTGAATCTGTGTTTTCTTTCACCTTTGGAAATGGCCCTTACAAATGAGAATGTGTATTTGCATGTGCATGTGTGTGCGTATGTGCACCTAGGAGTTGGGCATGAAAATGGGGCAGGGCAGTGTCTTGGTTCACATTTGAGACCATCTGAGTGTGATGAACCTAGAGCATTGCCTTCTGTTATAAACATGTGGAGAATCAGCAACTTACTGCCTGTTGCCTTTAGTTGTATACCACCTTCATTCCCAAGCCTCCTCTTTCCTAAATAGGAACAAATTATAGGAGGGAATGTGGACTGCACTTGAATATAAATAGATGGGAATCGATGTGAAATATTTGAGAGAGAAGTGAGAATGTCTAGATTTAAGTAGCTGGGTTTGGGAGATCGTGGGAGCTAAGGCTGGATGAGGAAAAGTTGAACTAATTTACAGAGGAAAGCAAAGCAGAAGAATTTAGAATTGGTGACTTAGTAAGAAGGGGGTTGTTACCTTTTTCAAGGCTAGTTCTAATTAGGAAATTTCATGTGTGCAGGAAATAATGCGGTAGACCCCTCTGAACTCACTGGCTTTGTAAATTTCACATATGCCAGTGTTTTTTTTTTTTTTTCTCTCTCTTTTGAGATGAGGGTTCTCTATGTTGCCCAGGCTGGAGTGCAGTGGCTATTCCCAGGTGCAGTCACAACGCACTACAGCCCAGGACTCCTGGGCTCAAGCGATCTGCCTCAGCCTCCCGAGTCCCAGCTACTGTTGAGACTATAGGCACACCACTGAACCCAGCTAATCTCTCTTTTAAGAAGTTAAATGTTATTCTATAACTAAAGGTCCACTCTCCAGTCCCTTTCCCATTTTCCCCTCTCAAAGGTAGTCACTGTCCTGAAATCAAGATCTGTCATTTGCATGAATATGCATGGCAGTGTCATATATTACATACATTAATCATCTACAAATAACATATAGTATTGTTTTTTGTGTTTGAAAATTTATATAAATAATATGTTTTACCTGTATTTATGCAACTTCTTGGATTTTCTTTACATTTTTGAAATTTGTCAATTTAATAGAAATAGATAAAAACCATTTGTATTCTATTGTGTGATCACACTAGAGTCTGTGAATTCCCTAGTCATGATGTTTGCAAATGTTTTTAATTTTTTACTGTAACAAACAAGGCTGTGGCAGAATCCTGGTATATGTCTAGTTGGGGACATAGGTGTTCTCTTGGGGATTAACCTAGAAACAGAATTGCTGGGGTAGTAAAGGATACATGTCTTTAATTTTCCTAGGTGTTGTTAATTTGTTACATAAAGTGGCTACAACAATTTATATTTCTACTTATACATGAGTTCTAGGTTCTTTACATTCTTGGTGTCATCAGGCTTAATTTTTGCCAGTCTAGTACATGTGAGATGGTATTTCCTTGTTTTAATTTTTGTTTCCCTGATTTTTGATGCGATTTAACATTTTTCATGTGTTGGTTGACCTTTCAAATTCTTCTTCAGTGAATTGCCTCTTACTGTCTTTGACCACTTTTCAGTTTGCTTTTTGTCTTAAGTTCATTTGTAGGCATTTTTATTTTATTTTTATTTTTGAGATGGAGTTTCACTCTTGTTGCCCAAGCTGGAGTGCAGTGGTGCCATCTTGGCCCACTGCAACTTCCTCCCCCCGGGTTCAAGCAATTCTCCTGCCTCAGCCTCCCAAGTACTTAGGATTACAGGTAGGTGCCACCACACCCAGCTAATTTTTTGTATTTTTAGTAGAAACAGGGTTTCACCATGTTAGCCAGGCTGGTCTTGAACTCCTGACCTCAGGTGATCTACCTGCCTTGGCCTTCCAAAGTGCTGTAATTACAGGCCTGAGCCACTGTGCCTGGCCTTGTAGGCATTTTTAAATATTCATGTGTGCTGGAAATATATTCTCCTAGTCCTAGGCTTCTCCCACATTTGTCTTGTATTTTTCACTGTACAGTACAGAAGTTTAAATTTGTAACAGGTAGGATGGTATGGTAGGCAAAAACACAGATCTACAGTCAGGTAGCCTGGGTTCACATCCCAGCTCTATCCCTTCCTTGCTGACTAACCGTGAGCAAGTTACTTAAGATCTCACTCTGTGCACAGCTTTTCCCATCTGGAAAATGGAAGCAGTAGTACCTACCTCTTAGGAATTTTGTGAAGATTAAATTAGTTAATAAATGTAAAATCCTTATAGTATTTTCTTAAACAGAGTAAATGCCATGTCAGTGTTATTTTATTTATTTATTTATTTTTTGAGACAGAGTCTTGCTCTGTGCCCCAGGCTGGAG
>NW_012102676.1:352041-395848 GCF_000951045.1 Mandrillus leucophaeus | reverse complement strand
TGGTCTCGATCTCCTGACCTTGTGATCCGCCCGCCTCGGCCTCCCAAAGTGCTGGGATTACAGGCTTGAGCCACCGTGCCCGGCCATGATGTCAGTGTTACATGTGCGTTTTTTGAAACTTGTTTCAAAGACATTTTTCCTTACCCACAAAGTCATTAAAATTTTTTCTATACTTTTAAGTTGTGCTTTTAAGCCCAGAGTTTATGGTTTGAGGTAGGGATAAATAATATCAGTTTTCAAAATGAGAAGGTGATTGTCACAAGGCTTCTTATTAAAGCCTACTCTTTCTCTACTGACTTAGAATTTTGCCTGTCTCAAAGACTACGCTGCTGGCTTATTTAGATCTGTATCAGTTACCTGCTTTAATGACTGACCATTAAAATGAGGTATTTGTCATATCTCTTATTTTATTTTTTTTTTTTTGAGACAGAGTCTTGCTCTGTCACCCAGGGTGGAGTGCAGTGGCATGAGTGCAAACTCTGCCCGCCAGGTTCAAGCTATTTCTGGCTAATTTTTGTATTTTTAGTAGGGACGAGGTTTCACTATGTTGGCCAGGCTGGTCTCGAACTCCTGAACTCAAGTGATCTGCCCGCTTTGGCCTCCCAAAGTGCTAGGATTACAAGCATGAGCCACTATGCCCGGTCATTATAATAAGTTCTGATATTTTTAGATGGTTTTTAACTTACTTAGTTTTAAAATTTTATGTATTTAATTTTACTTAAAAAAAAAAAAGGAAATACATCCAAAATTTGTAGAGTCAGGCTCAAGTTTTACAGACATGGGTGAAAACAACAAGGGTGGCATTCAGGACAGTTAGATTGAATCACTGACAGGACTGATTGGCTACCCAGGAGCATTTCTTCTTCATGGTTCTGGTGACAGTGCAGCTGGGCTGAGAAAACGTGCAGCAGATACAAGCTTTTGTCCTTAATCTTTATCTCTGTTTATTTTACGTCTTTTTTCATGTGCTTCAAATACATTTCACAATTTTCTTCATGAAGATCTTGGACTACTTTTGTTGGATTTCTTCATATATACCTTATATTTTGGGGGCATATTACAAATTATAGACTAAAAAGTACATGAAAAAAACTTTTTTGGTGCATTGGCATGTTGTTGATTTTTGTGTATTGATTCTGTTTCTAGCAACTTTGCTGGTTCTTACCAATTTTAATTTTTTTTTTATTTTTTGGATTTTCTTTGTAGATACACCTAATAATTTGTGAATAATGAAAGCTGTGTTTCTCTCCTCCCATTGTTCTTCTATATTGACACTTAGTTGTCTAAAACCCCACTACAGTGCTGAATAGATGTGGTGAAAGCCCACACCCTGTCTTATTCCTGAATTTTGGAGAAAATGTTTACGATTTATTTTTATCTTTCCATTGGCTAGGGTAATCTTTCCTGTCTTTTGTCACTGAGTTTGATTTTTGCTTTGGGTTTTTGATAGGTATTTATCAGTTTAAAAAATTGGAAGGATTTATTATTAATCTTTCTCTTAAATTATTTTGCCAAGGGCTGTTACTTTTTTCTCCTTTAATGAAGCTTTATGTATTCTTTCTATTGTAAGTTTCTCTTCTTTCTCCTACCATTGGGTGTGTTTTATGTGGCTCTTTTTTAAGTTTGCATTTGTAAAAATATCGTTTTTTTAATAGTTTTTATTCCCCTTTTAACTTTTTATTTTATTTTTTCTTTTTAATATTTTTAAATATTTTTAATTATTATTATTTTTGAAACGGCGTCTCACTCTGTCACCCAGGCTGGAGTGCAGTGGCACGATCTCTGCTTACTGCAACCTCTGCCTCTCGGGTTCAAGCGATTCTCCTGCTTCAGCCTCCCAAGTAGCTGGGATTACAGGCGCCCACCATCACACCCGGCTGTTTTTTAAAAATGTTTTGGTACAGATAGAGTTTCACCATGTTGACCAGACTGGTCTTGAACAACTGACCTCAAGTGATCTGCCTGCTTTGGCCTCCCAAAGTATTGGGATTACAGGCGTGAGCCACCAGACCCAGTCCCCTTTGATCTTTTTAGTCAGTTTAAAATGTTTTGTTTTAGTCTCCTTCAGTTAGTTCTGTCATCTCAAGTTCTTGGGAGCTTTTATCCTTCTTTTGTTATATTTGTCATATCTCTCTCATGGTATATTTTTTTCTTAGTCATTTTGTGATTTATTGATTGGCACAATGTTTTTATTTTTTTCTTTGGAAATCCTGTATGGGCTGGGATTTGGAAGGGTCCATCCTGAGCAAATTTTGGATATGCTTTTATGAGCTTTTCTCCACCAAGTGCCATCAGCTTTTATTTGAAATGTTTGTCTTGAGGATTCCTGCATACCTGAGGCAATGCACTCTTAGACTGCAAGCATGGGCATGGTGGGCTCTTGTTTGATAGGCTCGTGTTGCTCTTTCTTGCAGACTTTTTGAAGAGACTGACAAGTCTTTACTGTCTTTCTGAATAGATTGTTGTGGTTTTTCTCTAACCCCTGACACTAAAAAAACAGCTTTCTGGACATCCCAGTTATGCAGGAGTCTCAGTTACACTTCCTAGCTCTGCTACAAAACCTAAATCCATTCCCGTTAGGGACTGTTCTGACGCAGGAACTCCTTGCCCACCTGCTCATGGGACCCCAGAGCATCAGCTGTATGCTTGCAGTTCTAGCTTTCAGTTCTCCTTTCATTTCTGACCTGTAGGAATTTCCCATAGTTTCTCTGTGCTCAGTTACATATTTAAATAAAATGTTACAATCTTTTCAGTGTTTTAAAATATTTGTAGCTGAAAGGATTCTATGGTAGCTCAGTTGCCCATGTTCCAATAACCCTCTGTGGTGGGCTAACACACTCCAAAAAGTCGTTCATATCCTAATCCTTGAAACCTACAAACACGTTACTTTACGTAACTAAAAGGGCTTTGAAGATGTGAATAAATGAAGAATCTTGAGATGGGGAGATTATTCTGGATTATCTGGGTGAGCTTTATGGAATCACACAGGTCCTTAGAAGAGGGAGGAAGGAGGGTCAGAGTCAAAAAAGGATGTGCATATTTGAGGGCTTTGAACATGGTATGCTGCTGGCTTTGAAGACAGAGGAAGGGGTTATATGCCAAGGAATGCAGAAAACCCCCAAAAACCAGACGAAGCAAGGAAACAGATTCTCCCTCTGCAGTTTGCAGGAGTACAACCTGACCAACACGGCCTCCAGAACTGTAAGGCACTGCATTTGTGTTGTTTGAAGCCACTACACTTGTGTTAATTTGGAAAAGCAGCAATAGGAAACCCTCTTTGATGGTTTTAGAGGACTGCCTGGTAGTGGTAATTAGGGTAGATGGAAAATTATATTGAAGACACAGCAGAATCAGCTTGGTGAGGAATGCCCTTGACAGAGGGTTATATAGAAGGAAGCAGCCTCTTTTTTTCCCCTATCTGCAGGAAAAGAAAAAAACAGAACAGAGGTACTTGTGAATATTCTAGATAACATTCTCAATAATGGCATAATGCCTAATCTGAGAATTAAACTAGTGCTCTTTTTCCTCTTTTTGCTTGTAGAGATCTTTTTTTTTTTACGTTTACATTAATAGATTCTCATTATTAATGAGCCTATTAGTTGGCAACTGAGTGAGCATTGAAGAGTTTCCTCATTTTGCCGAAATGATGAGGCAAATAGTGTATTTGCTTTGCTGGGAGGATGCTGATGAGGGCACCAGAACACTTTACCCCAGCTACATGGTAAGGGTTCCACTGATGGTAAGATTCCAGGCAGGTTCTATAAGAGTGAGAGGTTCCTGATTTGTCAAACTCCAAATAGGTGAATTGTTCTGTATTTCTTTTCTAGGACTGCTGTAGCAAATTACCACAAACATGGTGACTCAAAACAACAGAAATTTATCCCCTCTGGACCTGGAGACCAGGAGTCCAAAATCAAGGTGTCCACAGAGTCAGGCTCTCTCAGGGACCTCAAGGAGAATCTGTTCTTGCGTCGTTCATTTTCTGGTGGCTGCTGGCATTCCTTGTGGCTGCATTAGTCTCTGCCTCTTTTTTTTTTATGTAACTTTCTACATTGTGTGTCTCTCTCTCTAATTTCCCTGTTCCTCTTTCTTAAGGATACCTATTATGACATTTAGGGCCCACCTCATAAAAGGATACAACATTTAGGACCCATCTCATAATCTAGGATAAGCACCTCCTTTAAAGATCCTTAATTTAGTTCCATCTTTTACCATATATGATAATATTTATTCTTGGCCAGGCATGGTGGCTCATGCCTATAATCCCAGCACTTTGGGAGGCCGAGGCAGGTGGATCACCTGAGGTCAGGAGTTCGAGACCAGCCTGGCCAACATGGTAAAACCCCGTCTCTACTAAAAATGCAAAAATTAGCTGGGCATGGTGGCATATGCCTGTAATCTCAGCTACTGGAGAGGCTGAGGTGGGAGAATCACTTGAATCTGGGAGGCGGAGGTGGCACTGAGCCAAAATTGCACCATTGCACTCCAGCCTGGGTGAAAGAGCAAAACTCTGTCTCCAAAAAATAAAATAAAATAAAATAAAATAAAATAAAATAAAATAAAAATTATTCTTTTGCTACTTAAGGTTATATTCACAGAGGGGTCAGCTGGCCTATTCTATTTTTCTGGATTTTGTGTGTGTGTGTGTGTGGGAGATTATTGTTCTGTACTCTGACTCACCTTATAAAAAATCTCTGGTGTAGCAATTATTTGTCCTATTGTAATTTTTCATTTTCTTCTGTACTGACTTCTAGAGCAAGGGTCCAAAGACTATATAGGTCACAGCCAGATCCATCTCATTGAAACTGTTTTTATACAGCCTGCTAGCTTAGAATGGTTTCACATTTTTGAATGTTAAAAAAAAAAAGGAGGAATGATATTTTGTGATACACTACAATTATATGAATTCAAATTTTGCTATGTATAAATAAAGTGTTATTGGAACACAGCCCTGCCTGCTCATTTGTTCACATATTGTCTGTCACTGCTTTTGTGTACAGTGGCATAGTTGAATAGTTGTGGCAGAGACCATGTAATCTGCAAAGCCTGATAATAAATAACTGGCCCTTTGCAGAGAAAGTTTGCCAAGCCCTGTTCTAATAGGAATGTCTTGTCTCTGGCGTTTAACACACAGTCAGCATCAAGTACTTGTTGATGAATAATTAACTTTTAATTTAACATTTAAGCATGTGTAACTTTTAATATTCTCATATTTAAGAATTTCAGTAATATGGTAAGGTTGTAGTATAATTCCCAAAAGGATTTAAAGAATCTTTTAAAGATCTTAAAGAACTATGGGGTTAGAAGAATTTTATTAATAATACCAGGTTGTTCATGCTTCTTATCTTTTTGGCTCTAAGACTTAAAGGATACAATGTAGTTTTCCCTGTGAATTTAACTGAATTAGGATATGCACCACACCCAGGACTTGGATGTTGGCAAATGTGATGGTTAATTTTATATGTGAACTTGGCTAGGCTATGGTGTCCAGTTGTTTGGTCAAGCACTAGACTAGATGTTAGTATTTTGTAGATGTGACTAACATTTACAATCAGTTGACTTTAAATCGTATTACCTTCCGTCATGTGGGTGGGCCTTATCCCATCAGTTGAAGAGCTTAAGAATAGAGATTAAGATTTTCTGAGGAAGAAGGAATTCTGCTTGAGTTTCCAGCCTGCTGGCCAGCCCTACAAATTTCTGACTTGCCAGTCACGACAATCATGTGAGCCAGTTCTTTAAAATCTCTCTGTCTCTGTCTGTTTCACTGTTGGTTTTTCACTCGGTAGATAGATATAGATATAGATACAGATATAGATATATTTCCTATTGGTTCTGTTTCTCTGGAAACAAATACAGCAAGCTGCTCTGATGTCTTGCACATGTGGACCGTCTTCAGTGTTTGGTACCATGATGCAGCAAGGATGCTAAGCATAGCCCTCCTGCCGCGCATCATCCAGCTCTCCTTCTTCCTTCGCACCTCCTTCAGGCTTCTGTCTTTTACAGCTCCCGAAAGAAAATGTGTTAAATTTGAATACCACAGAGTCAGAAATAAGCTCACTTGTGAAGGGGCAGAGGACTTTTTCTCAGTCCAAGACTGTTTGAAGTTGTGAGAAGACTGTCAGTGTGTATGATAAAATGAAACAGAGGCAAATGGGCCTGCTGATGAGGAGCAGTTGGGAAAATGAGAAGGACTAGGTGAATTTCTGAGTGGCAAAATTTGTGAAAATTTTTGCCTCTGCTTGTCCCTCTGAAAAGAAAAGCTTGCTGGGTGGACCAACTGCAGTGGAGCCCACCAAGTCCATATAACTCTCTAATTTGATTCTATTATGCTGTAGATGGTTCCTTTTATTTTCAAGTTTTGTCTCTTTGGCAAAAAAATACCAAAAAAATTTTCTGTAAGAGTACAAATAGACACTCATGTAGCAGTTTTGCTTGTATCTCTACATATGTAAGAAGGTTTACTATACCAGTAGATGTTAAATTTGCCTGATAAACTATTATATTACATATGAAAATTTATACATTTGAGCAGAAAAAGATCCATTTGAGTAAGTGGTAATTTATGTTTATATTTCTAAGCAAAGTTTATCAGGCTTTTAAATGGTACTAGAAAATAGATATTTTGTGTTTTGATTCTTCCTAATTGGGTATTATGCTGTCAAATTGCTCCAGAAAATGGTCGATCCACGATTGAAGTGAAGATACTGTTTCCTTCCTGTTCAACAACCTGTCCCCCATTCCTCCCCTAATATCTATGGACGCTTCATCTTCTATAAATGAATTATCATCTTTATGTGGCACACTATTTTTAAGTGGAATTTTAAAGAAGTGATGTCATTTTGAGTTTTACAGGTCATAACCACTAGGCATGTGCTCTTCAGCCAGTGTTGCTTTATAAATATATGGATAAAACAATTGGAATATCAAATAATTTCTTTTTGCTCAGAATACTGGTTCCCTTTAAATAGCTAAAGTCTCTTACATTCTTTTTATTCTGCTAAGAGTTTTAATGATCTGTCTATATATGATTTTTAATAAAACAGATGATGACATTTAAAGCAATTAATTTCAGCAGCAATTCTATGAGTAGTTTTTGAGTATTCCCCAGGGACCTGGTCTTGTGCTAGATTCTGGGGCTATATAGCGAGGTGAAAAGATGTGGGTCCTTGCTCTCAAGTTGCTGTCAGTCTTCTAGAGAGTCAGGCTTGGAAACACAATGTGTGATGAAGGGAACGAGAGAATCATGTTCCAGGAACAGAGATAGACCAGACAATGGAGGGATTTATTTAGTCTGTTGGGAACTAGGGGGGCTTCCCAGAGAAAATTACAGTGCATTTGGGCTTTGAAGGAAAGATAGGTGATGTCCATTTGAAGAGATCAATATGTTGGACTGAGATTGGCATCTAGAAGTTTTTGCGTGTGTGATTTCTTCAAAATCTTAAGTAGCATGCGTTTAGGCTCTACAAACAAACAGATGACTTCTGAGGCTTTGTGAGAATTTTGGGTGTTAGCATATTAGTCTTTTTTTTTTTTTTTTTTGTTTGCAAGAATAAAGCACGACTGGGGATTAATGTAAGTTGTTAAGAAGATACTGCCTACTGAGATCTTCTGTGTGTTCTTGTATTGAGTTTTAGGTGCTTATTTGTAAGAGACTAAGTAGGCGCCTGAAGGATGTTGTTGATATTTAATTAACTGGTGTTTTCCCCATTCTCTCTCTTCTCCTTCGTCCTGTACCCCTGTCCCCGGGTGTTTTTGCAGTTGGTTAGTCTGCTGCTAATTGGAATTGCTGCGTGGGGCATTGGCTTTGGGCTGATTTCCAGTCTCCGCGTGGTCGGCGTGGTCATTGCAGTGGGCATCTTCTTGTTCCTGATTGCTTTAGTGGGACTGATTGGAGCTGTAAAACATCATCAGGTGTTGCTATTTTTTGTATCCTTTTTAAAAATCAAGATTTTATCCTTGATGACTATTTTAATGGTTACAACTAATTTAATATTATCACGAGGAAATTTATTGCCAGAAAGCAACTCTAAGCAAGCCTTATGCATATTTGTTCGAGAACTATTTGAAACATTTCTTAGGGTAATGTTATTGTATGTTTTCATATTCTCACCCTGCCCTTGTGACATCCTGAAGAATATATTCTGCAAGTTCAGTGTAGTCCTATTTATCATGTATTGTAAATTCAGAGTTAAATTGAATTGATTTGGTGACTTCTAGGCCCTTTTTTACACATTCATGTTTGGTTGAGAATTTCGGTGTTTTTTAGACTTAATATTAAAAAGCTTACATGTATTTATCTATACTTATTTCTGTTTTGTGTATGTAAGAATTTTTATTTTATTCTGAATGAAATTCTAATCTATTTTTAGTTATGTGATTATCATGACTAGTATTTTTCTATATAAATTTGATACAACTGTGTATTACCAAAATAATAATATGTGTATCCTTTTTGAACTTTCTCTAAGTGCCGTCTGTTCTGTATTCTGGGTTCGTTGCTTCTCGTGCAATCTAAAGTTGTCGGTACCTCTGTACCTCTGTTTTATGCCATTTTAAGAATATTTAGAAGTATCCTTAACTTCTAACTCTCAGTATATGATTATTCTCTTAGTTGTATTTATTGTTCAGTTTTCTGTATCTTGTGCTTGTTTAGCCCTGAACCAGGAGCAACAGGTAAGCTAAGACTTTTTTCTTCTACTTTATTATACCACGTAGCATGAGTATGAGAAAAAGGAGAGAAATGATTAGAATATAAAATAATTTCATCTTGCGCAGAATGCCACCTTCACTCTGGATAGCAAAACTCTGTTGTTCCCTTTGCATTCGTGCAGCAGGTTGGAGCCAGACACCATCAGGTGTTGCTTTTTTCTGTATCTTTTAAATCGGATTTTGCTGTCACTGGGTAAAAAGTGCTATGGCTATAAGATGTTCCCCCAATCTTTTCCCACCATTATGCAATGAAATATTTGCTCCAGAATGTTTGTGGCTCCGTTCTAGCAATGACTGTTTTCAAACTCTAATTTGTAGACAAATTCAGGTTTCTGTCATGGAGCAACAGAACTTTTGCCTTGTTAACACCCTGAGAATTATGCCTTTGAACCAAGTGCTTCTTTTAAATTGCATGTAAATTCTTTTAAATGCATGTAAAAAATTAGGAGTTTTTCATCCTTGGGATAGAAATAGTGCCTTAATTTTTGCTGCAAACTGAGGAATAAGCCTTTGAAAAGTTTTACTGATTTTTAAAATAAAAATTATTTTAGGTACACAGTACTAAAAGTTACAGGCTCCAGCTTTATACATTTTCTGCAGGGATGACACATTTTACATATTAAATACATTTGCTAGGGTCAGCTTCTGGAGGTTGGTTGGAACAGTACGGCAAGCGCTCGAAATGACATCCAGAGAAATCTAAACTGCTGTGGGTTCCGAAATTTTAACCCAAATGACACCTGTCTGGCTGTAAGTACATTGTATATTATATGTTTTTGGAAATGTATTACATACAGATAAATAATGATTAACATAGAAGAAATGGACTTTCTGATGCTGAGTTGTATTTCAGAATTATTTTATATATATATTTACATTATATTTCCATGTCCTCTGTTATATCATTTGCCTGTTCTCAAATACCCACTCCAGGGAGTGCTGAGAATTTCAAGGCCCTGTTGGACACAGATGCTAATGGTTTATTGTCCCTAATTTCTTCCCATCCTTCTCTTCCTAGAACAAGTTATTAAAGAAATAACATTAGGTCAGTTCATGTGTTCATATTTTGGGGAAACTCCTGTTATCACCTCCCTGAGCCCTAAGCTGAATATTTCCTCAATGAGGCTTCTTTTGTGAGATTATCTCCTTGTATGGGGTCTGTGGTATGTTTCTGTTGCTGCATAACACATTATTACACAGCAATAGAAACACATGGCTTTACAGTTTAGTGGCTTTAATATCCATTTAGTGGCTTTAAATACCCATTTATTATCTCACAGTTTCCCTGGGTCAGGCTTGGCTGGGTCCTCTGCTCACCTGGCTGAAATCAAGGTGTCCCATCTGAGGCTGCAGCCTTATGTGAAGCTTGAGGTCCTCTCCCCACGCTCAGTAGTTGTTGGAAGAATTCAGTCCTTGTGGCTGTGGGACCACCCCTGTTTATTTTACTGCCTGTTGGCTGGAGGTCTCTCTCTGCAACTAGAAGCTGCTGTCAGGGACTATGTTACTCTTTCACAATGTGGCAGCATCAAAGTCACCATGAGAATCTCTCCATTCTGTTAAGATGGAGTCTTATGTAATGCATAATGGAGTCTTATCTAATGTAACGTAACACGGAAGTGACTGTCTATCATATTCACAAGTTCCATCCGTACTCAAGAGCAGTGATTGTACAGGGTGTGTACACCGTTGGGGTGGGAGTGCAGGAGTCTTGGGGGCCATCTTAGAGATTTGCACACTAAAAAACCAAGGCCTCAAATTGGATGTAATACTCTTAGACACTAATTTTGTGTGTATGCAGTTTTTATGTGCTTTTTATGAATGTATTTTGAAGTAAAAGTGTTTTACTTTAATTGGTGCAGAGCTGTTTTAAAAGTGGCCACCCGTGCTCGCCATGTGCTCCGATCATAGGAGAATATGCTGGAGAGGTTTTGAGATTTGTTGGTGGCATTGGCCTGTTTTTCAGTTTTACAGAGGTATGTGCAAATAACAATATTTTTCCTCCTTTGTCACAGAGGTTTCTGTTTTGTATGGCAAAGGGCCTTGATTCTTGTAATGTTATCAGTGAGCATTTTCATTGAGAATTAGCACTGTAAAAAGAGGAACCTTGGTTCAGAATTAAAAGATCTTACAAGTCTATCAAGAGCACCAACTTTAGGACCGGGTGAAATGCTTGATCCGTCTCCTCTTACGTAAAATTTAATGAACTAATGAGTGAGGTTAGACCGAATTATCTCTAGGATCTCTTCTATTTCTAGAGTTGTATGATGAATTATAATTTTAAGTTTAATTTGGAAAAGGTAGGAGATTCACATTCTTTAATGATTCACATTCTTTAATATGTATGTTAATATCTATAATACACAGACATACTTACATAAAAAGATATGCTTTGAAAAATTACCTTCCTACACCATTTTTCATTCCCCTGTTCCTAGCCTTCTAAAACCTATGCATAATGTCTATATGTGTATAATGTACTGTGTATAATATGCAATATATAGTACATTATATATATGTGTATTTATCATATATTTTATTCAAGTTTAGTTTCTTTTTTTCCTCATCAAGAATGAAATATGCACATTTGGCTGTCATTAACAGCATAGGAAAAAAGAAGACCAAGATTAGTATTCATTTTTGATTTTTATTTATTTTATTTGTTTGTTTTGAGACAGAGTCTTGCTCTGTCGCTTAGGCTGGAGTGTAGTGGTACGATCTCTGCTTACTGGAAGCTCCACCTCTTGGGTTCAAGTGATTCTCCCACCTCAGCCTCCCACGTAGCTGGGGTTACAGGCATGCACCACTACACCCAGCTAATTTTTGTATTTTTAGTAGAGACAGGGTTTTACCATGTTGGCCGGGCTGGTCTGGAACCCCTGACCTCAAGTGATCTGCCGACCTCAACCTCGCTCCCGGCCCAGTATTCATTTTTTTAAAATTCCCTCTGACTTCCCTTTTTAGTTTGACCATTTTTTCATTTCACTTTTTCTCAGAAAAGAACTATCTGACTTATGAGTTGGTTGTGACATTAATTCTAGAAAAATGACATACAACTTGAAAAGAATTCTGTGATTTCCCTTTTTTTGTTTAAAAACCATAGATTTTTGTTATGAAAACTAAAAAACACAGATAGAGAAAAACTGGAGTGAGTAATGCCTCTCCACACACCAGCTAGAGTCAGCAGTTATCAGAATTTTGCCACGTGGCTTCTTTTTTATATCTGGAATTTATTTTGAGAATTTAGTTCTTTTGAGCAGCCCAGTTTTCTTGTCATCAGATCACACTGCCTTCAGTTATGCTATTTTTTAAAATAGAAGTTCTTTAAAAATAGAACTCATGAGTCTTAGATTTCTAAAGTGTTCTTTCATGGAATCCTGCTTTATGTCTTACATACTATCTCCTTTGGAAACCTGGCTAGAGATTTTTATAACTTCTGCAACCTGATATTTTTTGGTTAGTGATAGTGGTAGGCTCTCTCACTTTTTAAGTTTATATTTTGCTCAATATTTCACAGAATCACAGATTCTCAGAATTTGAAGGGATGCGGTTACTTAGCTGATGACTTCTCGTAGGTGAAATAGAACGAGTTGATTTGAACTATTTATTATACCTTTAAGCAAACCTAAACCATGAGACAAACATTGATTTAGAATCTGAAAAAATGGTATGATGATTAATATATGTTCTTTGTAGTAACTTGAGAAAATACAAAAAATTATGAAGATGAAAAATTAGATGTAGCTACTAAAATTACCTACTCAGAAATAATCATTTATCTTTTGGCATATTTCCTTCTGCCTGTTCTATATTTAATAAAATGAGTACCAACTTATTGCCTGTTCTACATATAATTTATTTTTCTACATATATGTTTTCATGTTATGAGCAGTATATTTTGGTGACCTACTGCACACTGGGTGTAGGTTCTAGAGACCGCATAGTTGATGATGATGTTTAATCAAAGTTACCTTTGAAAAGTGCTCTCTTAATTATGAGCACTTTTGTAAGCTTGAAGTTCAATAATTATCCAGTTTTGATCTTTTTGCATTTTGGATGTGGCCTCCCCTTCCATCCCTCTCTGAACAATGGGGCAAGGAAGGAGAGAGATTTTCCTCTTTTGTCACTTATAGCCGAGTTGGAGGAATACAATTCTGGTAAAATGTGGCTCTAGATTATGAGTATTTAGTATGTTTGATTGCTTTGCTTCCCCTAAGGACTGTGATTTACACTCTCAGCGTATATCCAGGGGTGATAGTCAAAATATTAACATCCTCAAAAATTCTGACCAGAAGCTCCCTGTGCCAAAAACTTCCAAGGTGGGGAGCTTTGGCAAATGATGGTTGGGCAGGTTGACATGGGGGCAGGGGGTGTCAAAGAAGTAGTTGTTTAACAACAGATATGTAAGTATTTCCGTGTTGTAAAAGCTGGTGTGGTTGAGAACAGCCAGTGACATGTCAGATTGCTGAATAAAACCACAAAAGTGGGGTAGTTTATGGGCTCCAGGTTTGAACATGGGCTCTACCACTGAGGACCTGTGTGATGGTTCTGTTTAACCTCTTGTTGCCTCAGTTTCCTCACTGGTAAAATGACAATATTGTATCTATTTTATGAAAGCTGTTGGGAGGATTATATGAATTTGTAGTTTGTAGAATGGTACCTTTCATAAAGAACTCTTTGTTATGTTTGTTAAATCAATTTCTTTTCCCCCGTTAGATGGATTCCAAAAGAGATGACTTTCCACGTCTTCAAATCAGGCTTACCTTTCCTTGATTCAACCTGCAGACCTCAGTCCACCAGCCCATACATGTTGTAGCTATAAACACTGCCAGTTGTGAACCTTACAGTAATTTGTGGATTCTTACTGTGGTCAATGGAGAGAATCTGGGACTTAGCTAATTCTCTAGAAGTAGTTTAAAAGGGCTAATGGTGGCTACAAAGTCACGTAAACAAAATTTAGGTTAAAAGTTGGCACACGTGTAAGAAGTGGAAGATACAGTTTAAAATTCATTTTATTCTATTAAAATTTTGTATCTTTTTTAGTCTAAAAAGTTAGAATTTTCATTTATTTAAAATAAACCAACTTTGAAATAGAAACAGAGCACATGTTTCTTAATTTAAAAAACTGTACTGGCTAACAATTTAGTGAACTTGGTGTGGGAAATGGCACGGTAACAGCTTAATCGCTTCCTACCAACAGAGGTAGGAATTATAACATTTTAAATTTCTGTGTTGGAAAATTTATTCATTTTAAGATTTTTGCTGTTGCTTACATTTTACTGAATCTAGTTTATTCCTGAATTATCCAAATATATGCTATTTTAGCTATTTAGACTACTGAGACTTTAGTTTTCCATATTTCTGCTGTAAGAAGTTACCTTGCACTTAGTTGCCTAAAACAACACAAATGTATTGTCTTACAGTTCTGGAGATCAAAAGTTTAAAATAAAGGCACCTTCTGGAGGCCCGGATCACCAGCCCCCCGTTTACATCTTCGAAGCCAGCAGAGTTGCAGCTTCTCTATTTCCCTTTACTTCTGCTATCACGGTGCCTTCTCTCCATGTTTCTGACTCTGTCCTTCCTGCCTCCCTCATATAAGGCCCTCTGTGATTATGTCATTGAGCCCACCTGGGTAATAATCTCTTTATCTTGAGCTGCTTAACCACACCCACAAAGTCCCTGTTAATCTGTAAGGTACCATATTTGCAGGTTATAGGGGCTAGGACATGGACATCCTTCGGGGCCAGTCATTCAGTTTACCACA
This sequence comes from Mandrillus leucophaeus, assembly GCF_000951045.1. Lineage (NCBI taxonomy): Eukaryota > Metazoa > Chordata > Mammalia > Primates > Cercopithecidae > Mandrillus > Mandrillus leucophaeus. The sequence continues at coordinate 381,378 of NW_012102676.1, read as the reverse complement.
GTGTTCGTTTTAATTTTTTCTTGGAGTGCCTTGTGTGGTTTACTTCATTTCAAAAAGAAAAACAATCCCTCCCTGTTGAACAAAAAGATGCAAAGCAATTCACATGTTCCAGAGTTATTTTATGGATAAACTGAAAAAACATACAGAAATGTTACTTTCTTTTTCTTCTTTTTTTTCCCCCCCATTCCAGATCCTGGGTGTTTGGCTGACCTACAGATACAGGAACCAGAAAGATCCCCGTGCGAATCCCAGTGCATTCCTTTGATGAGAAAACAAGGAAGATTTTCTTTCGTATCATGATCTTGTTCACTTTCTGTAATTTTCTGTTAAGCTCGATTTGCCAGTTTAAGGAAGGAAACACTATCTGGAAAATTACGTTATTGATAGTGGAATGATATATTTTTACTCTATGTTTCTCTAAATGTTGTTTTCTTTTTCCGTTGCTGAAAAATATTTGAAACTTGTGGTCTCTGAAGCTCAGTGGCACCTGGAATTTACTGTATTCAGTGACGGGCGCTGTCCACTGTGGCCTTTCTTAGCATTTTTACCTGCAGAAAAACTTTGTATGGCACCACTGTGTTGGTCATATGGTAAATCTAAATGTACATCTCACTGGTATAATTATATGTAGCACTGTGCTGTGTAGATAGTTCCTGCTGGAAAAAGAGTTGAAGTTTATTAAAATCAGAAAGTATGAGATTCTATTATGTTAAGGGAAATCCAAATTCCCATTTTTTTTTTTGTCTTTTTGGGAAAGATGTGTGGTGGTAAAATGTGTTAGTATAAAAATGATAATTTACTTGTAGTAGTCTTTTATGATTACACCAATGTATTCTAGAAATAGTTATGTCTTAGTAAATTGTGGTTTAGTTTTTGACTTTTATAGGTAAGTGCAAAGGAGAAGTAGTTTCACGAAACGTTCTAATGTATAACATTTACCTTCAGCCTCTGTCAGGATGGAACGAGTTTTGAGTAATCAGGAAGTATATCTATATAATCTTGATATTGTTTTATAATAATTTGAAGTCTAAAAGACTGCGTTTTTAAACAAGATACTATTAATGCGTTGGCCCACGTAGCAAAAAGATATTTGATTATCTTAAAAATTGTTAAATACCTTTTTCATGAAATTTCTCAGTATTGTAACAGCAACTCGTCAAACCTAAGCATATTTGAATGTGATCTCCCATAATTTGAAATTGAAATCGTATTGTGTGGCTCTGTATATTCTGTTAAAAAATTAAAGGACAGAAACCTTTCTTTGTGTATGCATGTTTAAATTAAAAGAAAGTAATGGAAGGATTGATCAATGAACTAAGTGAGGTGGAATTCTTTTCTTTCTCCTTTAGGTTCTCTCTGTTGGACTTAGAGCTGGGTACTGCTATTTTAGTGTATAATCAAGCTGTGGAAATACATTTCCAGCATTAATGTCTATTGGTAGTCATCCTCAAATCCTTTCTGGAAATGTTTCAGTGGCTAATGTTATCTCCATAGTGATGAAGAGTTTTTCTAAAAAGAGAAACCATTAATATTCATTTGGGAAAAATATGTAAGTTCTTTCCCATTACTAAAAATTACTAATTTCTTGTTTTACATTCTAGGTAGCATGTGGTATTTTATTGTCTTACTGGGTTTTTAGACCGAGAGAGGGTAAATGGTTGATCTGTAGAATTTTAGAGCATTTTGTAGGTTTGTCACTTCTATGACTTTGCAACACTAGCTAGTCTTCCAAGGAAACAGAATTGTGCCATTTTCATAATGTCATATGAGCTCTGGGGTAGCCCTGACAGTGTCCCCACTTATACCATAAGATGAGACTATAAATGACACATGAAGGGAGATTTTATTATTATTTTGTGTTATTATACTATACTTTAAGTTCTGGGATACATATGCAGAATGTACAGATTTGTTACACAGCTATACGTGTGCCATGGGGGTTTGCTGCACCTATCAACCTGCCATCTAGGTGGGAGATTTTAAAATTCTATCTTCCTTTGAGGCATTTGGCATTTTCCATGTTTGTTTTGTTACATTTTGAAATTCTTATAAGGCTCTGGAATCTCCTAATGTGATACTTTCCTTGGTACAAATGATTATATGTGGAAAGCGCTATTCCATAGAGAATCAGCCCTTACCTTGGTTTGTGCTCTAATTGCAGTGCCCTTATTTGGGTCAACCCAGTATGCTTTGTGCATCATCTGAAGTTAAATGATGCATCCTGGAAATTCTAACAAAGGAAGATCTCTCTTCTGTTCAAATATAGATTGACTGATGTCAACCCGCCTCAAGTGTGTTACTTAAAAAGCAAGGTGCAAAGAGAACAGCTGTCAGGGTGAGAAGTCTAAACACATTTTTGAAAGTAGCCTGGTGCTGACAAAATGCATTTAATCATGCTCAAGACTTCATGAAATTCAGTTCATTAAATTAGGATTTTAAATCATTATGGCTAAGCAAAACGTGTATCTAAATATTAAATAAAACAAAATGTAAAGATATCTAAGATGTTAAGATTTTAGTAAAATAAGTTAATGAAAAAGAAAGTCAGGGTCTGGGAAGTATGAATATTTAGGACTACTAAACTGTAGGATTATAAGAGTGGGTATTGACAGCCACTCAAGTAATACACATTTTCAAGCACCAAGGTTGTCCCTATCAAATGAGTCTGGGCTTTCTGTTTTCTCAGGTAGATCTGAAGGTGATAGATTACCTAACACCTTCTGTGATGCGTCCTGTGATCTTTGTGTCTGGGTGCATATTTAGTGGAAAAAACCTCTGAATAAGTCCGTCCTGAATTCCAGATGGCCCTGCTATGATCCTGCAAAGGTCATCCTGATCCCAGGATTAGAGAGGGCCACTGCCCACGTGCACAGAAATGCTGCCACAAACACGTAGTGTCAGAGGAGGATGAGTTTCAGATCAGGGTCTGTCCTTGAATTACAACAAAGGGCTGTAAGGCAAACCAAGACCCTAGATGTCCTTTCTTCCCAAGCCTAGCATTTCTTTAAAAAGGAACTGTACTACTTTTTAAAAAAAAAATCTTATTCTCTATTTGCACATTCCATTTAGAGGAATATTTTTTGGAACATTTGCCAAGTCAGCCTTGATGTTAAGGGTTAAATTTTATATAGAGAATATAATACTGATGCACAGGAAAAAAGAGTTCAGCTATAATTTCTAAAATCTGAGCTCGTTGTAGCTTAAATTCACCTCAGATACTCTGTTATCTAAGCAACAATGTGTTTGGTATGAAAACCAGTTTTGCATGTTCAGCCTAAGTTACATGCTGCTGAATGGGACCTTTCAGAGAAGGAAAGGAAACCAGAAGTGTGGCTTTTAGTTCTTAGTTTCCTTGAGCCAAAACCTCCTCCTACAGTTTTTCTAAATATTTGTTTAACTCTGTTAAAGTTTATTCATTATTTTGCAAATACACTAAATACGTGAAGCTGTTTCAATTTTTAGCTGGTACTAAAAAAGTTAGAACCAAATTTTTCCATAGTATTTCATAGGAGAAAAACACTTTCAGTCATTGTGATTGTACAGACGTGATCATTCACATGTGAATTGTTTTTTATTAGAGATGACAATAAAGTTAAAACCCAGCTTTTCCGGGGACCTGGATAAGTGGGGGGATTGGTATAAAGTTTTGCTCTATATTTGGTACGTTTGGGGCTAACAGATAACTTTTAGACCAGGCTTTCTATGCCAAATGAAATTATAATATGTGTTAGGAATATGTTTTAAATAAGTTTAAGGGAGCAACCCACCCTTTCCCCAATACCTCCACTCCACAAGAAGAGGAGAGGGAGAGAAGGGAATGGGGCTCGTCACATTGATATTTTTCTTAAAAATGTCATAACTGAGCAATTGTAGTCATTGGAATACCTCTTGAAAATATGAGAAAGGGGAAAATCAAACTCCTCTGCCATGTGCCAGGCCACTTCTCATCCCTCTCCTTAGGAAAACCAGCTTTTGGAATTCATTTTCAAATGAGGATTTGAGGCCTGTGAGTTAAAATATATGTCAAAGAATGGACTTCCACATCCCTTGGAGGGTGAAACCACTTTGCCTACTTTTAGGATCTTGCTTTTCGTAGGTCATGGAGTCCTAACTTGACAAGTAGCCTTTTAATAGGTTAAGCTGACTTGAATTGGACTTTGAAGTCAAGGTCCTTGAACTGAAGGAAGTTCCATTCTTGCCTTAGAGCTTTTAATGATTTTCTCCTGACTCGTATTCTTATCAGTGATTGCTAGAGGGTTCTCAGTAGACTACTTAGAATTACTGAATTAAAGAAAGGAAGAAAACAGAGTTAGACAGTCACAGAAGATCATTTGAAGAAGATCGTTGCTCTGAAATCAGCAAAAATGGTTTAATTAGGCATGTTGACCGTCTGTGTAAATGACTTTTACAGATGATTTATGTTAGCTACATTTTTAACATTTAATTCCTGTTTTTTTCTCCCTAAGCTGTTGGATCTCAGATAAAACTGAAATTTTTGATATTGTGGTAAATACATATAGCATAAAAGCTATCATTTTAACCATTCATAAGCTTGTAGTTCAGTGGCAGTAAGTACGTTCATATTGTTATGCAACCATCGCCACCATGCATTTCCATAACTTTTTATCTTCTGTAACCATTAAGCAATAACTCTTCATTCCCCTCTTCCCCTGGTGACCTCTACTCCACTTTCTATATGCAAACTATTCTGAGTACCCCATATAGGTGAAATTGTATAGTAGCTGTCCTTTTGTAACTGGCTTATTTACTGAGCATAATGTCTTCAAGGTTCATACACGTTGTTACAGGCTGGTCTTGAACTCCCGGGCTCAATCAGTTCTCTCTGCCTCCCAAAATGCTGGGATTACAGGCATGAACCACCGCGCCCAGCCATGAATTTTCTTCTTTAAGATTGGATAATATTTCATTGTATGTATATGTCACATTTTGTTTATCCATTCATCCATTGGTGGACACTTGAGTTGCTTCCACTTTAAAAAGTAGCTATTGTGAATAATGCTATGAGCATGGGTGTATAAATATCTGTTCCCTGCTTTTAGTTCATAAGCATATACCCAAGAGTGGAATTACTGGGTTGGATGGTAGTTCTATGTTTAATTTTTTGAGGGACCACCATATTGTTTTCCACAAAACAAAAATGGCTGCACCATTTTATATTCCCACTATGTTATTAACATTTTTATTTGACTGTTTGAAGTAGCACTCTTCAGTCTTCTAGTACTCTTCTACTTCTCTGTAGTCAGAGAAATAGTCAAGATATACTTTCACTTGAAATTTATTTAAATGCAAATGAAAGATTGTGAGATGACAGAAGAGGGATTTGGTAGAAAGAACAGGCATTGCTAATATTTCAGTGAGTTTAGAACAACCATTTCCATGTTCGTATCTTCTATTTTTTTCATTTTTTTTTTTTTTTTTTTTTGGAGACAGAGTCTCTCTTTGTCACCCAGGGTGGACTGCAGTGGTATAATCTCAGCTCACTGCAACTTCCGCTTCTCTTGGTTTCTCATGCCTCAGCCTCTCAGGTAGCTGGGATTACAGGCATTGTCCACTGTGCTCGGCTAATTCTTTTGTATTTCAAGTAGAGTCAGGGTTTCTCCATGTTGGCCAGGCTGGTTTCACATTTCTGGGCTCAAGTGATATGCTCTGCCTCAGCCTCCCAAAGTGCTGGGATTACAGGCGTGAGCCACCACGACTGACCTCAATTCTGTTTTTAACTCTGTATGTACACATTTCCTGTAGTTGCAATTATAGCATAGAAGGTCTTAAATTCTTTTTTACTTAGGCCTTTTCTGTTTCACCGTTATGTTTATTATTTTTTTAGATGACAACATAATACATTTCGTCTTAATATACCATGTAGCCATTATGTTTTCCGGAGGTTGCTTTTCTTTGGTGTATTTAAATAATGTTACCATTGGCCTCGTGACAGAACTGTTTCTGTTGGATGATTTCCTTAGGATAAAATCTCGGTAGTAGAGGAGACTGATGGGACAAAGTCAATTAATGACTCATGCTTTGTGTTTCTCCAATGCTTTTAAAAGGGGGACTTATTTTCCTTACAGCTGTAACATTTGATTTCCTAAATATTTATTTATATTTAAAAAGTATTTGTATGTGTTAAGATGTTTTGCCATTCAATACATTTTAAGAAGTTAATCTTACTTCACGTCAGCCCAATGAAAAAAATATTTTGCTATACTATAGGAGAAACTTGAATCACTTAGAAGTTGTCATTTAAAATATTTGTTTATGGAAGGGAAACCTCCTTTTCCTCTTGTTATCCCTCAGTGAGCTTTTTAAATGGAATGTGTTACCTTTTTCAGCACGTGTAAGTTATCTACTTGTGAGAAGGGAGCTGATTAACCTGTGATATTTTTGCTGAAGATTTGTATGTCATTAAATCAGCAGTATATGCTCAGCACCTACTAATCATAGTAGTCACTATGAGAGATAGAAAAGATTGAAAATATATCCCTGGAAAAATTAATAATGTCAAAAGATCTGTTCAAAAAAGGATCTATCCAAAAAAGTTAATAAAGACAAGCAACAGATACTGCAAAGCGTTATATAGAGCACCATCGTCCAGGGGCCAAAGAAATCAGTAGGGGCTGGGCAGTAGAGGAATTCCATATATTAATGAATGTGAGATTAAGTATATAGTGAAGAAATTAACACACAATTTTAATTTCTGTTAGGCAGAATGCTCCTCTACCCCGATGCCACCGCCTTTCACGTTTCCTAAACCCTAGTGACCTCTGATCTCCATCTGCCTCATCAACACGTCACCACCCTTTGCTCTTCGTCCAGTTAGTCACATGTTGGCTGAATTTATTTCACTCCAGTACTTTAGGACCTTGACAGACAAACGATTACAAGGCCAATTCCCAGCATTTCTTTAGGGTGTGTTCAGGGGTGCAGATGTTCTTTGGATGACCTTTCTACTAAATTAGACTTCTGAAGGAGAAAGCTACCCTGAGAGAGGCTTTCCCTGAGAGCATTAAGTGGGGCAAAATCTGACTAAAATTTAATTACTAAATGAAAATGTGTACATTAGAGTTCCTGGCCAGAGTTGACTCTAGGTAGTGACATGATTTTCTTGGGATGTTTCTCTAAATATTCTTTTATGCTAAAGCACTTGGCTTGATACTTCTGTTGATTAAGCTCAGGTCTACTTATAGTCATCTACTGAGAACCTGTGGTGTGATGAGATAACTTGGTCTTTGGTCTTCATCATTTGAAGTAGTTTTGGTTTTGTCTTGTCCCTTCCTTGAGCATTTTGTGTGTGTTTAATCCTATTTGGTAAACGAACCACTGTGAAAGACCAAGTTGGAAAAAACAGAACACCCCCAAAAGGATTTATTTTTTTAAGAAAATCATGGCTCACTATGGTAGTATACAATGTTGTTTTCACACATGTACACTTGAAACCAGATTTCTAAAACTTGTTTTTCTTAAAAAACAGTTGTTGTAACATTAAACCATAACCTAATCAGTGTGCTCACTATGCTTCCACACTTGCCAGTCTTCTCACACTTCTTCTGGTTTCAAGTCTCAGGGCCTGACATAGACAGAAGGGCTTGCAGATTTTTTTCTTTACAATTCGGTCTTCAGCAACTTGAGAGCTTTCTTCATGTTGTCAAGCACTAATGGGGGATAAAAGCAGGAGAGTCAAGACACCGTCATACATGATATCGATATAATAAACCCCAAACTTGGATGCTTAATTCATTATTTAATGGGGTGCTTTTTTTGTGAGACAAGGTCTCGCTCCTGCTCAGGCTGGCGTGCAGTGGCGCAATCTCTGCTCAGTGCAACCTCTGCCTTCTAGGTTCAAGTGATTCTTTAGCCTTAGCCTCCTGAGTAGCTGGGATTAGAGGTGTGCTCCACCATGCCCAGCTAATTTTTGTATTTTTTGGAGAGACAGGGTTTTGATATGTTGGCCAGGCTAGTCTCGAACTCCTGAGCTCAAGTGATCCACACACCTTGACCTCCCAAAGTGCTGGGATTACAGGCGTGAGCCACTGTGCCCAGCCTGATAGGATGCTTTTTAATCATGAGGTGAATAATTAGTAATCTTATTGTAATTTAAAAACATTATATGAAATGGCTTTTGTGACAATCTAGTTTTCTACTGTATTCATTCCTTCCCAGATCCTTCATCTCCAATCCTCACTTCCAAAATATTCCTTTTATAAGCTCTATCAGCAGAAAATAATTTTGGCTCATTTAGAAGTAAATTTAAATCACGTTTAAAAGAAATGTCTATTAGTAGGTGTGTGCACCTACTGTAAGTCGTTTTAGAAGTAGGAGAAATATAAATAATAGCAAATCAAGTGCTTTATGCACATGAATTATTTAATCCTCATACAAACATGATTAGAACTTTACGTATACATAATGAAACAGGCAGAGAGAGGCTGAGTAGCTTGCTCAAGGTCACACAGCTAACAAATAATGAAGCTACTGTTCCAGAGCCCAAACTCTGGGTCACTGTTTCTTCAACAGCAATTCATCAAAATGAGATGTGTGATCTACTAAAAATAAGATGTCCATGCGACAGGCACTGAACAGCTGCTTATTCACTCCTCCTACAAATATTTATTAAGTGCCTGTTCTACAAGGCATTGTGATATTACCTGTGTAGGACATCTGCCTTTAAAGAGCTTAGTCTTATTAAAATGTATGGTATTATCTCAAGAATGGCTGACAGTACTTGGAATGTGCTTCCCCTGGTCCAGCACACACTGGAAACGTTGCTAATGGACCACGATGATCTCTCCTGCTTCCTAGACATGGCCTCATTTCTCTTCACAAAATGACGTTCTAAGTCACCACTGGCTAATAGAAATTTCTGTGATGATGGAAATGTTCAGTGTCTGGGCATTGAGCACTTGAAATGTGGCTAGTGTGGAGAAATGAATTTCTAACTTTAACTTAAATAGCAACATGTGGTGAATGGTTAACATATTGGACAGTGCAGTTCTAGGCGGCCACTACTAATCGATCAGAGTTGGTTCCTAGGATAAAACCCACTTTTCTTCCCAGAGGACTAATCAGATGTCACAGCTAGCTACAGCCTTGCCTTGAGGTACCTCATCTGCCTTAAGTCAGTCTCTCTCTCTCTCTCTCTCTCTCTCTCTTCCATTCATGGCAACCATAGGGAAGGTGATTTTCTTGGCAATCATTTGGATCATCCTTCCTACTGATCTTTACATTGAACCTGAATTTAATTTTAAGCTGGACCTCACATTCTTTCACTTTTGTTATTTAAAAAATTAAGACATGCAGATAATTACAATTATTACACACAGTTCTGTGATAGAAGGAGTGTGTGCTAGTGTACCTAACAGAAAACCTGAAAATCAGGTAATGTGGTCATAGAATCCTCCTAGAGAAAAAGATACCTAATCTAAATAATTCATCTTCAATTGAGATTAAAAACAAACCAACCTGAGATGGAAAGAGTGTGATTTGCCTGAGGATGCAAGGCTAGTTAGGGTCAAACTGAGTCTGAGGCGTCCCTAAGCCTAGCTCTCTCTCACCTCACCATGCAGCCTCTAGTCCCATCACTACAGCAATAGAAGTGTTCAACTCTTGGGCAACATCCAAATTGAAGGCAACACTTACACAGAGCTGTATCTGCAGGTTCGTAAGCATAGAGACGATTTGAGTATCTTCCAGTGATATCGGCTCTAACTGTCAGAGATGGGTCTGCAAAGATAAATGAAGCAAAAGGGAATGGAATGGTTTGTTTTCAAAAAACCTCTATTTAATGCCATGGGGAGCTGCAGTTCACATATTCATGTCCCGTGAAGGAATGAAGTGCGTCTGCACTCACAGGAGCTCTGATCCATCCACTCTACTACCCAGCCCCTGGCAGTTAGTAGCAAATGCAGGGCTGGAAACATCAACAGCTGTGCAGTGCTATTTGTGGAAAATGTTATGAACCCTTCTGTTCTATCTATGGCAACCTGAAAACAGAATAATACATATTTAGGGGTGACATGGTGTTTAGTTTTTTGGTGAAAACATTAACATTTTGTACTGCAAAATTATTTTAAATTCTTGAAATGATTATGTTGTAGTTTACATGTTTCTAGATCATTGGAAACCCACATCCAATGCTAGTTTTTAAAACAGTTTTTTTTTAATTAATAGAGGAATACAAGTCCTTAACAGCAAAGTTCAAATAAATATATAGTACCTTCACTATATTTTACTTTATTGTTAATTAACTGCATTTTTAAAAGTAGAGATTGGTCTTCTCTTATGTGTACATATATCCCTCTAAATTTAAATCCATCTTGCCATGTTTTATATTTAACTTGAAGTGATCTAATTAATGAGAAAAAGGGGCATTTTAAAATTAAGGTGCATCCGAAAGGGAAGCGTGAGGATACAGAGAGATCTGGAAATCTTGCCTTGAGAGACGTAATCGAAAGAACCTAGGACACGTGCCCTGAAAACGAGACAAGGAGGACATGTGAGAACCATCTGCATGTTTGCAGAGTCTGTCGCTGGTACTGGAGTGGGCAATCTGTCATTTCAGAATGTTGGACTAAGGCCAGACACATAAATTACAAGAAACAGATGTACATTTATTCACCAGATTTGAGACCGACTATACTTCTGTTTGGTGCAGAGGATACAAAGACACGGTCTCATCTTTGTAAGAAATTAACCTAAGAAGGGCCTTTTAAATACCCAACTAGCAGCTCACAACCCTGGCTGCACATTGGAATCATCTGGAGAACTGTAAACACTATGGATGCCTGCGTCCCACCCCCAGAGATTCTGACTTAATTGGTTTGAGGTGTGGCCGGGTCAACTTGATCTTTAAAATCCTCCAGGTGATTCAAACATGTAGTCAGGGTGGCTGCTGCGGAGCTAGAAGAGCAAGCTGCTTTGGAGCTGGTTCTTAGGACTGAAGGAATTGAATGTGGGTTAAAATGCCCTTCCACAGGGATGCCGTAAAAAGAATTCCTGTACAAGGTATGACCGGACAATCTATAAATTCCCTTTCACTGTTAGGATGCCAAATGTTCTAAATTCTAACAAAACTAAACCTATAAAATTAGTGCTTTAGTTCAGCCTTCCTTTTTCCTGTCTCTCGTTTTTCTTTGCCCTGCTTTATACATTCAGTGTAAACTTTAATGAATTACACAAGTGAATCATATGATTAGCATGAATTCTTGTAAGTGATAGATTTCATTATGGATTGTCCTTAAATCAGTATGACTTTGAACAAAGCCAAACTCAGTACAATCATCGAATAATTCAACACATTGATGGAGAGCCTACTGCAGGGTCATGTTGGGAATAGCGTGGTGAGCAGAAATAGGTACAGTCCCTGCCATAGGGGCTTATAGTCCATGGTGGGGTTTATTACATAACCACCCCCAAAATGCAAAATTATACCTGAGGAAAGTATGACTAAAAAGAGAGACATGGTGCCACAAGAGCGTGTAGTAGGGATTTGACCGGGTCGATGAATGATGATGATTGGGGAGTTAATGATGTGAAATTGGGGGACAGAGAAGGAAGTGGGAAAAGCACATGAAAAAAATACCAGTGGCAGGAAGGAGCATGTGGCTCCTTTCATTTCTTTTTCCCACTTCATATTCCTTTTTTTTTTTTTTTTGAGACGGAGTCTCGCTCTATCACGCAGGCTGGATTGCAGTGGTGCTATCTTGGCTCACTGCAACCTCCACCTCCCGGGTTCAAGCAATTCTCGTACCTCAGCCTCCCAGGTAGCTGGAATTACAGGCTCCTGCAACCACGCCTGGCTAATTTTTTGTATTTTTAGTAGAGATGGGGTTTCACCATGTTGGCCAGGTGGTTTCAAACTCCTGACCTCAAGTGATGTGCCGGCCTCAGCCTCCCAAAGTGCTAGGATTACAGGCGTGAGCCACCCAGCCTTATTCCTAACTTTCTTAAAAATAATAAAAAATGTCAGATAGAAAAATCTAATACACAAAGTGAAAGTTTGCTGAGTTAAAAAATAAATATTTGCAGGCCTCTTGTATTCAGGAAATGTATCAATACGTTTAAATAGCGAATAGGGTGCTTTGTCATCAGATGTATTACAGCAGAAGATGAAAAGTTACAATTAGCACGTGAGAAAAGAAAGTGTTGTGTGGAAATAGGTAAAAGCTCACATTTTCTAAAGAAAATATGTTGTGGAACTTAAAGGAATGTCATACTCCTTGCTAGAGCTTAGTGATGATATGGGCCATGGCAAAGTGGCAAGGGACAGTGGGGAGGAGAGAAGATGGCAGCACTAGCATGAGCTTCCAAGTTATCTCATTGTACTTCCACTTACCAACAAACATAATCCTGGGGACATACTGGCCATCAGGAGAAAGGTGTTTGTCAGTTGTTTCATACTAAGGTAAAAAGAAAAACGTCTTTTAGTTTACTTTTACTTTTCAGTCATTTTCAAACTTGTTAATACAAGAATCCGTCCATTTCTGGCCAGGCATCTTACGATATCATAAGGCACCTCTCTTCCACAAAGAGTTTATTGTATAGATGAGGAGACAAGCTGCAAGCACGAAATAATAAATAAGATAGAGAAGAACATGAGATAAAGTGCTGAATGGATGTGATACAGAGCAAAAAAATTAAGGGAGAATTTGGAAGGAGTTGTGTTTGGGGAAGACATCTTGGATGAAATAAGAGGCTATTAAGGAAAAAAGCAGATGTAATTTCTAGAGAAATTACAGAGACAAATACAGGATTTTCTTGAGTATTCATTTATCCATTTACCAATTTTTATTTAGAACTGTATTTAGCAAGGCACAGTGCTAATCTTTAATGAATGCACACTCTATTGAGAGATACAGGTAGGAAAATGAATATTGAGGACTCAGTGGGTGAAATGTTATGGTGTAGGATATGCAGGTTTGGTGGTTGCCTTGAGGAAGACATTTAGCCCAGAATGCAGATTCCACCCCGACTAGGACTTTCTGAAGTGGATAAGGAGGAATCTTTAAAAATGAAGAGGAGTCAGTTATGTGGAAAAGAAAGACACTTCATGCAGGAGGAAGAGTATGGAGAGGACAGGCGGAGCATTTTCTCCTATGGCCAAGTGCTGGGGAAGGACTGAGTTGGGGGAATGCATGAGGGCAGTGGCGAGAAAAGGTGCTAGAGCTGCTTCAGGGGCCAGCTTAGGAATGACATTGCACACCTGCCATGGTGTTTTCCTTTGTTCAGAAATAGTTAAGAACCACTGGAGGGATGTTACAAGAGACAATGTGACCCCAGTTTGGTCTGTAAAGCAACTACTCTGACAGCCATGTGGGATTAGACAGGGTTTATCTTGTAGACTGGGAGCCATTTAGCAGTATTACAGTAAGCTGGGGAAAGTGAAAGAGGCTTACTAAAATAGTGGTCCTGAGTTTATGGAGAAGTGACTAATAGCAGGAATACTTGGAATTTAGAAGCACAGGGCTTACTGAATGCTGTAGGTGAGTAGGAGAGTCCAATCTAGCACAGTACCACTTTCAATAAAATAGGGAATAGAGAAAGAAGAGCTATTGGAAAAGCGCAAACCAAGATGATTAATGTACAGTGAGGAATATTCTGAGTTTAAGGTGATTATAAGATATCTGGAATATGGTTGGATAGACAAGTTGGAAGTTGTTTCATGTTTGGGTAAGATGTAGGAATTATTAGTGTGTCAGAATTGATTAAAGGCAGTTGTAGATGCAGTTGTTCACTGAATACAAAATATGGAAAGAGAAAAGGGTCAAGTGGAGATTCATCATGTCACTCACATTAAGGAGTAGGAAGAGGAACCCATGGAAGAGAGGCAAGGAAGAACTACTGGTGTGAAGTGCTCTTTCAGGAAGCCAACCTGTGAAGAGGAAGGGCAGTGGGGCTCAAAAGGACATATGACTAGGTAGAGTCATTTTTTGTTGGCTTTCTTTTAGAGGGAACATGAAATGTTTGTATACAGTAAAAAACTTGCCGAGACAGAAAGCGTGAGCACCATGAGGGGTGGTGATGGTGAAGTAAGGTGGGAATGCATAAAGCTAAAGCACAAGAGGCATGATTAGAGTTGGAAAGCCAGAATGCTGTCTCTTCCTGAGAGGTGACCAGGATCAAGAATGGGTGTAGAGAAGCCAGGACTATAGAGGGATGGGCTCAGCAAGTAACAAAAACTTTCTAGCAACAGAAAAATTCTGACTACAGGACAGAATTTTTCAGACAAACTGAGATGATTAATTACTAAATAAAAACAGACATGCCAAATGGATTATTAACAAAATGAAATATCTTTTCTTTCTCTCTAATCTATGAGATGGGATATTTGGAAGCAATCCCAGTTAATGCGGTATGACTAAGATGTATAGGAAAAATGAATCATCTATTTCAAGTAATGAGCCATAGAGAAATGTTAGTAATGATGAAAAGGAAACTTACAACCAGATTGAGGAGGACAAACTGCTCTGCCAATTTCTGGATTTCTTTATTTTCAGCAAACACTTTCTTTAAAGCTATAATATAAAGAAAAATCATTAAGCATCCATCTTAGCATTGGTTAAAAGCTTTGTTCTATTTTAAGTTAAATTGCATTTTATTTATTTATTGAATTGCATTTTAAATATAATATTCTACTTTGGCCTTTTAGCAAATGATTAGTGAAGTAATATCTATGGCATTGACTACCTCTGCTTTTTATTCACTCATTCATCCATTCATTCATCCATTTATTTTTTCTCCAGCTCATATTTATTGAATGGCTGCCATGTGTTAAGCACTGTGTTATACACTAGGGATAGTACAGTGGAAAAAAAAAAAGCATGTGCGTTTTTCATAGAGCTCAAATACTTGTGTGGGAGACAAACCATAAACAAAGAAATAAGTAGATGATAATTTCAGGTAGAGATATGTACTTTGAAGAAAATTAAAGCAAAGGGTTTAAAAACTGTGAGCGGTCCAAGCAGATCTTCCTGAGGGGCTAACACTGAAGTGAGGGAGTGATCCATTCTGGGCTAGGCCACTGGGCAGCGAAACTGCAAAGCAATAGCTGTGAGGTGGGAATGAGCTCAGATGTGGGAGGAACAGCATGAAGGCCAGGCTGGAGAGGGTGAAGAAAGCAAGAGGAGAGTGGTAGGAAGGGAGAGATAGCCAGTGGCCTGATCCTGTCAGCCTCATAGCTTGTGGTCAGGAATCTGGATTTAATTCTGTGATAAGAAGCCACTTGAGCACGTGAGTGATAGGATCTGATTTACGTCTACCAGCCTCACTCTGGCTTCTGTGTGGACTTCGCTGTAGGGTGGCCAGTTAGGTGACTGTTATGGTAGTCTGGACAAGATCTGATCTTGGCTTGGACCAGGGCAGTAGCATGGAGGCAATAGGAAGTGGTTGGATTTGGGCTCAGTGCAAAATGAAAGTGTAGAGCCCCTTGTTGAAGAATTACTAAGACTTTTAAGACAATGACAGCAGAGTTTAAACCAAGTGTGGGAACCTTCTAAGCTCGGGGCCCTGTGAGATGGCACAGGCTTCATGCCTGTGGATCTGGGGCTGGTTTAAGGATATATTTTGAAGATAAAGCCAGTATTTGCTGGTGTATTGAATGTGGACTGTAAGAGAAACCAAGAAGTTGAAGATGAATCCTAAAGCTAGTTTTTCAAAATATGTACCAACGGTTATCACAAAACGTGGAGATATTTGAAGTCACTTTTAAATATGTTTTTACTATAGGAAATATTCATTTTTCTAAATGCAACTGTAGTTCTAAAGATACAAACATGAGTGATCTGAACTCTGGCCCTAAGGCTAAAAGCCTATAAAGGAAATCATATTTAGAAGAATAAATTACCTTGACTGTGTGGGCATTCATCCAAGTGATGGATAATCATCAAGGGTTTGTTGCTTTAAAAGACAAAGAGAGATGAGACAAATTTTATTGAGTAAGATTTCACATATATCTAGATGTCAGTAGGTGGTGCTCTTGAGAGCTTTGAGGGACCTCTGAGTAACCCTGATCTTTACCTTGTCTTGGATTTGTATAAAGCTTCTTCATATGTCTGAGTCCAGATGAGTTGGTCACCCCAACCTAGAATGAAATGAATCAGTATATTTGAAGCTTTTCTAAATTCACACCCAAAGCTGTTGTAAAGCAATGGTAAAGACTGGGATAATAGACCTGATACTAAAGAAGAAGAAAACCCCCTAGAGAAAGTAGAAATAATTATAAACAATGATAAATCTAGAAGGAACACAACCCAAAATAACCTGGCACCAGGTTAGCACCAGGTTTAAGCACCAAGAGAGAGGAAATCTTTTCCAATTAAGTAGCAGTTGGAAGCCAATAAGAAGCTGACTCCTACCTCTGGAGAGGGTCTGGGGCAGTTTGGGTCGAGAGTCCTTTGTGTCCTTTTTAGCTCCAGGTTTGACTGTAGTATCTCTGGCCAGAGTGTAGGAGAGGGCCACAAGGAGCAAGAATGCTGACACTGAAATTTTCTCCATGGCAACTCTAGTATGGAAAACCAACCAAAACCAGTAAACAAAAATGAACTAGCAGTCTTCAGGGTCTGCAGGTTGCCCCACAACGGTGGAATATATCAGAAACTGAGGCTCTGCTGAGACTGGACATATGAGATTGGAGTAAACAGCTCTGCTCCATGGGATTTTCCTAAGAATACAGGTGGTCTTTGACTTACAATCGAGTAATGTTCCAGTAAACCCACTGTAAGCTGAAAATACTGTAAATCAAAATGCATTCAGAGTAGTCTCTCCTTTCCCAGGGTTTTACTTTCTGAGGTTTCAGCTGTCCACAGTCAACTGCATCCAAAATAGGTGAGCACAGTGCAATAAGGTGTTTTGAGAGAGAGATCAAATTCACCTAACTTTTGTTATAAGATATTGTTGTAATTGTTCTGTTTTATTATTAGCTCTTGTTAATCTCTTATTGTGCTTAATTTATAATTTTGACTTTATCATAGATATATATGTATAGGAAAAAACATAGCATATGTAGTGTTTGGTACTCATCTGTGGTTTCAGGCATCCAATGAGGGTCATGGACCATAACCCCCACAGATAATGGGGGAACTACTGTAATACACCTAACCTAATGATCACCACAGCTGAACCTACCTTAAATGTGCTCATAACACTCACATTAGCTTACGGTTGGGAAAAGACATCCAACACAAAGCCCATTTTATAGTAAACTGTTGAATATCTCAAGTAATTTTTATGAATACTGTATTGGAAGTAAAAACCAGAATGGTTATATGGATACTTGAAATACAGTTTCTACTGAATGTGTATTCCTTTTGCACCATCATAAAGTTAAAAAATTAAGTCAAACTACTGTAAGTTGGGACTGTCTGTATATAGTATGGATAGCTATCTATTGATCCACATAGATACAGACAAAAATATAAAGATCTCTATAGATATAGAGTTATCTATATAGATATACATCTATATAGAAATAATATAGTTATATTTTAAGAAAATAGATGTATATACTCTAGTAGCTAAGGAAATTTACATTTACGTTTTTTGGAGACAAGGTCTCACTCTGTTGCCCAGGCTGGAGTGCAGTGGTACAATCTTGGCTCACTGCAACCTCCACCTTCTGGGTTCAAGTGATCCTCCCTCCTCAGCCTCCCAAGGAGCTAGGACTACAGGCACGTGCCACCATACTTGGCTATGTTTTTGTATTTTTTAGTAGAGATGGACTTTTGTCATGTTGCCCAGGCTGGTCTCAAATTCCTGACCTCAAGTGATCCTCCTGCCTTGGCCTCCCAAAGTGCTGGGATTACAGGAGTGAGCCACCACACCTAGCCGATATCTTAGTTAAATTACTTTTTCTTTCTGGTATTCCACAGTTGATTCCCAGGAAAAGCTAGAGCCTATGAACAGGAAAATAAATGACAAGATAAGTTTAGTGAGTGAGGAGGGGGGGAGGGAGCAAAGTGAGTTGCTCTAGCAAGTCACTAAGGTTGTCCACGGGGCTGTAACATGGAAGGCTGGAGATTTGGGATTCTGATAAAACTAAACACTGAAAGTGCTAAAAAGGAAATATGAAACCACAGCACCTAACTCTAGTATTGGTGAATGGTTTTGAATGAAGTCAAATAAACTCTGCAAGGAATGACTATTGTTAAGCGGGAAGTTTTTCATAATCTAGTATCTTGAGTGGAAACCTTTGCTAAGCATTAGCTGATTTGTTTTTAAAGGTGTTGCTAAGTTACCAGATCGAAATGACATTTTGTATTTAACTGACCAATTATTAACTAATTCATAGTACATAAGCACAAAATGTCTTACTCGGAAAAGATGTAAGCAAAAATCAGGGATATACTTTGTTCATTTTCTATACCCATAAAGATGTGGAAATGCCAATAACTTTTGTCTTCTAGAGTTTTGCAAAAACAACCTAAGTGTACACTGTAAGTCAACAATTCTCAGCCTTCTTTGTATAAAGCCTTCTTTTTAATGTTAAAAAAATCAAGAACTTTTACATGAGAATAATTATACTTTTAGAATACTGGTTGGTTCAGAAACATATGGCAAATAACTTCTTTGAATCTATCAACAAACATTGGATTTTGTCCTTTATTTATAACGGCATCTATGTATATTCTAAAAAATAGTAAATTGATGGTAAAGCATTTTTATTTACTTAGCCCATTTACAGTTCTTGTTTTACAAGTAGCTATTAGGACCTTGCAATATCTCCACAGGTTACAGGTTGGAACTATTGATATATTGCTTGTGTTTTACGGCAGGATGACTCAAGGAAGGCTAATATAACTCCTGCTGTACAAACATCCTGCTCCGGGGTGACTTTCTGAGATTCACTCCACTGAGTTTTTGTAATATGAATAGATTCTGCTGTGCAAATTTCCTGCATAAACCACCTCAAAGCACAATTCCAACCATGGAAAATACTGATAATTTGGAGACACACAGACACGCACACATAGGGACACACACACACACACACACACACACACACACTATGTGAAGCCAGCACTTTTTACTCGTCACCATATCCCTGTCTTCTCATCTTTAGCAAAGAATGAACTTGCAAGACATTTTAGTGTCCGTGTTTGTAAATGCTTCAGGAAAGCAACCAGCCCTCTCCTTTAACAGCCTATCCCATGAATTTAAAGATTGCAGAGGCAACAAGAATGTCTTTGCACCAAAAAGAGAAAGAAAACTGTTTTCTGATTTGCAATAATATATTCCAAGCGGACAATCCGGGCTGAGGTGTCATAGTGGAGATGCGTACGGGGCTTTGCTTTAGCCTGTGGGAAAGAAAGCTTTAGATGGTGACAGACGAAAATCCCTGGACCCTGTTCCAGGCTTGAAAAATCCTAGGATTCACCTACTCTTGGAAATTTTGTTTCCCAAAGGAGAAAGCCTTTCTCTGAACTAACTCAGGAACATCACACTGTGCCAGCTCTAGCCAAAGAAAGGCCCCAGTAAGCCTTTGGTGGAAATTCCATATTTCCCTTCCAAATTCTACTTCATTGCCCTTGGAAACTTGCAGTTCTCTGTTGCTTGATTGCCTACAACTTTATATAGCAATCAGAGACCAAAATTCACTCCAGCAAGTGCCCATCTAAAGCTGCTGTCAGGAGCCTTACCTGGATTTCCTCACCCACCTGCCTTGTGTGAGCCGGCGGCTAGGATGCGGTCCAAGCTTCTGAGTGTGCCAGCACAGCTGAGTCTCTATTTATGCACCAGGGCACACCTCAATCCCACCCACTAGTGCTGCATTTACTTGTTGCTAACTCAGAAACGAACCTTCTTTTTCCCAAGTGATTATCTTCCCTGGGTTAAAGAGTTCCTTGTTTTTAAAAATAACATTGCAAAAGTAGGCTTTTCAGTATACATGTTTTTAACTATTTGTGAAGTGTATTGTTAAGAGGTTTTGAAACGATGGGCAGAGTGCCAAATCCAGGTAGACTTTGAATGAAGACATTTGATTTGCCTGAAGGCTGATTTGTCTTTATGTGATTGGACGGAGTTTGTAGTTTGTAGATTTTTTTTTTGTTCTGCCCCGTGGGCAGATTGCCTTTATTTACTTGAAAACACACAAGAGATGATTCACAATTCTGATCCTCACAGTCACATAACCTGCCATACTCCATTATGATAAAAATTATTTTCTACAATACTTCCCCACTCCTGTCAAAAAAATGCACCCTAACTGCTGCAGGTATGAAAAAAATACAAATCAAGTAACCCATATAATATTTCAAAACTGAGGAAGTATTGGAAAAAAAACAGCCTAATACTGGGAGCTTGTAATAATTACCTTGCCATTGAATGTGTGCAGCAACTTCCCTCCACAGAGTTCAAAGGTATTTTACAGATAATTTCTTACTTAAAGGCAAACTTTCCTGCTACGCAAGCAGGAAGCCATTTACTCCATTTTTTCAGACCTAAAAACTAAGATCTGCAACTAATTTTTTTTTTCCACTCAAGATTATTTAATTACTCCCTGAAGATTTTAAAACTGGAATTTAAATTTTCTGTCAGAAAATGTTAATCCTGTATTTTGTTCATGAAGTTGCGTGCAGTCTTTAAAATCTCAGAATGGAGAAAATTTTAACAACAGAACGTTAACGAATGGGATGCAAGCCCTATATAAATGACTTTTTAAAATGAGTTAAGGTCATAATATTTCAAAAACATTTGCAAGTATGTATATTTTTCCAATAAATCCTTGAATTCTGTGGGCAAAATTGTGATTCTCCAAATACTGAATTTCCTTTCAATTCTAAATGAATTTACAGAAATAATTTCTTCAGGAGTTTGAAAACGATGATTTGAGCAAAATTCTTAAAACTAGCAGGCCCTTATATAGACCCTTGGAATGTTCAATTCCATTCCCTCATTTTACAGATGAATAAATGAATAGCAAAAAATTCATAACTTTTTGAAGGTCTCACAACTAGTTTAGGGCAGAGTTGGGACCAAAGTCTATCAGTCCCTTATTCCCTGAAAGTAACAAGTAGATGGGATTTGGAGTCACGAGATTCCCATCTGAGTCCTGCATCCTGGTGCGTGCTCATAGGAGGATCTGAGATCTCATTTAACATCCCCAAAACTTCAGCTTCTCCATCTATAATATGGGGATAATATTAACATATGGGACCGTTTTGAATATTAAATGACTTAAGGAATATTAAATGTTTTGAATATTAAATGACTTAAGGAATATTAAATGTTTTGAATATTAGATGACTTAAGGAATATTAAATGTTTTGAATATTAAATGACTTAAGGAATATTAAATGTTTTGAATATTAAATGACTTAGGGAATATGAAATGTTTTGAATATTAAATAACTTAGGGAATATGAAATGTTTTGAATATTAAATGACTTCAGGAATAGTAGATGTTTTGAATGTTAAATGACTTCAGGAATATTAAATGTTTTGAATATTAAATGACCAGGAATATTAAATGTTTTGAATATTAAATGACTTCAGGAATATTAAATGACTTCAGGAATATTAAATGTTTTGAATATTAAATGACTTTTCCCTGTGTTGCCACATGGTTTTTCCCTCTGTACCTGTCTGTGTCATTTTTTTCCTTTTCTTATAAGGACACCAGTCATATTGTATTTGGGTCCAGCTAATGACCTACTTTGACTTAATTACCTCCTGAAAGACCCTATTCTGAAGTTTTGGGGATTAAGACTTTGACATATGAGTTTTTGGGGGAACACAATCCAGCCCATAACATTTGATAAAAATAGCTAATGCATGCTGGCTTAATACCTAGGTGTTGGATTGATCTGTGCAGCAAACCACAATGGCACACATTTACCGATGTAACAAACCTACACATCCTACACATGTACTCTGGAACTTAAAAACAAGTCTCTGATTTGTTATAATTAATTATAGTGATATAATTATTCTATACTCCTGTGCCTAATCTCATGTTAGGAAAAACCCAGAGTTTGTCATAGTGGCTGAGGGATGGCAAGGAGGAGGTAATTATTAGAACATATCCTACACATGCTATTGTGGCCGTGGAATCTTTGGCATATCTGTCTTGGTGTGAGGTAACTAGGGTTCTGTAGATGGTACATACAGTATGCTCTGAGACAAGCAAAGTAGGTGTTTTTCTTTTATGCTATTAAACTTCATCACTTTTAACAGTGATGCCATGTGATCAGTCCTTCACGTTTGCCTGATATTGTAAAAATATGTTGCTATCAGGTAGATATTTTGGATAATACCTGAATAGGACTTCCTGAAGTAGGATTTGATAATTTGATATACAGGTCTAATGTTTAGTAAGTAAAACTAAGCTTGGTATCAGGGACCCTGACAATGGTTGTAATTAAGTGGATATTATACCTTTGTGTTTTAAACATTTATGTCATTATAAGTTTAGAGGCATTTGTTCAAGCATATTTTATTTTACTTTTTAATTCAACTTTAATTTAGGGGGTATATGTGCAGGTTTGTTACATGGGTATATTGCGTGATGCTAAGGTTTGGGGTATGTGATCCTGTCACCCAGGTAGTAAGCATAGCACCCAACAGGTGGTTTTTCAACCCTTTCTTCCTTCTTTCCCTCTACACTTCTGGGATCCTCAGCGTCTATTGTTCCCATCTTTGTGCCCATGTGTACCTAATGTTTAACTACTACTAAGGGAGAACATGTGGTATTTGGTTTTCCATTTCTGCATTAATTTGATTAGGATAATGACCTCCGGCTGTATCCATATTCAAGCATATTTTAAAGTGGATTATATCCTATTTTTGAGTTAAATCAGAAGACTTATAACTGACAATTATTGTGTGTCTAGTATGCATGAGTAGTTGACTCTTGTGTCTCATTTATTCACTCATTCATTTATTTTCTTCACCAAGTATCATCAGTTCTGTTTATGTAGCAAATATTGTGCCAGGCATTAAAAATATAAAAATGAGAAAGCGATGGTCCGTTATTGAGGTAGCCAGACAATCATACATAGATAATTGCAATTTGGAGTGATGGGCAATGCTATGGGGAAAACACATAGCAGTTTACAACACTGTTTCTGCTCTAAGGTTACTTACGATCTGATTGAAGAATTAAGATGGAACAACACTAAAAATCAGCCATTCACATGAGAATGGCATGCAACAAGAAACAAGTAAATGAGACAGACATCAGGTGTGATTATTTTTTTCAGAGACAGTAGAGATTGTGACCTACTAGAGTGCTCAACTTGATGGCAGAAAGCAAGATTTCCAAATAGAGACAGTGATATAGAATTTGCAAAATATATTTGTGGGATATTTAAGGACCAGCCTAGTTGAAGTGAGAGCCATCTGGGTAGCTCATAGACAATAGGGTTGGAGAGATGCTTTGGGGCTATTAGCCTGGGCCTTTAATGCCATTCTGAGTTTAGACTTTACCCTCAAGAGGAAGAATGTGAGGGTTAAGAGGGCAAGCTGTAGATTCAGATTGGTTCAAGTTTGAATCAAGTTTCCTGACTATTATCTACTTTACTAATCCTGGCAACTTACTTAACTTCTCTGTGCTTTAGTCATATCACTTGTAGGTCTTTCTATCCCCACTTTTTTACTATATAGGATCTGTGAAAGATTACATAAGATTATATATATATACACACACATATATATATACACATAGTGCTTAGAATGGTACATAGCACATAATAAGCACCCAAAAATATAAGTTATTAATACAGAATGTATTACTTCTCTGTATTATGATCATTTAGGTCTCAGTCTATGACAGAAGAATCTTTGTTTGATTATCCTTTGATTATAGCTTATCACAAGGTTTAAACTTTTAACATATATTTATTGGAAAAATTAATTTGTCATTATAACAATCTCACCAGACTTCATTATTTTCTTAGAAAAAAGTAAAAAGGCCCAGGTGAGTGGATGTAATTAGCCCAAAGCCACAAAGCTGATGAGCAGAGAGAAGACCTAAAATTTTCCGTAATTGCTGGTAATTAATCCAGTATTTCTTTCAGTCCATCAGGCTGCCTTCTGATGTCAGGAAATAAAGAGATAAGCCTTTAGGTGCATATAATTCCACATTACTGAATTATTATGAGCCTTATGCAGAGGGAAGTGCAAATGACTTCTTGTACTCAAAGGGTTTGCCTCAAAGAAGACTTGTCAAAACTGCTGAACAAGTTGCTGAATAAATTCTCCCTAAACTCTAGCTTAGAGAAATAGACACATAAATATTCGTGTTTTGACAGAGGAAAACTTGGATACCATTTGAATTTATTTTAATTTCTGAATTGGACTTTTGTGCACAGAAATAATGGTTTATAGTTTCTGGAGTTTTAATTGCTATTCCATAATGAAATTATTAACAATAGTTCAAACTGTACTTATATATCTAATTCTCCTAAACTTTCTAAATGCCTAACAGAGCAGATTTGCAAACATAATTACCAAAACCTTTCTAAGCATTTTAGCAACTCTTATAAACATTATACATAAAAATTACTGAATAATAATCAAGTTCTATTAGTTATTTGAATCTTGCTTCACAAATAATTATTTTGTACTTTTAAAATTAAAATCCAAATTATAAGCACAAGACTCATATTTGCATTGTTAAAATATAAACTTCTTTTATATATTACAAACACTGAAATGACAAACACATAAAGTTTATTGCAATACTTTCAAAACTTAAAAGTCTTAGTACTATAGAGTATTGAGGGTTAGGTTTGAGTAAGCTTATCAGCTTTATTCTTTGTATTCTCTCCTGAGACTAGTGATGGAGGAGCAGATTTACTGCTTGGGTGGACGAGGGTTCCTGGGTCTAAAGTTTGGGACCATGATATGGGTCAAAGGCTGAGAACCAGTCATTGATATGTTAAACTTAATGTCATGCAATTAGATGTGTTTCTTGCAGGAAAGTATAGAGCAAAAGGCCCAGCATACAACTTTGGTAATAATTGTCCATTTAGGAGTGAGGAAAAGAAATACTCGCAAAGCACGAAAAGTAGAAAGTATGCGGACAGGCAGGATAATGCCATAACCCTGGATCCAAGTCCAGTAGGAGCTACAAATCTCAAGGCAACAACTGGTGCCAAATGCAGCGAGACTTCTAACTAGACACTAGGAGAATACACTGATTGTATAAAAATCAGTGGCCTTAAATGAAAATTCATGAGGTGTGCTTGGGTTGAAATAATGAAAAGCTAAGTGCTCTGGTGCAGTAGTGTATTACCTTTTGGGGTTATGAATGAGGTGATTATACTTCTCAATTTGCCCAGGGGAGCCTCAGTTTAAGCCGGTTGCTGGGTATAATAAATGAGAACGTCTACTTTCATTCTCAAAAGCATCATGATTTGGACAATAAGTTATGTGATCTAGATGATGAAATCTATTGAATTTATCTGCAGGTGAGATACACGTGTATATGCATATGCATAATTTTACAATTACTTCAGAGGGTTCACTTATATACTGAATCCAGTCCTAGGATCTCTTTGAGGGATTTATAAGCCCTCAAACATTTGCCCTTGTGTTCAAGTTTCTATGCTTAGCCTGCAGGTAAAATCCTGCAGGTTAAAAACTTTTGCTCTTGTGTTCAAGTTTCTATGCTTAGCCATTCTCAAGGAGCCCACGGCTCACAGCTTGAGATTTGGCAGGTAACTCTCCACACGTGTTTTACAGCATAATCTAATATTTCTTCCTGGTGAGCAGAAATTTTATACCCTGTACTAAGCTGGAAGGCATACTAGTCTCACAGCCATTCAAATATCTTGTTTCCCTGAATAAAGTCCCACAGCCTGAAATCCTTTTAGATCATGGTGGAGGTGTGCTTTGTAGAGAAGGAGGAATGAAAAGTAATTTAAAATGTAATAACACCCAAAGTTATTAAGTGATTTCCCCATGAACTCTAATCTTTTAGAAGATGCATATTTATAAAGCAGACATTAAGATCTTTCTTTTAGAATTTGCAGTGAATAATCTCAGTCAATACTTAGAATTTTCCATCGAAATGATATGCTGCTAATGAGGTTCAATAGGCTACAAATGGAGTGCACTAAAAACAAATTGGATTCAGCAACTACTTTCACCATACATGAAAGGGAGATTTTGTACAGATTAAGGCGACGTGTCCTTAGCAGTTTGAGTCTGACCCTAGAGTCAATATTGTTAGATGACAAATACACTCCTTCGGGTGGAGCACTGAATAAACAGAGATGCTGTCAGAAGATGTCATTCTTCCTTAAGCATGGAAGACTTTTAAAAGAAAAGTCTAATTCTACCTTGTAAGACAGCTTTACATTGACTAAATTCCATGAAATTTCTTCTGATTCTTTTTTTTTAAACTTATTCCTTCAAAAAGCTATTATATAGTTCTAATCCAATGTAAACAGTTATCTTGTGGTCATGACTAGATCTAGAGTTCTCTATCTCATTATCTAGTCATCTGTACAGTGAAAAGGCAGGTGTTTCATAAGGAACATTAGTAAATAAAAACCAACTTATGGAAATAATAAGTGTATTACATATCAATATTAACTTGGTAAATATAACACATGGTATACTATAT
Organism: Mandrillus leucophaeus; assembly: GCF_000951045.1. Classification (NCBI taxonomy): domain Eukaryota; kingdom Metazoa; phylum Chordata; class Mammalia; order Primates; family Cercopithecidae; genus Mandrillus; species Mandrillus leucophaeus. Next base: position 354,803 of record NW_012102676.1, on the reverse strand, counting down.
AGTGTAATATAATACTTCAGTTTATGAAGTTTTCTCTAACAGGCAAAACCCCCCAAATTTTAATATTTTAAATCCACAACAGAATACACACTTTATTATTAAATAGGCTCAAAAGAAAATATTATTATGCCTATATTTTTCTCGTCTTTCAAATAGTAATAAGTAACTTTCTAAGACCTCACATTCTGTGTGCATGTAATTGAGTGTATTTCTAGGAAGGCCAAACTATTTTTTCTGTTATCCATGATTCCAAATTTGCCTCTAGTGAGTGGGCTTGTGCTTGTCTTTTATACCAATTGATTTTCTTGTATTATTTCTCCAAATGAAAGAATTGGTTTCAAAGGTCAGAGTTTGGGTAACCTTGGGCTTTCAAAAAATCCTGCCATATTGTTACTTAAAGATGCAGACTCACTTATTGCTTTCACAAATTGTTTTGGGATTCTTTACCCTGCTTTTTTGTTTTATCCTTCATGTTAAATACCAATGAGAGAATAACACGTACTATGTTCTCAATATTCTTCTATTTGCAAGTGTTTTCCATATGACTCATTCTGTAAAAACTTTTTTTTCTCATAGTCCTCAGCAATAGGTCAGCCCAGAAAGCAAACAGAGAAGAAACTCGTCACATTTACTTTCTTCCTGATTTCTTTAAGTCCTCGTCATCATTTGAAGACTAAGCTTTGCTATATTCACTGCATTCCATTTTTGTTTTTCTAATCTGTGATTTTAGGGAAAGATCACACTTGTTCATTATTTATGGGCCTTTAGACTCTGTATAATGGGGGAAAATCGGTTTCAATTCAGTGAATATTTATGATGTAACTTTATACGTGTCTCTTAATTACAGTCAAACTAGTTTTCTATTATTCCCAGTTTATGTTGACTTGCCGAATGAAAGGATCTCTTAGTCCAAGCAATTCAACCAACTTATTAGTATAAATGGTAAATTATTTGATGCACTTGGCGAATTTTCTGAGGCTGTCAATATGGTTTGAGAGATATCCGAATGTATCCAAGGCATGAAATGTAGATATTCCATAAGGAGATTTCCATATGAAATGATTAAGATCACTTTGTTTAAAAAACCAGAATTAGCACTAAGACAATTTTTTTGTTTTTTAAGCACTAAACTATTGATAGGAAAGTAACTTAAAAAAATTTCAAATGAATATATGGACATTTTGTTTGTGACTTAAAAATTGGTCTCATTAGATTCATTTTTACTGGCATGGCTCAGGCTGATTTTATACTGCTCTTAAATGAAAATCTTTTTTCTCAGGGTACTTTCAAATTACTTTTACGTGACATGTCCAAAGTGTATCATTTACAGTTCAGATTAGTTTGGAAAACTGAGATTAAGGACTTCCTGAAGACAGAGAAAGGAAATAAAGCAGAAAAGCTGTGAAAATTGTGATAAAAATTTCTGAAAGCACACCTTCGTATATGTCTTAAATTGTTATTAATATCTATAGGTATGATTTCTGAAGTTTTATTATGGTACTTGTTTATTAACCATGATACTCTCAAAATGTAATTGGTCACTTACATTCTATATTTTCATTATTATTTGTAGTGAGTTGGTTGCCATAGTTACTTCACTTTCAGCACTATTTGTCAACTTTTTATCATAAGGTTTTTCTGCATAATTTTGCCTATTAGGTCATTTAGATAATTTAGTATTACTGGACGGTGGAAAAGTTGATTAAAGGACAAGAAATGATTGCTGTGAGATTACTAAGATATGAATTTGGAAGATATTTTTCTATAAAATGACTTTTATGTGTAAAAATGAAATTTATATTTTTATGGGTTATGAGTGTTACTTTTATAACTATTTTGAACAGTATACACTACTCAATTTTGGCAAAACTGCCTTCCTTTGTTGACTAACTACATGTTCTGGGCCAGAGTAAACCAGAGACCATGTATAAAGTAATGTAATATTTATTCTGGCATATGTGATCCAAGAGAAATTAAACTTTAAAAACTAATCTCCAAAGCACATTCTACCATAAACAATAGTACATCCTGTGGCATCTTGTCACCTGAAAACACCACAGATTTCAGTGGAGCTAAAGATTGAGTCTAGCACACAATTTTTTTTTACATGACAGTTTTGACATGGGAATTTTGCACACATTTATTCTGAGGTTCAGAGTTTGTGGCCATTTTCACGTTGGTAAGGCACTCTGGAGGAACATTTCAGGTTAGGCAATAACCCAACACAAATGTATTAAGCTCAGAAGAAGGAAGTTACCAATGCAAAAGTAGTGCCCAGGGGGCCAGTTTATGCTTGTAGCTAATTGCCAGAATTCTAGGGTGCTGGATACACACAAAGAGTTTTATATTTTATTTCCAACCACAGTTCAGCATCAAAGATACGACCACAGAAATGCATTGTTTAGTCTGTCTTACCTAAAGTTGGAGAAAGAAGTAGTTCCAGAGTCATAAATGGGCTCAATGCTTATTGCAAAAGGAGAATAAATAAGGTAGTGCTTCCTCCACCTCACAAGACCTGGAAGACCCCTTGGTTCTCTATACACTCTCGGCATCTGTCCCAGCAGCTAGACTGGCTATCCTCAAAGTTTCCTTTGCAAGGATGCCTCTGTATTCAGTGGGCAAAGTGCTATGTTATGACCGAAAAAAAAAAAAAAAAGTGTTAGGAGGCCGAGGCGGGCGGATCACAAGGTCAGGAGTTTGAGACCAGCCTGGCCAATATGGTGAAATCCTGTCTCTACTAAACATACAAAAATTAGCCGGGC
>NW_012102676.1:346221-351041 GCF_000951045.1 Mandrillus leucophaeus | reverse complement strand
CCAAAGTGCTGGGATTACAGGCTTGAGCCACCGCGCCCGGCCATATTTTGATTTTCTCTACCAGGTCTCTGAAAAAGACAAGTTTCTCTTCTGGGTTTCTTGGTCATTAGGTGGTATTTTCTAGCTCTCTTTCCCCAGGGTCCCTAGTCTCAGCAGAGCTCACAGCTTTAGCTCCCTTCCTTGTACGCAAATCACTTTTTCTGAACCCACTTGACATTTCCGAATGTTCTCTGCAACTGTCAGTTGGAGGGGAGTAGAGATAAAAGAAATCCTGTCTCCTGGAATATCCAGGTCTGAATTGATTTGTGTTAATGTGAGCTCTCATGATTTTTTTTTTTTTTTTTTTTTTTTTACCGAGTATCTGCTCCCTGGACAAGAGGATCCAGGGGGACAGCTTGGAGAGTGTTGTCTAAGGCCTGATTATTGCTATGGTAACACAGGAGTGGCTTTATTTAAAGTTTTGGTGGAGCCAGCGCCAGGCTTTATTCATATTGATTGGTGAGAGGGAGATTGAAGAAGGGAAGTAGGTGAGGTGGGCAGTCGGGGGCCAGCCAGGGCCAAGTCAGATGGTGACTATAAAGGTGGTGAGCAGCAGATGGGTGCCCAGAGAGAGGCCTGGTTTAGGGTGGGTGAAATCACAATAGCACCTCAAAGTTCTCCTAGAAGTGGAAGAAGGCCTCTATTTCCTGCTTTTATGTATTTGTCCTTCGAATGAGAAATGATAACATTCAGGATATGTGTGCTCTAGTGTAAACATCTAAGAAAGTAATCTCATAGGATAGAGGGTAAGTCGGCAGATTTCCCAGGATGTGCCATCTTCATTCTAAGAAAACTCAGTGTTTAATACTAAGCATGTTTTTAATATATCTAATATACTATCCAGGGGTGTGTATGTCTGTGTCTGCATATTTGTGTGCATGTGTATGTGTGTGTATATATATGTGTTGTGTATATATATGTACGTATATGTATGTGTCTGTGTGCATATAACCAGGTAGTATCTTTGGTGTTGATGACTGATTAGTAATGGTGAAGGAAACTTCATCCAACCAAAAGGTGATTGTGACACGTCCACTATTTCCAGGCCCTTTTTTAGGCACAGAAGATTCAGCAGCAAATAAAACAGCAACATTCTTGGCCTCCTGGAGTTTACATTCTTGCACAGAGAGGCACACAATAAACAAAATAAGTTAGTGAAACACCTAGTGTGTTAGATAGAACTAACAAGGATGGAGAAAAATAAAACAAATACGGAGGACACGGAGCGTTGGTAGAGGTGTTTGCAATTTTAAATGGAGGGAAGGGTGACAGCCAGGCAGAGGAGAAGGCAATGGCGGAAGCCTGCGCTGGGGGTGGAGGAGGCCATTTGGTTGGAATCACATGAGCTGGGGCGGGCGGAGTAGAAGATGCAGCCAGAGAGATGCTGATTTTATTGTGCGGCAGACAGCCTGAAGGGCAATCTCTGTGGAACTGTGAACACGGGGCAAAAACTCTAGTCTCTGCGTAAACTGATTCTTTGGATTAAAGGGTGATGCAGGATTATGGGTGGGTGTCGGAGAGGACACATTTTGTTCCCAGGGTCAGTCTCAGGAAAGGCAGAGTCCATGAAGCGTTTCTCTGAGGCCCGTCTTACCTACTTCAGCAGGCTCAGCTTGTCCTGACTCCCAGCACCATTCCCTCAGCATCCTGTGCTCAGCTGTGATGCTTCCAAAGTCACTGACAGACTCATCCCTGAACAGCCAGGGCCTGGCTGACACTGATTTAAGGTCGCCACTCACTTTGCCTCTTTAAGATGCTTGAAGATGAACATCCTTTAAGACTCAAAGATAATTTAATTTCATTCCTTGTACACAGAAAGTTACCTTTGTACTTAACTGTGTGTGTGGCATTGTACTAGGTACCTCAGGGAGATACAAAGAGGAGTGAGACATGATACCTGCTCCCAGGGTACTTGATGCATAAGACAGGGATGGGGAGGAAAGAGACTTTCACAACCAACCATGAAGTTCTGCTAATGATAGCACTTCAGAAACGGTTAACAACCAGTGTAGAAGATATTTTTTGGGACGGAGAACTTGTAATTTTTAAAACGTTAAGGATCCCAGCAACTGCAAAAGCTGGTCTTGTGTTTCGCTGTGATCTCAGCCCCCTATTTTAGCCTGGACAGCCTGCAGCACTGCTGGGTGGTGTGAGGCAGTGGGAAGAGCCTGGGCCGGTAGGACTGTTCCCGGGGTTTGATCCTGCCTGCTAGCTGAGGGGCCTTAGGAAGTTTCTTGATCTCTCTGTAGCTCAGTTTTCTCATGGGCAAACGAGGAATAACATAGTAGCTACTGCACAGGATGTTTCAGAAGAACAAGTGAGTTACCACCTGTCATGTACTAAGAATAGTGCTTGGAACACAATAAGGCCTCTGCAAATGTTATATATTATCCCAAGCAGCAAACCCACTTCTTCCTCTTTTCTAGCCACCAATTCTCGCTAGTTATTTTATCTTTATTAATAATTGATGCTTGCATAAACAAATAACACAACTTTTTCTTCCATTAGAAGCAATCTAGAGACTTTCAAGAGATAAATATATGGAGAGAGCCTATAAACCCTGGGGGAAAAAAGTTCTTAAATTTCAAAATTGTTCAGTGTTATAGGAGTTTCTGGATAGGTGAGCTTCTAGAATTAAATGTTAACGAATGTTACTTAGCAGTATTTCAATATAATTTTCTTTATAGCAAGTGTTTTAGTAAATAGAAAAATAATTAAAAGCATGAATATATGTATATATAAATTACAAGTAACTTCTGTGCTTTCCAGTTATTTATAAATTAAAACTTAGAAATTTTTATCTCACCTGCATCTGTACAGAATTTTTAAAGGGTGTTTCGAAGGTCTTAGAATCTGTAATTCATGACATACAAGGAAGCTAAAAATGCTTGATTTGTTCAGAAGCTATTGTAGGTTTGTCTAGTCACATTTCACATCTGTAATCTGAGAATTTCCTAAGCTACTTGCTTATGAATAAGCTGACTCACAGCACACCCAATTCATGCTTGAGTTTGTGGAAAAAAAAAAAAGTCTTTTGTAGTGGCATAGCTGCTACCAAATAGAACTTGACTCAGAGTTTTTCTAAAGGAACATATGATTGAGGGAGGACAAAATATGAAAAGTAGTTGGCAAAAAATTGGGGAAATATATGATCTATGAGAAGTAAGAGAGAGAGAGAGAGAGAGCGCACGCGTGCGCGCCTGTGTGTGTGTGTGTGTGTGTGTGTGTTCAAAGCATAGTATTTGTACATCAAGGGCACCTTAAGGTATTTTTACAGAATCTCTGAAGGATCCTGTGGAGGAAGAGAAAAACTAGGCAGTTCCAAATCTCATTTAGAACAACTCTCACTTTTTGTTTTACACAGTGGACTTTGCGTGAAAACTTCTTTTGAACAAATTTTTTTAGAAGCAAAACATTTGAAAGTCCCTGTTACAGACCAAACTCTTCATTGCTAACCTATTTTGCCCATCCTGAAAGGGCCAGTACCTTGCATGATGCCTCGCACAAGAGGAATTCAACAAACATGCATTCAGTGAATAAAGAGAGAGAGAAAAATGCACCCCATCCATTTGGTTGCTGCATAGAATATGTTTAGGGGAAAAGTAGGAACCAAGATTTCAAACAAGGCAGCTGCAGCTGAAGCATGGAAAGACATGGATTGCCGCATTAGGGGTTTTACACTTGATTTGGTCAGTAGTGGGAAGTACTTGTTAAATTAAATAAGCAGGGGCGGGCACGGTGGCTCATACCTGTAATCCCGCACTTTGGGAGGCCGAGGCGGGCGGATCACGAGGTCAGGAGATTGAGACCATCCTGGCCAATATGGTGAAATCCTGTCTCTACTAAACATACAAAAATTAGCCGGGCGTGGTGTTGGGCGCCTATAGTCCCAGCTACTTGGGAGGCTGAGGCAGAAGAATCGCTTGAACCTGGGAGGCTCTTGTCCTTCCAGAGGTTGCAGTGAGCCAAGATTGTGCCACTGCACTCCACTCTGGGCAACAGAGGGAGGCTCCATCTCAAAAAAAAAAAATTTGGAGAGAAGTATTGTGCCATCTCATTGCTAGAATTGGGGCAGAGTGCTGTCTTTTTGACATCTGGGGAAGGTTTCCCCTTTATAGAATGCAAATGAAATTACTTCAAGTCCTCTCATACAGTATCCGAATGATATTCCACTTTCACCACCCCAAGGTGTTGACCTGATACACTCTCAACATGTTTTGGTGGTTTTATTTTTCACTTATAGACATTTTATTGGGTTCTTTCTCAGCGTACCTGTTTATTTTTATAGCCTTCTACCTTTATTGTTTCTTTTCTTTTAAACTTTTCTTTAATAAGTGTAAACATATTTAAAGTGGAAGTACTAGAGAAACCTATTTGTTTTGCTCATTGACTCTCCCTTGAGGGGATGTTTTTCTTGGAATGGTCCATTTTTTTTTTTTTTATTTGTGAACTCCTCTTCCTTGTGGATTATTTTTCTGTTGGAATCTGGTGTGCCGGGTTGTAGACAGGTTTCCATAGAGCCTTTTCGAGTTTGCGTCTGGCAGGTGCCTGAATGGTATCTCTGGTCCACAGCCATTTTTATGTTAATTACTTTCCTTAAAAGATTTCAGCACAATGAGGATAGCATAAACTTCACTTCCAAACCCACACTTAGGACAGACTTAGAATTTTGCTTTTTCATAAGAGCATGTTTTGTTTTATTTTGATTTTCTCTTTTTTTTTTTTTTTTTTTTGAGACGGAGTCTCGCTGTGCTCCCAGGCTGGAGTGCAGTGGCGTGATC
>NW_012102676.1:343559-346171 GCF_000951045.1 Mandrillus leucophaeus | reverse complement strand
TCCAGCCTGGGTGACAGAGCGAGACTCCGTCTCAAAAAATAAATAAATAAATAAATAAATAAATAAATAAATAAATAAAAAATTAAATTACATTAAATGAGCAGAAAGAAATTAGCCTGAGGCTGTCTTCATACTTTGAGTTTCTACATAACAAACTGCAACCTTAGTATGTAAACAAACCAAAACCTAATTTAGGAGTATGTTTTTCGTAACAAATAGCTAGGTTTTAGCCAGTCACAGGTGGCCAACTCATCATACCATGCCCAAATAAGGTAAGTGCCTCATCACACTATACCCCAATAAGGCAGACACCTAGCTGTAGCCAATCAGGTGATTTCTCTACTTTCCTTTCACGCTCAGCCTATAGAAGCTTGCTGCTCCCATTGGTGAGCAGATCTCTCTGAACCTCTTCTGGTCCTGAGTATTACTCAATTCCTAAATTGTTCTTCACTCAAACTCTATTAAATTTAATTTGCCTACAGTTTTTAACATACCTTTTTTTTTTAATTTTTAAAGTTTTCAAATTTTTAGATAAAAATGTGTTGAGATGTAATTCACATACAATTTACCCATTCCAAGTGAATAATAAGGTGTTTTTATTCTACTCACATGTACATGCAAGCAACATCACAGTCAATTTTAGAATACTGTTATCACCTCAGGAAGAAACCTTGTTTCTATTAGCTGTTCTCTCCTATTTCCCTATCCCCCTCCTCCAGACCTAAGCAACCAGTAGCCTACTTTGTCTCTAGATTTTCCTGTACTGGACATTTCATATAAATAGTCACATGTAGACTTAACACAATGTCTTTAAGGTTCTTTTACTTAGCATAGCATCTTCAAGGTTCTTCATGTTGTAGCATAACTCAGTACTTCATTCCTTTTTATGACTATTATAATAATTAAAAAAATTTAGATGCTGATTTTAAAAAAATTCAACTTTTATTTTATAAACAGGGGACACGTGTAGATTTGTTATATGGGAATATTGTGTGATGCTGAGGTTGGGGATATGGATCCTGGCACTCAGGTAGTATGCACAGTACCAATAGGTAGGTTTTCAACCCATGCCCTCCTCCCATTCCCTCCTCCCTCCCTCCCCATTCTTGTAGTCCACAGCGTCTATTATTCCCATCTTTATGTCAGTGTGTGCTCAGTGTTTAAAGGATATTTAAGTGAGAACGTGTGGTGAGAACGTTTTCTGTTCCTGAGTTAATTAGCTTAGGATGATGGCCTCCAACTGCATCCCTATTGCTGCAAAGGACATGATTTTATTCTTTTTTAATGGCTGCGTAGTATTCCATGGTGTATATGTACTACATTTTCTTTATCCATTCGACCATCGATGGGCACTTGGGTCGATTCCATGGCTTTGCTATTATGAATAGTGCAGCAATGAACATACAAGTGAATGTTCCTTTTTGGCAGAAGGATTTATTTTCCTTTGGATATATACCCAGTAATGAGATTGCTGTGTGGAATGGTAGCCCTGTTTTAAGTTTTCTGAGAAATCTCAAGACTGCTTTGCACAGTGGTTGGACTAATTTGTGTTTCCACTAGCAATATATAAGAGTTCACATTTCTTTGCAGCCTCTCCAGCATATGTTGTTTTTTGACTTTTTAATAAGAGCCATTCTGATTGGCATGAGATGTATCTATTTGTGGTTTTGATTTGCATTTCTCTGATGATTAATGATGCTGAGCATTTTTTCATGTTTGTTGGCCACTTATATGTCTTCTTTTGAGAAGTGTCTGTTCACTTCCTGTGCCTATTTTTTAATGAGATTATTATTTTTTTGCTTACCAATTTGCTTAAGTTCCCTGTAGATTCTGGATATCAGGCCTTTGTTAGATACATAGTTGGTGAATGTCTTCTTTCATTCCATAGATTTCCTCTTTACTCTGTTGATAGATTCTTTTGCTGTGCAGAAGCTCTTTAGTGTAATTAGGTCCTACTTAGCTATTTTTGTTTTTGATGCAATTGCATTTGGGTATGTAGCCAAAAATTCTTCGGTCAGTCATTAGCTAAGAGAAAAAAAATTCTTTGCCAAGGTTAATGTCAAAAAGAATATTTCCTAGGTTGTCTTCTAAGATTTTTATAGTTTAAGGTGTTACCTTTAAATTTTTGTTTGATTTTGAGAAAATTTTTATATATGGCGAAAAGTGGGGATCAAGCTTCAATCTTTCGCGTATGGCTAACCAACATACTAATGCTTCTCAAGGAGGCTCATATGATTCAGGTTGGGCTTTTAATTAAAAGTAATTTATGTTGTTTTGAATAGGGAGAAAAAGTGGTATAGAAGACTATTTGGAATTTTAGATGATACTTTAGACTAAATTGGATCATGCCAGTGGGAATAAATGTGAGGAACAGAGGAGGTAGAAGAGATTGAATTGGCAACTGATTTGGTGTAAAAATGGGAGAGATATATTTTACTTCGAGATTTTTTCTTTCTTCTTTCCCTCCCTCCCTCTTTTCTTTCTTTCTCCTTTCCTTTCCTTTTCCCTCCCCTCTCCTTCCCTTTTCTTTCCTTCTTTCTTTCCCTCCTCCCCACTCCCTCCTCCTCCCCTGCTGCAGCCTCCTTCTCCTCCTTATCCCCCTCCCCCTCTCC
>NW_012102676.1:334945-343464 GCF_000951045.1 Mandrillus leucophaeus | reverse complement strand
TTCCCCTTCCTCCTTCTCCCCCTCCCCTTCCCCTTCCCTTTTGCCTTCCTCCTCTCCTTCCTCCTTCTCCCCCTTCCCCTTCCTCCTCCTCCTCCTCTGCTGCTTCTGCTGCTGCTTCTTCATCTTTACAGTTGAGGAAAAAACAAACTTCAAGATTTTTAACCTAAAAGATTTCTAGTGATGAGGTGAAAGAATAAATGTGGGATCGACTTATTGTATCTGAAGGGCAGTGGATGATGGAGAACGAAAACAGGCCATGAGAAATGGAAAGAAGCAGACCTTTGATTTAACGTTTGGAGCAAACAGTTTGTTTTTAACTTCCCTAGTATTTATTCTCTGCCACTCAAAACTCAGACTCAGGAGTGAGGCCCCACGAGATACCTGGATTTTGGTAAATGAATTTCTGTGTTATTTCATTTAGGTCCCTTTGCCTAAGTTTCACCTGCTGTGGTCCTTCTGAAATAGGACCTCATCCTTATTCTTCCAGAACCTTCCTAAAACTAGCATTCAGTAACTGGAACTCTGCTATCTGCTCTCAGAATTCCCTTATGCTGTCTGTTGGGATATCTAAATGTTGCCTGCTTTTGGGTATTTCCATGCTCTGTTCTACTTGTTGGGGCTCCCTGGCTCTCCGAGTTGAATCTCTCCTCTGGAATTGTTTGTCTGAAATTGACTGCCACTTCTAGGTAATGTTTTCTGCTTGCTTGATTGAATTTTCTACGAAAATTAGCATCAGAGTCTGAACATTCAATGCTGCCTGGCTCTCCGAGGTCTCTTTCCAGGGTCCTTGCTCCCTCACTTTATGCCCTGCACACTGAATTGGACTGGATCATTCCTCAAAGGCACCAAGTGCTTTCCTGCCTCAGCTCTTTGTATAGCTCATTGCTCTGTTCTAAAGGGTCGTTCTACTTTCTTCTTAGCACAACTGGCTATTTTGGTTTGGTTTTGTTTTTGTACAGGGTCTCATTTTGTCACCCAGTCTGAAGTGCAGTGGCGTGGAGTGCAGTGGTGTGACCTTGGCTCACTGCAACCTCCGCACCCTGAGCTCAAGTGATCCTCCTACCTCAGCCTCCTGAGTAGCTGGGACTACAGGCGCGTGCCACCAAGCCTGGCTATGTTTTTGTGTTTTTAGTAGAGATGGGGTCTCGCCATGTTGCCTAGGCTACAACTGGCTATTTTTGCCACCATTTCAGAAAAGCCTCTGTAGCCATCGTATCTAAGAAAGTAGGCTTCCCTTGCCGTCATCTATCCTTTTGCCATTTCTTTCCTTCATGGCTGTTTCACAGATACTTTAATATCTGCAAGTATTTTTTTAATCTGTTCACCTGTGTCTTCATTGTTTCCCCCACTATATTGTACACTCTGTATCACTGTTGCACTTCCAGCGTTAAGCATAGTATGTATTCCAAAAGTATTTGCTGATGGAATACATGTGCCCTTTTATATGATGTGAAAGTTGGTAATTGGGAGCAAAAGCCAGTTTTTAGGGCTTTGAGATGTGATTGGGTCGAGAATAATTTGTGGAAAACTAAATACCAATAACTCAAGAAATGGGTGGCAAGAGAGGATGATAGTTTGAGAGAGTAGCAGGGTGGATAAAGGTTTATTTTAGAGTAGATGCCATCTGAGCTTGTTAGAGATAACAAGGAAAGGATTTCCAAGGACTGGAAGAATTGAAGAGACACAGTGATTGAAGAAATACAATGATCCACGGTGAAGCAGTGGAAAAACTTAGGAGGAAAGGTTTTCCTTGACAATCAGAAGGTAGACTATCTCTTCTTCAGCAGCAGATAAAAATTTGGAGGACAGCAGGAGGGAAGCTGATGGGGTTCAGTATGGTTGTTTTTCATCACCCATGTAGGTGGGAGGTAGTTTTGTCTACTTAAACAAGTTTGGGTATTGTAGAAGGAAAATACTTGAAACAGAAGCTGAGATTGGAGAGCCTGACTTCAGACAGCCAGGGTTTATGACCTTTCTTCAGAAAAATCAATTGCTTTTCAATTAGAGAAGTTATACAGTAGAGATTGTGGAGTTACCATTCACTTAGGGACTTTTCCATTTGTTTTCTTTTTTTATTTTGCAGTTTCATATTAGTGTGAGATAAACTGACAGCATTTTGTGGGTCATTTAGCAGATATTTGGGATAAGGGGAAAATGACATTAGAGAGAGAAAGGAGAGTTCCTGCTATATTAAATAATATAGTAATTTTTTTTTTATTGCTTGACATGGGGTGCATATTCTATTTGAGACATTTTTTTTTTCCTGCTAGAATTAAATCTTCTTTGCAAGGTTAGTTATACTTAGGGGATAATTTTTTTTTTTAAAGCTAAAAGTGTTATTCAACTTGATGACTTCTCACTTGACTAAAAGAGTGAGAATAACATTGGTTGCTAAATTTGATAAATTGTGTATGCATTGGGGCCTCAGCCTCTCCATTTTAAAAAAGTGTATAATGGTAATGAACTACATTGGGTTGCTAGGAAGAAAATAAACAATGATATTGTAAAGGGCTGGCTAAATATTAAATGCTATACAAATACCTTTGGTGCTGCTATCCAGGAAGGACTCATGACCTGTTAGATAAAGTTTATTAAATTTCCGAGGGAAGAACATGAATGAACAACAAAGTAGGCATTGCTATTGGCAATCAGTCCCCTGATACATTACTGATAAGCGAGACTGGTTTTCAGTTATACTTTCCTGTTGAGGAACTGCAAACACTTTAGTACATGATTTTACAAATAGTCTTAGTCTCATGAAGCAGGGGGCCATTTTTACAAAGAAAGGAAGCTTGATCAGAGAATATGAGACTTGATAAGGATCAGCAAGATGGCAGATGAGAGGGGAAATTTACATTAACATCTGGTTCTGTAGGTAATGAGTCACATGCTCCATGATTCCAGCAGGCTTGCACCAAGAACAATTCCTGGTACCTAGTAGGTGTTCAATAAATGTTCATTGCTTCAGTGAATACTATTTTTAAAATGTCCCAATGTTTAATCGCCAGTCCGCTAATCAGTGTGAAATACATTCTGCTTTCCTCTGCAACAACAGATTTGTTCATGACTCAGGGTTTCATATGGGTTTTAGTATTAGGATTGTAATTTTGAGGTTATATCCCATCCCCGAAATAAAATAAGAAGTGATCTAAGTGGAGTGACAGTCAGTCTCTTTCCTGAGTGTTACATGTTACTGTTTGCCATGTACTTTTATATTCATTTTCTCTGCCAACCCTACTGGGGTAGAAAAAGTGAAGTCTCTACCCTAGTAGGGTAGTCTCTATTTAACTTTGCTTAACCAAGCATGAAGGGTAGGTAATAGTTCCATTTTTCTGAAGAGTAAACTGAAATTTCAAGAGATTATTTTCCTGCCTAACATGTTACCGTCAGTACTTTGCAGAAACAGGGCTAGAAATGAGATCTCCTAGTTCATAGCCCCATGTTTTTTTCTTTCCTAAAACAAGAAACAAAACAAAACAAATGAATACATAAATAAAACTTCAGGATAAGTCCTTTAATAAAACGATAAATTATAGTAGCAAGAATCTGTGTTAAATAAGAATAAAATGCCTAGAAGTCTATTATTATTTTTATCGAATATTGTATTAGCTAGAGTAATAGAAATAGCAAACACTATTGCCAGATACTCTCATAAGTGCTTAATTTAGTGCTCATGACAATTCTTTGATGTAAGTATAGCAAATATTGCTATCAAATCTATTTTATCATTGAGTTTGAGTAGCAAAATTGGAAAATGACAATATCATACTATCCAAATCAATTTGGTTCCTCATTTTAAGACAGCAAGTAGTAGGAGTTTAAATAGCAAGATATTTATTCCAATCCATTTAGTTCGTATGTTTAGACAATGAGGATACTTACATTATTATATTTGCTTTATATAAGAGGAAACTGAGGCCAATGGAAGTGAAGTAACTTGCCAAAGGCCACACAAGGCTTCAATCCAGGCAGTCTAGCTCCAGAATAAGTTCTTATTTACTAGACTATTCTATCCTTTACCAGGTCCCCCAGTAATATACCAGAAAGTTCAGGGCCTTAAGTTTTGAGGAGAAGGAAAAAAATAGTAAAAACAAGGGATTATTACAATATAGTCAGGAAATGAGAAGGGAGAACAGCTCTAATGATGTGGGTAGGTGAATTTGGACCAGATGACATTCACTTACCTATGGTTTTACTTCAAAACCTGGGAATCAATAGATGCATTTTCTCTAAAATATCTGCTGCTCAGAAACCCTATGTATTATAATGTTATTAGAAAAGTGATTAACCCAGCTGGGATCAGTATTAGCTACTTTACCTTCCTTCTAGGTGTGTGTCTGAAATTCCAGCTCTGGAGTACATGCTGAACAGGTTCTGCTTCATTCTACTAGAGAAAACAATTTATTAGTACTGTTTCCTAAGTGATACTTGCTGGGCAATATTTCCAAGAGATGTTCTCTAGAAAAATGGTTCTCTGCTCAAATAAGCTTGGAAATCACTGTATTATATAGTGAGGATCCCATGGAGGATTGCACATTGGCATATTAAAGGTTTTATGAAGTTTTGCAGGAAAGAAGTCATTTAACTTTGCTTAACCAAGCATTATTCAGCCTATTTAATAAAACATTTTTTAAGGAGCTTCATTGTTGTAATCATCTATTAACATTCATGGAACAAACTTCAAGAAATCTTGAATTAATGTAAAAAAAGTCTCATTAAAATAGATATTTTACAGACTCAGACCACAGCTTAGTTGACATGATAATGTACAGTCTATTCAGAGAAAAATACAGTACTTACAATCTTTAATGTCAATAATGCTCCCAAGTGCACAATTTCTTTTATGTACATTATATCATTTGACTTTTAAAACCACTACTTGAGAAAGTAGGGTAGATGTTATTAAAGTTAATGTAAGAAAAAATGAGGCTGAAAAGGGTAGCATCACCAGCTACTCAGACGCTCAGAGATACGGTGGTTGATGACAAGACACTGCTTCACAAATGTACCAAACCACCTTATCTCTTGTGATCTTGCTTGGTTGGGAGGACTTGTGTTTAGAGTTGTATTTTGCATAATGGTTGCTGTTTTATGTTGATCTAGCAACATCGTCTTTGGTGATTCCCATTAACAGTCATTGGAAAACACCTTACATAACATCTGGCTGCAGTGGAAAGAGAAGTTTATGGTCATAGAAAGAAAAATACAAAAACTAATAATCTATGAGAAAAGATTAGTATGAATTTGTGTTCCAGAGAATTGAAATAACTAAAAAATACAGTATAAAAAGAATGATAAAGATTGGTTATTATGGAGTTGCATTCACTTTCACAAAAATTGCTGGACATTGAGTAATAGCCCACAAATGAATAAGAATTATAATTACAATGTTCTTCAAGCAAGTAGGTGTAGAGGTTTGTCTCTAAAATTTTTTCAGTAGAATTACAGAATTTTACATTTGAGAATGGTTTTAGAGGTCAGTTAATCCAGATCCTTTATTTTACAAATAAGGAAATAGGCCAAGATGAGTTCAGGGCTCTAACAAACACTTACTGCTTTAGTGCAAAACTAGACAAGATCCCAAATCATCTCACTCTTCAAGAAAAGGCTGCCTGGAAATTTGGGAGCAAGATGGCCAAATAGAAGCCTCCAGTGATTGTCCTCCCCACAGGAATACCAAACTGAACAACTATCCACACAAAAAAGCACCTTCATAACAACTAAAAATAAGATTAGTGATCACAGTGCTTGGTTTTTACATCATATCAAGAAGCACTGAAAGGGGTAGAAGACAGCCTTGAATCACTGACATCACCCTTCCCCATTCCCTGACAGCAGCCATGTGGCACAGAGAATCTGTGTTCTTGTGGGGGGAGGGAGAATACAGTGATTATGGGACTTTGCATTGGAACTCAGTGCTACCCTGTCACAGTGAAAAGCGACACAGGACAGAACTCACCTGGCACCCACAGAAGGAGCATTTAGACCTGCCTGAGCCAGAGACAAATCATCCATCCTTGCAGTTAGAACCTGAGTTCTAGCAAGCCCTGCCGTCATGGAGTACACTGCTCTGGGGTCTTGAATAAACTTGAAAGGCAGCCTAGGCCATAAGGACTGCAATTCCTGTGGAGGTGTGGACTTGGGTACATGTGACCTAGTGAGACACCAGCTAGGGTGGCCAAGGGAGTGCTCGCACCACCCCTCCCCCAGCTCCAGGCAGTGCAGCTCATAGCTCCAGGAGAGACTCCTTCCCTCTGCTTTAGAAGAGGAGAGGGGAGAGTAAAGAGGACTTTGTCTCGCAACTTGGATATCTGTTCAGCCACAGTAGATAGGGCACCATAGTCCTGAGGCCCCCATTCCAGGCTCTAGCTCCTGGATGACGTTTCTAAATACACTGTGGGCCAGAAGGGAACTCACTGCTTTGAAAGGAAGGACCCAGTCCTGGGAGGATTCATCATCTGCTGACTAAAGAGCCCTTGGCCCTGAATATTCAGCAGTGATGGCCGGGAAATACTTGCTGTGGCCTTGGGTGAGACTCAGAGCCATGCTGGTCTCAGGTGTGACCCAGTATATTCCCAGCTATGGTGGCTATGGGGAGGAACTCCTTCTACTTGAGAAAAGAAGAGGGAAGAATAAAGGGGACTTTGTCTTGCAGCATGAGTACCAGCCCAGCCACAGTGGGGTAGAGCAACAGGAGGGCTCCTGGAGTCCCCAGTTTCAGGTGTTGGCTCTTAGACAGGATTTCTGGACCTGCCCTGGGCAAGAGAGTAGCCCACTGCCTGAAGGGCAGCATTCACCATAAGCTGACTGAAGAGCCCTTGGGACTCGAGGAATAACACAATGGTGAGTTCCCTGGGTTTTTTTTTTTTTTCCTCAAACATTCTAAAATCGAGACAGATGAAGCTGGTAACCTGAAAGTTCCAATGGGCATAGACAAAATGAGCTCCGATAAAGGCAAATCAATCAATGTGTGATATATTATATCAACAGCATGAAGGACGAAAACCATATAATAATTTCAAATGATGTCAAAAAAGCATTTTATACGATCCAACATTCCTTAATGATAAAAACCTTAAAAAACCTTGGCATAGAAGGTACATACCTCAACACAATAAAAGTCATATTCGACAGACCCACAGCTAGTATCATACTGAAAGGGGAAGACCTGAAAGCCCTTCCTCTAAGCTCTGGAACATGACAAGGATGCTCACTGACATGTTAGCACTGTTATTCAACATAGTACTGGAAGTCCTAGCCAGAGCAATCAGACAGGATAAAGAAAGGGAATCCAAAAAGGAAAGGGAGAAGTCAAGTCATCTTTGTTTGCAGCTATTATCTTATATTTGAAAAAAACTAAAGACTCCACCAAAAAACTACTAGAACTGAAGAACAAATTCGGTAAATTTGCAGGATACTAAAATCAACATGCAAAAATCAGTATTATTTATCTCTCTCTCTTTTTTTTTGAGACAGGATCTCACTCTGTTGCCCAGGCTGGAGTTCAGTGGCATGATCTTGGCTCACTACAACCTCCGCCTCCCAGGCTCAAGTGATCCTCCCACCTCAGCCTCCCAGGTAGCTGGGACTACCAATGTGCACCACTATGCCTGGCTAATTTTGTGTGTGTGTGTGTTTTTTGTAGAGACAGGGTTTCATCATGCTGCCCAGGCTGGTCTCGAACTCCTGAGCTCCAGCAATCCACCTGCCTTAACCTCCCAAAGTGCTGGGATTACAGACATGAGCCACTTATGGTAACCTCAAATCAAAAAAACTACAACAGATACAAAACAAATAAAAAACAAGGAATTAAAAAAAAAAAAAAAAAACCACCGGAGAAAATCACCTTAACTAAAAGTAAGATGCAAAAAAAGGGGAAAAGGAAAAGAAGATTAAAAAAAAAAAAACCAGAAAACAAACAAAATGACAGGAGTTAGTCCTTACTTACCAATAATAAAATTGTAAATAGACTAAACTCTCCAATCAAAAGACATAGAGTGACTGAAAGGATAAAGAAAAAAAAAATCTGCGCCTAACCCAGCAGCATTTCCACATACTAATAGTGAACACTCCAAAAAAGAAATCAGCAAATTAATTCCATTGACAATAACTACAAATAATATGCATAGGAGTAAATTTAGCCAAAGAAGCGAAAGACCTCTCTAATAAAAATTATGAAACATTGATGTAAGAAATTGAAGAGGATATAAAGGAAATGGAAAGATACTCCATGTTCATTCACTGAAAGAATCAGTACTGTTAAAATGTTCATACTACCCAGAGCAGTCTATAGATTCAATGCAATCTCTATCAAAATACCAATGATTTTTTTCACAGAAGTAGAACAAACAATCATAAAATGTATAGGGAACCACAAAAGACCAGAAGAGCCGAAGCTATCCTGAGCAAAGAGAACAAAACTGGAGGAACCGCATTACCTGACAAACCTGCACATTGTGCACATGTACCCTAGAACTTGAAGTATATTAAAAAAAATAATAAAGTCCTTAAAAGTAAAA
>NW_012102676.1:327886-334895 GCF_000951045.1 Mandrillus leucophaeus | reverse complement strand
AAAAAAAAAAAAACACGGGCAAAAGATCTGGATAGACATTTCTAGAAAAAAGACTTACAAATGTCAAACAGGTATATGAAAAGGTGCTCAACATCATTGATCATCAGAGAAATGCAAAACAAAACTACAATGAGATATCATCTCACCCCAGTTAAAATGGCTTTTTCCCCCGACAAAAGACAGGCAATAACAAATGCTGGCAGGGATGTGGAGAAAAGGGAATCCTCATACACTGTTGGTGGAAATGTAAATTAGCACAACCACTATAGAGAACAGTTTGGAGGTTCCTCAAATAACTAAAAATAGAGCTACCATATGATCTACCAATCCCATTGCTAGGTATATAAATATATGCACCTACTATGCATGTACCCCATAAATATGTGTGCCTGTTATATACCCATAAAAATAAAAAACATGCTGCATGTTATAGTGAAAGACAGTAGGAGAATTCCCAGGGTCAGATACGATAGCTTTTGACATGCAAATATGTCTCCAGAACCTGAGTAAAAACCTAGCCACCGTACCAGAATCTGACTGTAAGACTTGTTCTTTCAATTGTCCTCTTACATCTAGGAACATTTAATTACCTGCTATCCTGAAATCTGTAGAATTCCCATTCCTGATTTTCTCTTGCCTTGAGTAGCTTGACTCAACCTCAGTGTAATTTAACATCTTGTTCTCCTAATTCATCGTGGCTGAAAATATTTTTCTCTTGTTCTGTCTTCATTAAGTTTTCATAGATTCATTCCGCTCTCATGGTTTAAATACTTTGGGTTGTCTCTTGGCCTTGTGAATCTAATTCCTGTTAGCAATGTTTCTCTCTCTTCAACTCAGTTTCTTCTGGCATTTCCTCCTAATGAGAACACTGAAGTAATAAATTCTCTCAATAAAATTCTCTATACAGTCACAGTCTGAGTAAGTGGAGCCAGACTACTTACTTAGGTAAGCCAGGTATAAGCACACCTTCTGGCCCAGACACTTGTAAATGAGATAATATCTGCCTTGCGGGGCTTGTTTTAAGAATTAATAACTTTTACAAGATGTCTGGTATGTAACAGGTACCCAATAAATGGAAGATACCAGTATTATTGTTAACATTAGGTGCAGGGGTATCTCTTTGAAAAGCATTCACATTAATGTACCAGAATGAAATATTTATATAATAAAAGCTATCCTGTGTGTGTACGGGGAAGCTAGGAGAGGGGTACAATTCAGTGAAGTCTAATTGCCTTATCTCTTGTGATCTTGCTTGACCCAGGGTTATATTAATTCTTTGGCAAAACAGGCCCCTTGTTCCTCAGACAATCAGCCATAAGTATTATTTTCCTTAATGTACCTTCTGATTAATATTGAGTGTGAAACTGTAATGGCTATTAGTGGGGGATGCATTGAGTATTGACTCATGTTAAAAATCAGTATTCAGAATAGAGGGAGGTTGAAGCTGAGGTATAACTTACATTGGGGAAAGCATGGCTAAGCCATTAGCAATTTCTACCTAAATGTAAGAAGAATGAGACCTTTTTCCTGTCTTCCTATAGATTATGTGAACAGTTTTTAGAATTGCATTTTGACTTATCTATAGCATTTCTGAGTGTATCTCCTTGTTTAGATTTTCTAGTGGTTGCTCTAGATACTACATTCTCTCTATCTATAATCTTAATAGTTTACTGTCACTGACATTTTGCCAGTTTGAGTGAAGGGTAGAAACTTTACCTCCCTTCAAGTCTCTTTACCTTCTCCTTTTAAAGATAGAGTTGTCTTAAATATTTCCTGTATATATCTTGAGTATCCCATAATATGATACTATAATTTTTGCTTTAGCCATCAAACATAATTTGGAAAACTCAAAGGAAGAAGGCAAAAATATTGTACTTCCCTATATGCTTACTCTCTGTTGCTTTTTCTTCCTGATGTTCCAAAATTCCATTTTTAGCATTTGCATTCTGTTTTAAGAATTTTCTTTAGCCATTCTTTTTGGGTGTAGATGCTGACAACAGATTCTCTTAAATTTCATTAACTGGAGGAGTGCTTGATTCTCCAGATGCAGGATGCTAGGTTCACAGTTTTTTCTAAAAACATTACAAAAATGTTGTCCCTGCTCTTGTCCTCCAGGGTTTCTGATGAGAAATCTGCTGTCTTTTCAATTATTTTTGTCTATATGTCATACATTGTTTTTCTCCCTGCTTTTTAAGTCTTTGTGTTTAGTTTTCAGAAATTTTATTATCATATCTTAAATTTCTGTAGGTTTCTCTATCTGGATTCTGTGGATTTCTGTCTTTTGTCAAACTGGGAATCTGTCAGTCAAATTATTTTTTTCAAATACCTTTTCAGTCCCAACATCTCTTTCTGTTCCTTCAAAGATGCCAATGACATGAATGTTAAAACTTTTGTTATAATCCCACAAGCTCCTGAGGCTGTGTTCATTTTATTTTTTCATCATATTCTCTATTGTTTAGATTTAGTTATTTTTTTCTTCTACTTCAATTTTGCCAATTCTTTCCTCTGTTTTCTTCATTTCTCTATTGAGTTATTGCTTTTTTTAAAAATTTCAGTTGTACTTTTCCACTTCAAAATTTCCATTTGGTTTTTCTTTTTATTCATTCTTCTTCTAGTTCTTTGCTGAGACTTTCTAATTGTTAAATTTGCCTTAAGCATGTCTGTAATTGCTCACTGAGGCACCTTTATGATGGCTGCTTTAAAATCCTTGCCAGGTAATTCCAACATCTGTGTCACCTCCATGTTGACATCGGTTGGTTGGCTTTTCTCATTTAAGTTGAGATTTTCATGGTTCCTTGGTATGATGAATGTTTCTTGTTTTTGAATGTATTCTGGACATTAACTCTGAGAGTGGTGAAAGTCCTTGCTTCTCAGTTGGTCTTGACACCATCACCTGTGAGAGGTGGTGCCTCATTATCCCCAGTGGTGGTGGATATCCTGGCTTTCCACTTGGCCTTTGCTGTCAAAAGTGGTAGTAAAGCCATAACTTTTCCAACAGTGTTTGGTTGGAGTAGAGTGGTTATTGTCCAAAACTTTTTTGTCTTTCTGGGCTGTGCCTGTCTTGTTTCTTTGGTTAGAAAGAGCACGTCTTTATTGGAGCTTATTTTGTCTATGCCCATTGGAACTTTCAGGTTACCAGCTTCATCTGTCTCGATTTTAGAATACTTGAGGAAAAAAAAAAAAAAAACCCAGGGAACTCACCATTGTGTTATTCCTCCAGTCCCAAGGTCTCTGGTTGGCCTTCTTCTCTATCTCTGAGAGTCTTCTTGTGTTTGTTTTATTTATAATTCCCATGATTTTTAGCTGTACTTAGTGAGAAGAATAGAAATAAGTATATTTACTCCATTTTGTCTAAAACTCTAAAAGTTTTTCTCTGAGATTTTTATCCTTGTAAAGACTGAAACAACTCAGTTTAAGACTAAAGTTTAGAATTAGGGAGAAATAACATAAAGAACTTTAATAACATTACTCCAAGCTATTGAATGCCAACTATATGCCAGAAATGTACAATCATTTATTTCTAATCCTTACAATAATATTATAAAGCAGTTATTACAATTCCAATTGTATAGATGAGGTAAATAAGTTCATAAAGATTAGTCATTTGTCCATGATTTCTCAGTGACTACAAATTGAAACCAGGAATCAAACCCCTATCTGATTCTAAAGACTGAGCTTTTATTCATAAGTTAAAATATAAAGATGAGCCTACCCAGCAGGTTCACCTAGCCCACTGCCTAGACAGAGTCAATTTATCAAGACAGGGGAATTGCAATAGAGAGTTTAATTCACACAGAGCTGGCTGGATGGGAGATCAGAATTTTATTGTTGCTCAAACCATTCTCCCCCAAAACTCAGGGATTGGGGTTTTTAAGGATAATTTGGTGGATGGGGGTTCAGAACACGGGGAGTGCTGATTGGTCAGGTCAGAGATGAAGTCACAGGGAGTCAAAACTGTCCTCTTGTACTGAGACCGTTCCTGGGTAAGAATCACAAGATCAGATGAGCCAGTTTATCCATGTGAGTGTTGCGGCTGATTCACCCAGAGCAAGGTCTGCAAAATATCTCAAGCACTGAAGTTAGATTTTACAACAGTGATGTCATCCTGAGGAGAAATTTGGGAGGTTTAGAATCTTTCAGTCTCCAGCCACATGACTCCTAAACCATAATTTCTTATCTTGTAGCTAATTTGTTAGTTCTGCAAAGGCAGTCTAGTCCCCAGGCAGGAAGGGGGTTTGTTTTGGGAAAGGGCTGTTATCATCTTTGTTTCAAAGTCAAATTGTAAACTAAGTTCTTCCCAAAGTTAGTTCGGCCTATGCCCAGAAGTGAATAAAGACAGCTTGGAGATTAGAAGCAAGATGGAATTGGTTAGGTCAGATCTCTTTCAGTATCATAATTTTCTCAGTTATAATTTTTGCAAAGGCAGTTTCAGGAAGAATGGAGGTTGGGCCTGCAGACGAAAAGGAGAGTGGGTATCTCCAAGTTTCAAGCTATTATCATGATGATATGACAATACAAATATTCTAAGATACTCTCATATACAGATAGTGTGTGCTGGACTGTATGTATGGACTGTCAGAAAATATTCTTGTTAGTGGTGATTAAAATATTTCCTCTTTTTATACTTGGGTTGTTGCAGTGAAGAGTTCAAAATATATGAAGATTAGGAGGGAATTCAACTCAATTTATTCAACTCATGGTTCTTTGCAGCTCATAATGGTAACATTGGATAAATATTTATTGAATGAATAATTACAATTTATCAAACACTTGTTAGGTTCTAAGCTTGGTGTTTTGCTACATTATCCCTCTTCCTTAAAACAATCTATCAAGTGGGAATTATTATTATTAATACAATTATAAATTATTTACATAAAGCAATGGAGGTTTTGAAACAAATTAGGTGATTTATCTAACATAGGTTATAAATGGCTGAACTGGAATTTGAATCTAGCCCCTCTCTAACAGCTGGGTTCTTGGACACAACACACCCTACCAACAAGTGCTGAGAGAAACTAGAGGAAGCCTGACTGCAGAGATGAGACAGGCCCAAGAGACAGCAGAAACATTCCTGTAAATGCTGCTATACTGAAGCCAGGAATCAGATGATGTTGTTAATTGACACCTATTGGTTAGAGCCACCTAGGTAGATACTTCAAATTCTCCCTTTTAGAATGGTTGGTACTTTGTCTTTGTGCTAAGATCCAGTGACATTTGCCCCTAATTTACCTTGCTCTGTTAGTTCTGTCTGGAAAGCTCCACAATCACTGCATAACTCTTCAGGAGAGGATACCATTATTTATATTATTAATTTTCTCTGGTTCCTTTTGTTCTTTTAATCTAATCTAATCCTTTGTTATTGATGAGTCCAAGTATCTAGGTACAGCAGAGGGAAAAAAAAAGTTAACTTTGGGTTGAACACTTTTAATGCTGCAACTCCATAAATAGTGAAGTGCCACTTTGAAAGTGTCTTTTGTGTTGCTCTGATGTCATACTGTGAATTATCATTATTTTGGACTTTATGATAATGTATATCCGGCTAGGTGACGTTAAACTTTGATTAATGTTTAGAATCAAATGCCTTCGGAAAAGTGAGTCTATGCCAAAAAATGGTGTAAATAAGATTTCAAGTAGGAACATTTACTTATTTAAGCCAACAAACTAATTAAAAACTTGAGTAGTCATAAAACCAAATAGCAATAGGTTGAAATCACTCTGTCTATACAGTTTATCTTATATATTAAAAACAGACCATTTTTATCCATTCACTAAAGTGAAGTCTTTAATAGAAATTGGATAAGTTAGATCCAGTTACTGTCTAAACTTGAAGGTAAACTATACTTATTTTTAGCTAGTTCATTTTGTATTACTTCCTGCAGTACAAATGAGCTATTCACTGAGAATCTGGGGAAAATCCCAGATCTGTTAGCCAATTCA
Organism: Mandrillus leucophaeus; assembly: GCF_000951045.1. Taxonomy (NCBI): domain Eukaryota; kingdom Metazoa; phylum Chordata; class Mammalia; order Primates; family Cercopithecidae; genus Mandrillus; species Mandrillus leucophaeus. Next base: position 328,958 of record NW_012102676.1, on the reverse strand, counting down.
GCAGTCTGCACAGTGGTTGACTGATGGTGTTGATTGGTGTCTGTGAGATTTTGAGAGCTCTGAAAGTATCAAACAGAACGACACACACACAAAAGTAGGGAATGGATTGGAAGACCTGGGAGTGTTTCTAACCCAAAGGACTTTCTATATCCTTTAGTATCTAAAAAATTCTTGGCCTTCTATAAAGCTGTCGCCAGCAGCAGATGAGGATGGCGTTCTGCTTACTGGTTACCTTCCCCTGGGGTCCTACTTGTAGTTCCAGATCAGAGATTGGAAAACTAGTTCAGATGACCTCCTACTCAACAATGGATTTGAATTGAGAACCTTAGGTGCAAATGAATAATTATGTTTATTCCAAAAGAGAGTGTTTTTCCTAGTTTTGAAGATAAGTTGAAGATTACAAAGGACGGCCCTTTGAGTAGTCATCATTTACTACTGGGTGAATGTTTATCAGTGTTAGGGTCTGAAATTATTACTTCCCTTTTCAGGTATTAGTCTGAAGCAGCCAGTGTATTTAAATAAAGTAGGTAGCTCTTGATTGGCCTCTGGTGATTTTGTTTAAGTTCATCCATCCTGGGTCAGATGACCTAGAGGTAATTGCAGAAACAGATCTCCTGGTAATCGTTGCTAGCTGCAGAAATATTTTAACTGCTGGTTTTCTTTAAATTACGATTTACTCCATGGTAAAATGGTAAAGACCGCACTCTTAATTCCAAATTTTGAATTTAAAGGTTAAGAAAAAATCAGGGTCTTAGATATAGAAGCTTTTGGAATAGGGAAGGATTTAAACCAAAGGTAACTAGCTTTAAGTAATACAGAAAGACAGTTAAAGAAAAAAAACAAAACCCAAAACAACAACGGCTCCCACCACCCACCACTGTTTTATTTCTTGGGTCACTCTATTCACTTGTTCACATTTAAAATTACTCTCAAATGTGTTCAATTAATAATTTGGTTCTAAAACTAGTCGGGGTGATTTTGGCATTTTGTTATAGGATAGTGATATGTAAACTCTTACTGGGTAAGTCTTCAGAAAAGAGTGTTTCTTTTTTCTTCTTTTAAATAGTCAGAA
>NW_012102676.1:325256-327836 GCF_000951045.1 Mandrillus leucophaeus | reverse complement strand
AAGTGAGTCTATGCCAAAAAATGGTGTAAATAAGATTTCAAGTAGGAACATTTACTTATTTAAGCCAACAAACTAATTAAAAACTTGAGTAGTCATAAAACCAAATAGCAATAGGTTGAAATCACTCTGTCTATACAGTTTATCTTATATATTAAAAACAGACCATTTTTATCCATTCACTAAAGTGAAGTCTTTAATAGAAATTGGATAAGTTAGATCCAGTTACTGTCTAAACTTGAAGGTAAACTATACTTATTTTTAGCTAGTTCATTTTGTATTACTTCCTGCAGTACAAATGAGCTATTCACTGAGAATCTGGGGAAAATTCCAGATCTGTTAGCCAATTCAGCAGTCTGCACAGTGGTTGACTGATGGTGTTGATTGGTGTCTGTGAGATTTTGAGAGCTCTGAAAGTATCAAACAGAACGACACACACACAAAAGTAGGGAATGGATTGGAAGACCTGGGAGTGTTTCTAACCCAAAGGACTTTCTATATCCTTTAGTATCTAAAAAATTCTTGGCCTTCTATAAAGCTGTCGCCAGCAGCAGATGAGGATGGCGTTCTGCTTACTGGTTACCTTCCCCTGGGGTCCTACTTGTAGTTCCAGATCAGAGATTGGAAAACTAGTTCAGATGACCTCCTACTCAACAATGGATTTGAATTGAGAACCTTAGGTGCAAATGAATAATTATGTTTATTCCAAAAGAGAGTGTTTTTCCTAGTTTTGAAGATAAGTTGAAGATTACAAAGGACGGCCCTTTGAGTAGTCATCATTTACTACTGGGTGAATGTTTATCAGTGTTAGGGTCTGAAATTATTACTTCCCTTTTCAGGTATTAGTCTGAAGCAGCCAGTGTATTTAAATAAAGTAGGTAGCTCTTGATTGGCCTCTGGTGATTTTGTTTAAGTTCATCCATCCTGGGTCAGATGACCTAGAGGTAATTGCAGAAACAGATCTCCTGGTAATCGTTGCTAGCTGCAGAAATATTTTAACTGCTGGTTTTCTTTAAATTACGATTTACTCCATGGTAAAATGGTAAAGACCACACTCTTAATTCCAAATTTTGAATTTAAAGGTTAAGAAAAAATCAGGGTCTTAGATATAGAAGCTTTTGGAATAGGGAAGGATTTAAACCAAAGGTAACTAGCTTTAAGTAATACAGAAAGACAGTTAAAGAAAAAAAACAAAACCCAAAACAACAACGGCTCCCACCACCCACCACTGTTTTATTTCTTGGGTCACTCTATTCACTTGTTCACATTTAAAATTACTCTCAAATGTGTTCAATTAATAATTTGGTTCTAAAACTAGTCGGGGTGATTTTGGCATTTTGTTATAGGATAGTGATATGTAAACTCTTACTGGGTAAGTCTTCAGAAAAGAGTGTTTCTTTTTTCTTCTTTTAAATAGTCAGAACTAGCTTATTTGTGGAAAGAATGTAGTTTAATATTCTTAACTTGCTTTTGGATTTTCTGCTTGTGCGTCTGTACATTAAAAGTTGGTCATGCTTCTCAATTTAAGAAGGAAAAGTGTTTTCCTAACTTCAACAAGATCTTAGGTAAATAGTCAACTTCATAAGAGAGCTTTATGCACTACTTAGATGGAAGTATCAGCATCAGATTATCTTTTATAAAGTTTTATCATTTGTTTTGTGCTGTGACACATTTTTGAAATACTCAGGATTCCTTCTGGCTTACATATCAAACTACAACAAAAATCCCTTTATTTGACTATACTGAAAATCTTTTGAAATAATAAAGTCTTACTAGCTCAATAAAATACTCTATTATCTGAGAGAAAGTGGAAAGGGCATGTTAATCTAGACAATAAGAAAAATGTAGGCTGGACCTGGTGGCTCACTCCTGTAACCCCAAGCACTTTATGAGGCTGAAGTGGGCAGATTGTTGATCATAAGAGTTTGGGACTAGCTGGGGCAACACGGTGAAACCTCGTCTCTACCAAACAACCACAAGAACAGCAAAACAAAAAAACAAAAATTAACAGGATGTGATGGCGTGGGCTTGTAGTCCCAGCTACTTGAGAGGCTGAGGTGGGAGGATCTCTTGAGGCCCGGAGGGGGTGGTTGCAGCGATCCGTGATCCTGCCACTGCATTCCAGCCTGGGAGATAGAGTGAGACCCCATCTCAAAAAAAGAAAAGAAAAGAAAGATATAAATCTAAAGGTGTCCCTGAGGGAGGTTCAGGTCACTACTTAAGGAGAAGTCAAAGAAGAATAAAGAAAAATGAAAAAGTCTTCTATGTTAAAAGTTCTGAAACATTTTCCTGTAAATGTCTATTTTTTTAATGGCAATATTAAGCTTCAGAAACACTAGTTCAACATTTATATTTGTTCTTCCAGCCAATCGATGCAGACAGCTTCAGATGTGTATATCTATTACTTTTTTGTCTTTATTGATTTCTGGAACTATCTCTCAATATTTATTTCTTTTTGTTCAAAATTTGTGTTTTGTCACGTTAAGAAATCTTCCTGAAGATATCTGCTATCCACCCATTTCAAATTAATTAATTTTTTTCTCCTGGTTCATAATCTTCACAAAAATACTCAAAGTTAACCTG
>NW_012102676.1:309106-325206 GCF_000951045.1 Mandrillus leucophaeus | reverse complement strand
AAATCTAAAGGTGTCCCTGAGGGAGGTTCAGGTCACTACTTAAGGAGAAGTCAAAGAAGAATAAAGAAAAATGAAAAAGTCTTCTATGTTAAAAGTTCTGAAACATTTTCCTGTAAATGTCTATTTTTTTTAATGGCAATATTAAGCTTCAGAAACACTAGTTCAACATTTATATTTGTTCTTCCAGCCAATCGATGCAGACAGCTTCAGATGTGTATATCTATTACTTTTTTGTCTTTATTGATTTCTGGAACTATCTCTCAATATTTATTTCTTTTTGTTCAAAATTTGTGTTTTGTCACGTTAAGAAATCTTCCTGAAGATATCTGCTATCCACCCATTTCAAATTAATTAATTTTTTTCTCCTGGTTCATAATCTTCACAAAAATACTCAAAGTTAACCTGGCCCTATTTCAGACTCCGACCAGAAGTGTCTGGGTTATTTTTAACTTAAGTGTCCTCTGGAATATAATTTTATAAACAAACCAAAAGTAGTCTTTGATAATAGAATGTGCGTGAATTTGGGATGCAGGTAGAATTAGTTAAATTATTTAGACTAAACTTTAGCTTTCTTATTTATAAATTGGAGAGAAATATACTAATTTCATAAAGTTACAAAGATTAGGTATTTAAAAAGTGCACATTCCACTCTTTGCACACGAGTGCACAATAAAGGACCACTATTTTTAAATCATAAGAATTTTACAATTTCATCCTGAAAATGAACAGAATGCTTACAAATAGAGTTGGGTTTTTTTATTCATTTTCTAGGCACATGCTAGCTTGACTGAATTTTTCTCCCTACCTAGTTTATGATAAGTCCTGATTATCTATATGTCTGAAAAAACCCTTGTTTGTTACCTTTGCATTGCTTAATTTGAGAAGTGGCTTTGAAAAATTTCTGATAGTCCATTCTCTTTCAAAGTATAGAAGCCTACTATGCTTTCAATAGTTCTGAATGAATTGTTGTGTTTAGGCAATCGTTATTTGACCCTTCAAAATTAAGTGCATCCTCGAGTTGTTTTGTCATATGGCTGTGCCATTAGAGGTAGTCATCGTTCAGGTTGTTTTAAAAGTTTGTCTGTCACTATCTCTCTTACTCTCCGTCAGATTGTGTTTTCTCAATAGCTTACAACAGTATCTTTCATTCCACATGCTCCTCTTTCAATGTGACTTTGACACTCCTTCCATTTGAAATGTGGGTTTCTTGTTTCCTCTTTATAAATCTGGTGGTACTATTTGACACTATGTGACTTCCAACATGAGGTCATAAAAGCATTAAGACTTCTGCCTGGCTCTCTTGGGATGTCTGCTCTTGGAACCCAGCTGCCATGCTGTGAGAACCCAAACTAGTCCACATTGGGAGACCACATGGAGAATACACAGGTATGTTTTCTGGCTGACAGACCAGCTGAGGTCCCTGCTGATAGCCAACATCAAGTGCCGGACATGTTAGTGAAGACTGCTTAAGACGATTCTAATCCTCAGCTGTTGAGTCACACCCTCCTCTCCTCACCTTCAAATCTTCCCAGCTGAGGTCTCTGACATCAGGAACTGCGCTCTGTGTGAAATACTGACCCACAAAGTCAGTGAACATTAAACAATGGCTCTTTTAAGGTACAGAACTGTGTTTAGAGATAGTTTGTTACTTAGATATAGCATCTGGAACACTTTGTTTTCCTTTTCTCTGTTCCTCCTTCCACGGGCATGTCAATGGAACTTAATTCTGCATTACTGAGGTGCATAATTTGAATGGATGTGCAGTGATAAAAATGGCTCGCCTTTTCTCAGAGCATACTATGTGCTAGGCACCATGCATTGTAAACACTGTATATATATATATGTGTGTGTGTGTGTGTGTGTGTGTGTGTGTATATTTAAATCTTCCAATAATACTACAAGAGAACTACTATTACCTGTATTATTATCCCTACCTACAAATGAACAAACTGGGTCATGAAGATTGTATAACTTGTCAATGTCAAATATCTACTAAGCTTTGGCTTCAAAACCCTCACTTGAACATTGCAATGTATAGAGGTAAGTGAAAGTAATATTAAAATTCTAGGCAGGGAGAGTTCAGTTTACTTTTTAGGTGTATAGATTGAAAATGTTAAATTCCAAATATACTAAAACCTTTTTATGTATTTATTTATTTTTGAGACAAGGTCTCACTCTGCCGCCCAGGCTGGAGAGCAGTGGTACGATCTCAGCTCATTGCAACCTCCACCCCCGGGCTCAAGTGATCCTTCCACCTCAGCCTCCCAAGTAGCTGGGACTATGGGTATGTGCCACCATGCCCAGCTGTTTTTTAAAAAACATTTTGTAGACACAGGGTTTTACCCTGTTGCCCTGCCTGGCCTCCAACACCTTGGTTCAAGTGATCCACCCCTGATGGCCTCCCAAAGTATTAGGGTTACAGTTGTATACCTTTTTTTAGTAGCTTAACAGTTTAGTAACTTAATCCACAGTTTCTGGGATCCAGGAAACTGTGAATTAGTAAATCTAAGCTTAGAAATCAAGATTAGCTTTAAATTCTGTCTTTTACAATTATATTTCTTCTATCCTCAGATGCTCATTTTTTCAACATTTTGCCAACTTTGAAATGAGAATGCCTTCTACAATTGGTCATGTTTTGTCATTAAATTGGCAGAATTTTAAGTCATTTTTAGTGTTAAATGTAACATAATGATCCTTCTTACAATAGAGGCTGTCTTATTTTGGTAATATGCATATATTTTACATTTTTAACCTATTAGATACTGGAATCTGACATACACTATTGTTGCAACAGTGGCATACATAGATAAGGACAGGACAAATAATTCAAGAACCCTCCTAAGTGGTTGCTGCAGTGTTAAACTGAATAGTGAAAAAGTGTCAGAGATCTAGCAGGCTCTAAAATAAGGCCAGTGTTAGCATCCATTGTTACCTTGAAAGTCTATGTATGAAAGCCCATTTCCCTTTGGTAATTGTCTTCATATACAGACAATTGGTGATCAATATTTAACAAAGTCACTTCTAGAATTAGGTTTCATAGGGATACAGCCCAAACACAGCCCAATTTACTTGGGGAACTGCTGGTGTTGCCAATTAGTCTACTCTTCTGTACATAAAAGCAGCTCCTGCATCAAAGTTCTCTGGTACCTCATTTTATTCTGACATTTTTCTTGTAATATTTTTTCCTAAATTGATTATCTTATATTTAGCTTTTTCCAAAATATCAGAGTACTTTGTAAGCGTTTGTATCAACTTACAGTTTTTTTCGTCATTGGTAGTGGTGAAAGTGCTAAACATTGCTGATTCTTGTTTTCATCCACTGTATCCAATTTTCAGAGTTCAGTCATGTTCCTACAGGTTTAACTTAGTGATTTTCATGTGTTTAGTGATTTTCATGTGCCCTAGTGGGCCAGTCCAAGGTCCTGATAGTCATTAAAAGAATGATCACATTATAATAAGAGTTGGGATTCTTTTAGATAGTGCTTATAAAAGGAAGACATTCTAGTGACCAACCAGGTGGTAAATGGCTGATCTACTGGGGCCATTGTAGCCATAATCCCTGACTCAATAGCTCCACATCTTTTTGTTTACATTCTTTCTTTTTTTCAGGCTCTTGCTCTTACAACTGACTTTCTGGTCTGCTGAGGAAGAAAGGTTTCAAGAGATTGGTTCCTTCTATACTCCTCTGAGAATTTCCTTTTGTTTCAAAGGGAAAAATAGCGAGTAACTTTTTAGATTAAATTAAGCATCTATTTCAGTTCATAATGTATAAATTGTAGTAATTAAAGGTAGAATGACTTTTTAAATAATTATATTGCATGTGATGCAATCCCAAAAAGATGTAGTGCTTTCTAAGACTGCACATTTAGATGGTTGGTGTGTACAACTGCCAGGGTTTACTAAAGCCAAAGAGGCAGTGTTCTGAGTTTAGATTAGAGAACAAAAGGAACCAGTCATTTGAAGAACTGCCTGGGAAAAAGCATTTCAGGCAGGAGCAGCAAGTGCAAATAATCTGAGGTAGGAAAGAGATTCTCAGCATGATAGAACAAAGTAAGCAGCCAGTGTCCCTGACATCACAAGAAAGCAAGAGAGAGACTGATATTCAACTGATGGAGAGAAGAGCAGGGAAACAGAAATGGATCATAAGCACTTGACCTGCTAGGAATCATTGATATTGTTAGTTGCCTCCTTAACTTCCATTTTCCTCTTTTTGATGTTCCCTACTTTTCGAGTATTACCTTCCTTTATGCATTGATCATGTACTTCAAGAGGAAGCTGACTCCTCTCCATCTCCATGATTGGGTCCTGGTTGGCTTGGGCCTATCAGCATATTTCAACTCTGTGGTCACGACATTGTTTCCAGGGTGAGCCTGTGACTCAAGAGAGCCAATAAGGGAAAGCCACAGGACCCTTGTTCCTTCCTTTTGGACATGAAAACAACCTGTTGTCCTGATTGCATTTTGTAGACATCTTATGAGCTGTCATTGGGAGAAATTCAACATTGTGGATAGCAGAAGAAAGCAGAAAATGGGACTTTGATGACAATTTTGAGCTCTGGATTTTTAAAATGTAAGTTAATAAATGTCCTTAATTGTTTAAGCCAACTTGATTTGGATTTTCTTGTTTTGGCCTGTAGAGTCACAGTCCATTGAAAAGTAATGACGTGGTTTTATGCCAGGGAATGGCATTGCCCTTGTGCCATTTGTAAAAAGCTTATTATAGTTTCAATAATAAAGGTATCTATTGACTCACAAAGGGAAAAACCAGAGCATGGAGAAAGGGTAAGATGAAATTGTAGTAATGTATGCAAACAAGTAGTGATTAAACCTAGGCTAGTGACATTGCAAATAGAGAAAAATACATATGGAGAAAAATGTATTTTGGCACTAGCATCAACAGGACTTGTTAAAGGTTTGCTTTTAGGAAACAAGGAATAGAAATAATCATGGATGACCTCTCCAAAACCGTAGGAAGGTTTTGGTTTAAAAAATTAAGATGATGCCATTTACTGAAATAGGAGTAGCTGGTTTGGGGATGGGTGGAAAACAAGGATTTCAGTCCACGATATGTTAAAGTGTAAAATAAATGTTTTTCTTTGATGATGATATGTCAATTATATGTAGTTTTATATATAAGTGTGTGACTCAGTGGAGAAATCAAGGCTGGAGATATGGTTTGTGAGGCATCAACATGTAATTGGGTTTTAAATAAATGAAATGAAATGAAGTAATCTATGGAGAGATTGTAGATAAAGAGTTAAGGAGAGCCTAGGATAGAGCTCATGCACTTCAAAGTTTGGAGGTTGACTAGAAGAGCTTGGGAGGAGATTAGGGAAAATTGGCCGGAAAGGCAGATGGGAAATGGAGGATGGAGAGTTACAGTAACAAAAAGAGGAATTGTTTCAAGAGAGGTAATAACACTGTGAAATCCTGATGAGAGTTTGAGCAGGGAGTGAAAGATATGTAAATAATCAAAGAATAATTTAATCATGTTTTATATTTAAGACAGGTATGTTCTAATATCTATGCTTTGAAGATAATATTTCATGAATGATGAATCATAATTAAGCAGAATGTCACTTATATAAGTGGCATTCTTTCTTTTATTCGGGCTGTTGCTCTTACAACTGACTTTCTGGTCTGCTGAGGAAGAAAGGTTTCAAGAGATTTATTCCTTCTACACTCCTCTGAGAATTTCCTTTTGTTTCAAAGGGAAAAATAACAGGTAACTTTTTAGATTAAATGAAGCATCTATTTCAGTTCATAATGTATAAATTGTAGTAATTAAAGGTAGAATGACTTTTTAAGTCCATATATTTCAAAGAAAAATAAATAAATAAAGTAAGCAGAATATTTTACCAAAGTAATGATTCTAATTCAAATAGCTGTCAGGCACAATACGGCTCTATCCAATAAAAATAATTGAAAATATTCCCATATTTACTTGCAGTTCTCAAAGAACATTGATGGAGTTCTATGCCATAGTTCATAGCCTCGTTTCTCTTAAGTGCCTTTCCTTTTCTCCTTTAATTCTTTCAAATTTGTAGAAGAGAGAGGGGAGAGGGGAAGAATGAATGTGTGTATATACATATGTGTGTGTGTTTGTCCCTAATATTTTTCCCACATCTCTTGCAGATACTCATCTCTTTCATTTCTCTTTTATTCCACCTTCCCCCATGTCTTACCACACTGCCATCTCCCCGTGTTTGCTGAGATTTTTGGTCTTAGTACTAGCCATTGGAGACCATTCTTGGAGGATTAAAAGACCCAACTATTGCATTTGTCTGGACTTTCCTCCTGGAGGGAAATGCAAGTTCCTTGGAAAATGTATATTCTTCTTTCACTCTGATTGATATTTCCTTGCAGAGAATCTCAGATGAATCAAATTATCTTTCTTCTTAAATCTAATTTTCTAGCCATGTTGGATGAGAGAGTTTAGGGCTCAAACGCCTTCTCTTTTTGGGGGAATATTCATTTTAAATAAATTTTCCTACTCATTAATTTCAAAAGTCAAAATGCCAAATTTTAGAGGACTTAAAACATTCACTGAATTTGTGAAATAGTTTTTTCATTCCAGTGACTCAATCTTGCTTTTCTTTTGTTGCTGCTTTGGAGGAGGTTAATGTGCTTCCCATAATGTCATCACCTTGTTGAAATCCATCTGTCCCATAGCTCGGCAGTGGGGCAGCCCTTTCAAGTTCTGCAGGGAAACCAGATCAAACAAAAATATCCAGCTCTTCAACAAGTATATGAAGAACACAAAGAAAAAGCCTATTAAGAAGAGACAGAGCAGATACCTTTGCCCTAAAGGTGTAATGTGAAACTAATATTCTGTTAAATCTGTTGAGCATTACTCAGATTTCTTCATGAGTACATTCACACCTGGAGGAAAAAAATGACCACTGTCATACTATGGAAAGAAATAACAGAAATTGCTAGAGAAAGAAAAGTAGAAAGGCTCCATTTTCTGGTTCCAGTTGGAAATTTAACTCTTTTTGTTAGAGCTAAAATATGCTTAAACTGTACATTTCTAAGAGTTCTCTCAATGGGAGAAACATTGCAATTCCTGAATATAACTCACTATGCTTGTGCCTTTCAAACATTTTCTTTTGTTTTTCAGGGCAGGTTTTAAGCAGAAGAAAAAGGAAAGATAGGAGTTGTGGCTCATTCACTCACTTCCTATTATAGTTTAAATGCTGAGGTGTCCTAAAACGTCTGATATTCTTTGGAAGCTAAGCTGAAGAATTTTTTTTATTTATTCTGGTCCAGTACAAATATTTGTCCATTGAGCAATATACGGCACATTAGAATCATAAACCCACCATCTGCTTAAAATGAGCCAACACCCACCTGTAAGGAGACGGTTACAGGCTGGTATCCTGTTCCTCTAGTGCTTAAGTGAGGGCCACTGACGCTGTGGGGCCCTGCTTTGTTTGAGCTGCCCTGTGCTAAGATTGCCTGATAAAATTCCAAAAGGGTGTGTACGTTTGCTGCAACCCACAAAGATTACTTTCAGGTTCCCTTGGAGAAATCTTTTCACAGTAATGGGGGCCAAAATGCTGTCAGCTTCTGATATGTGGGTGCATTTGTGGATTCTCCACTCTGATATTCTAGTGCAAGGAATGAAACGAATGAATAGATCATTTGGCATTCTGTGATTATGTTAGCAGGCATGACTGCTGTCACATTAACTGAGCAAGAAAGGGATCTTCATTACCTTATTCCTAGCAAGTACCGACAGCAGGGTAGAAAAAAAGACACTCTGCTCATAGTATTTTATTTATTTTTTATTGATTTATTTAATTTATTTTTTGAGGTGGATCCTCACTCTGTCACCCAGGCTGGAGTGCAGTGGCGTGATCTCAGCTCACTGCAGGCTCCACTTCCCTGGTCTCAAGCCATCCTCACACTAGTTTATCTTTCAAATGACCGTAAGTCCCCATTTTAAACTGATAGACATTCGACTGATACTATGCCTTAGAATTCTCCATGAAATATTTGTTCTTGCTACTCAACGGGAAGCTTATAGAATCTGGAAAATGAATTTGTAGTGGAGGCTTATTCCTTGAAGTAGCTACTATTGCTTTTAAAAGAAGCCCTCCTGGCTGGGCGTGGTGGCTCATGCCTGTAATCCTAGCACTTTGGGAGGCAGAGGCAGGAGGATGACTTGAGCCCAGGAGTTTGAGACCAGCCTGGGTAACATAGTGAGACCCTGTCTCTACAAAAATATAAAAAATTGTCTAGGCACGGTGCCATGCACCTGTGGTCCCAGCTACTAGGGAGGCTGAGGTGGGAAGGTGGCTTGAGCCTGAGAGGTCGAGGCTGCAGTGAACTGTGATTGTGCCACTGCACTACTGGGTGACAGTGAGACCTTGTCTCTTAAAAAAAAAAAAAATGCTCTTTAGAAGACAAAAGTTTCAGATTCACCATAACACATTAAGTGTTCCCCTAAAGGGCTTGCCTCTGAGATTATTCTTTAGGAAAACCCTAATACAAAATGAAGGCCAAAAATCCACTAGTTATTGTATTTTAGATTTTGAAAGTTGGTTGTCTATGACTCCTGGGTGATTTAGACAAATTTATACATGTTATTTGCCAAATCTAGGTAAGAAAGCAAATCAAGCAAAACCTGTTCGTTTGAGGTATAGTGCTTTACTCTGCAATTTTTTATTATGCAGGTTTGCTACATGAGTACATTGCATGATGTAGAGGTTTGGGCTTTTAATGATCCCATCATTCAAGTAGCAAACATAGTACCTCATAGATAGTTTTTCAACCCTTGCCTCTCTTACCTTTTGGAGTCCTCAGCATCTATTGTTCCTATCTTTAAGTCCATGTGTGCCCAATAATTAGCTCCCATTTATAAGTGAGAACATGCAGTATTTGGTTTTCTGTTTCTGTATTAATTTGCTCAGGATGTCAGACTCTATTGCTACTCTATTGCTCTATGTTGCTACAAAGGACATGATTTGTTCTTTTTTATGGTTGTGTAGTATTCTATGGTGTGTATGTAACACATTTTCTTTACTCAATCCACTGTTAATAAGCACCCGGATTGATTCCATGTCTTTGCTATTGTGCATAGCGCTGTGATGAACACAGGAGTGCAGACGTCTTTTTGGCAGAAGAATTTATTTTCCTACGGGTATATACCCAGTAATAGGATCTGCTGGGTCACAAAGTAATTCTGTTTTTAGTTCTTTAAGAAATCTCCAAACTGCTTTCCACAGTGGCTGAACTAATTTGCATTCCCACCAACAGTGTATAGACGGTCTCTTTTTTCCAAAGCTTCAGTCACATCTGTTATTTTTTGACTTTTTAAAAATAGCCATTCTGACTGGTGTGAGATGGTATCTCATTGTGGTTATGATTTGCATCTCTCTAATGATTCATGGTATTGAATATTTTTTCATATTTTTGTTGGCCGCTTGTATGTCTTCTTTTGAGAAGTGTTTGTTCTATTCATATCCTTTGCTCGCTTTGTAATGGAGGTTTTTTTGTTTGTTTGTTTGTTTGTTTTTTTCTGGTGTGATGGTTAATTCTGCAAAAAGGCATTTTATTTTACAGGCAGCATGGACTTCATACACATACAGTATCAGTGCCTTGAAAACCAAAGAATTTTAAAAGCAGTAGTTTCTAGTTTCTGCAGAAAAATACACATTTATTTATTTATTTATTTGAGACAGAGTCTTGCTCTGCAGCCTAGGCTGGAATGCAGCTCGGCTCACGGCAAACTCTGCCTCCCGGGTTCAAGCGTTTCTCATTCCTCAGCCTCCCGAGCAGCTGGGACTACAGGTCACTGTAGGCCGTGAGTCTGGGCTGGCCACATACTCCACAGGCCAAGAGCTGGTCCGCAAATATTTTCTCCTGTTCTGTAGGTTGTTTTCAGCTGTGTTGATAGTTTCTTTTGTTTTGCAGAGATCTTTAAGTCTCATTTTTAATTTTATTGTGTTTGGTTTTGGGGTCTTTCTCATAAATTCTTGCTATTTTTTTTTTTTTTTTGAATACCAGAGCTCTGTGATTAGTATTAGTAAGATTCTTAAGTGTTCCATACAGGTAATAAAATCAGAAGGGTATGACTTCAATATGGTACAAGATCCAGGTTTTGGTAGATAGAATAGGTGATTTTAGAGTGGATTAGTCTGTTTTCACACTGCTATAAAGAACTACCTGAGACTGGGTAATTTATGAAGAAAAGAAGTTTAATTGACTCACAGTTCCACAGGCTTATCAGGAAGCATGACTGGGAGGCCTCGGGAAACTGACAATCATGCCAGAAGGCAAAGGGGAAGCAGGCACCTTTTTTTCACAAGGTGGCAGAGTGAGCGAAAGGGGAAGTGGCACACACTTTTAAACCATCAGATCTGGTGAGAGCTCGCTATCTGGAGAACAGCATGGGGGAAATCTGAGCCCCCATAATCCAATAACCTCCCACCAGGTTCCTCCTTCAACACTTGGGGATTACAATTCCACATGAGATTTGGGTGGGACACAGAGCCAAACTATATCATAGAGGTACTTGAAAGCCTCACTTACTCCCTTTCATCACTTAATATTGGGACCTGGAACTTCAAAAGCTTTGATTTCCTCAGCTTTCCACTGTTAAATATAGAAATCCAGGTGGGAATACTGTCAATTGCAAATACCTTACAGAAGATATTTGCTACTTTAATCACGAATGATTTCTAAGGGGAATCTAGACAAAGGGCAGATAAGATTTTGAGAGAGATTGGGGCAGGGGTGGCGAGGAGGGGACAGGAGGCTTGAGGAAAAGCAAAAGAGATTGAGGAGAGCAAAAGATCCCAAAGTAAGAGTTTACCTACAGCAAGTGTGGAGGGGATGGGGTTGAGAGGTGAGTGATGTTAACAGGGCAATGAATGACTAGGGAAGAGGTCCGAAAGAAAGTTAAGAATGCTGCCAAAGATCACTTGTCTTCTTAAAAATTCTTTTATGGGTAACATTGCGTAGCATTATAGAGTAAGAACGCTGGGGCATTTAGATAAGGGATTTTAAAATGAGGGTGCATGTGTATATGATATTAAAACAATACTACCTTCTCCCTCCCCTCCTGGCCCCCAAGCCTCTCATCTTGAGCATCACAGTTACACTGATCCGCCAAAAACTGATAGAACCTCGCCCTTTGGTTTGTTGGGGGGCGTAGTGGAAACTCGGGGCTGGGGAAAGAAGAATTGCCTATGATTTTGCTATAAAACAATTAAAATAGATGTTAACTGCCTTTCTTTAATAAAAGATATACTCTAAGGATTTTCAGTCATTGTGAGAGGCAGGACTAGCTGGATTTCCTAGGCTGACTAAGAATTCCTAAGCCTAGCTGGGGAAGGTGACCACACCCATCTAAACACAGGGCTTGTAACTCAGCTCACACCTGACCAATCAGGTAGTAAAAAGAGAGCTCACTAAAATACCAATTAGGTTAAAAGCAGGAGGTAAAGAAATAATCAAATCATCTGTCACCTGAGAGCACAGGGGGAGGGGCAATGATCGGGATATAAACACAGGCCTTTGAGCAGGGATCGGCAACTCTCTTTGGGTCCCCTCCCATTGTTTGGGAGCTCCATTTTCACTCTATTAAATCTTGCAACTGTACACTCTTCTGGTCCGTGTTTGTTCCGGCTCAAGCTGAGCTTTCACTCACAGTCCACCACTGCTGTATGCCGCAGTCACAGACCCGCCATTGACTTGAACCCCTCCAGATCTGGCAGGGTGTCCGCTGGGCTTCTGATCCAGCAAGGCGCTCATTGCCACTCCCGATCCAGCTAGAGGCTCACCATTGTTCCTGCGTGAGTTAAGCACCCGGGTTCATCCTAATCAAGCTTAACACTGGTCACTGGGTTCTACGGTTCTCTTCCGTGACCCACGGCTTCTAATAGAGCTATAACACTCACTGCATGGCGCAAGGTTCTATTCCTTGGAAAGCGTGAGGCCCGGACCCCAGATCAAAGAACGAAAGGCTTGCTGCCATCTTGGGAGCTCTAAGAAAAAAGAGGCACCGGTAAAAATTGTACAATGTCAATTTTGATTGTCTTCTGTTTTTCACAATATGTAAAATAAAGCAGAATAGTATAAACTCAGGAGCCAAACTTGCTGGGTTTGAGCCCTGGCTCCACTCATTAGCTGTGCAACCTTTTTACCACCTTACTGAAAATCTTCAGTCCATAGCTAACTCAGTAGTAAAACAAGTATAACAATATTTCACATTGATAGTAAGGTATTAATCAGATAATCCATGCAAATACCTCAGCACAGTGACTGGAACATAAAAAGGGTTCAATATATGTTGGTTTTAATAATAACAAAAATACCAAATATAGTAATTAGCTCTTTTTTTTGAGATGGAGTTTTGCTCGGTTGCACAGGCTGGAGTGCAGTATTGTGATCTCAGCTCACTGCAAGCTCCGTCTCTCTGGTTCAAACGATTCTCACGCCTCAGCCTCCCGAGTAGCTAGGACTACAGGTGCATGCCACCACGCCTGGCTAATTTTTTTTATAGTTTTAGTAGAGATGGGGTTTTGCCATGTTGGCCAGGCTAGTCTCAAACGCCTGACCTCAAGTAAGCCACCCACCTCAGTCCCCCAAAGTGTTGGGATTACAGGCATGGGCCACCGCGGCCGATGGTAATGAGCTCTTTCTCTGAGAATGACTGTTTCTTCTGAATTAAAACTACAGCATTGACTTCAGGTATTTCATAGACTTGATTCACTTAAACAATGACACAAAACTCTTTGAGTACTGAAATAATACTTAATAGGGTAGAAGTTTGTTTGAAAGATAGAACAAAAACCTGACAAACTTATTATGAGAAATGATTTGTCCATTCTAGCATAGCTCCTTTTGAAGTGTGTGGTAGGAAGTTTTGGTGTTTCCCCACCCATAGTGGAAATCATGTAAATTGGAGAGGCAGGGAAAGAGCATCTGTATTGGTTTGCTAGAGCTACCATAAAAAGTACCACACACTGAGTGGCTTAAACAATCAATTTATTGTTTCACAGATCTGGAGGGTAGAGAGCTGAGATCAAGGTGTTGGCAGGGTTAGTTCCTTCCGAGGGCTGTGAGGGAGAATCTTTTCCGTGCCTGTCATCCAGTATGTTTGCTGACAACCTTGAGCATTCCCTTGGCTTCTGCTGCGTGATCACACTCTCTGCTTTGTGCTCACATAGCATTCTTTCTGTATGCATGTCTCTGTATCCAAATTTCTTCTTTATATAAGGAACTCAGTCATACTGGGTTGGGGGCCCATTCTAGTATTACCTCATCTAATAATATTTTCCTTTAAAAAATTTAATTGACACATAATAATCATACATGTCTATGGGGTACATAATGTTATGACACATATAATGTATAGTGATCAGATCAGGGTAATTCAATATCGGTCATCTCAAAGGTTTATCATTCCTTATATTGGGAACATTCAATATCTTCTAGCTATTTGAAATTGTATATTGTTGTTTACTATAGCCATCCTACAGTACTAAGTACACTAAAACTTATTCCCATTTTTAACGGCCTTATTTCCAAATAGGAAATACCTCCATTCTGAGGTACTGGGGGATAGGACTTCAACCTATAATTTTTTGTGTGTGTGAAAGGGACACAATTCAACCTGTTACAGTATCCTATCCTGGAAAGTAACTATGATATACTTCCGGAAGTTGCAGTAATCACTACTTAGCAAAAATCTAATTGCATTCCAGTTAATTCATTCCAGAAAAAATGTTCAGAAACTGATTCACTGCTAACACCAGGGGAGTCAAGTGTTTAATGACCTCCTATTGTGGGTGCTCCCCACAATTCTGTTGCCCTCCTAACACTCACAAGACTTATTTTGTGAGATTGTGTGTGGGCGTGGGTGTGTGAAAGAGAAGGGGGTTGGGGACAGGGACTTTCTGCTCCCAAGGACTTTCCATTTAGTGAAAAAGATGGATGTTGCACAAACAGCAAATTTTAAAAGAAGAAAAAAATGCTTATCTTTCTTTACTCAGTAAGGAGGTTCATGAATATACATACTGTATGTAATTGCATTTTAAGAAGTACTACTTGTAAACTCCAGTAATCTTTATGTGTGTGAAATCATTGGGTTAAGAAAGTACGCTTCCCTGAGGCTTGGCCTACTCTTATTAACTCTAATCTAGAAGTCTGAAAGATGCTACCTAGAAAACTTTGTATACTTACGTATTTTAAGATTATACCAATGAACAATACTTTCTTTGGCCCTTATAATATACCTGATTTTCTATTTTTTCATGTTGTTTTCCATGATGTTGAAATACATTCTCCTCTCATTCAGGATTCATGAGTACTGCATCTTGTGTAAAGCCTGACAGTTCTACTAGAAGGTTGAGCTGTTTCTCTACTGATTTCACATTATTTTATTAGCTTATTTAGTAAGGAGTTATTTCCCACCAGTGATATATCTTACCACTAGACTGTGAATTTCTTTTAACCGGTCTATCTTTGGATCCACAGCGGTTAGTATCTGACAGAGTGAAAATTAATCATTGAATAATTGGGAAAGATTAAATGCTAGGAAATAATTTAGGTTTTATTTTGATCTCAGGAATTGAGAGCTTGATCTGAATAGAAATGTTGCTATTTTAGGAAAACAAATGGGAAGGAGGACAAGGAAGAGGTGAAGGATCTAGGGCAGTAATTCTAAACTAGTATTGACAATATTAGCAAATAAAAACACAGGTCACCCAGTTTAATTTAAAATATCACATAAACAACAAATACATTTTAGTATATCTCAAATATTAAACAGGACATGCTTATATTTTGAAAATGTTGTTTATCCCTTCTTTAAATTTAACTGGATGACCTGTACTTTATGTGGCAATGCTGGACCTTATCTAATTAATCCTTTTTGAATGTATAACTTTTTTGACTGTTATCTCTTTGAAATGCAAATGAAAACTCTGAAAGCCTGCATTAAAATGCTTTGCATACTATTTCAGGTAGTTGATGTTGGTAACTTTTTAAAATGTTGGATGTGTTAGGAAAGGAATAATTTCTTGGAGGTTATAAGGGTAAAAACAAATGGAAGTAAAATTATACACACACACACACACACACACACACACGCCTATATGTACATATACAGACACAAGTTCAGTAAACATAGTCCTACATTTCCAAAGTAGAGGTAACCTAAGAAGGAATGGAATCCAAACAATTTTATAAAATAGGGTAGAAATATCAACTACAATATAGAAAGGTTTTTTTTTTTTTTCCTAAAAAACAAGTTGGGGTCTCACTATGTTGCCCAAGCCGGAGTACAGTGGCTATTCATAGACTTGATCATAGCTCATTGCAGCCTCAAACCCCTGGGCTAAAGTAATCCTCCTGCCTCAGCTTCACAAGTAGCACAAGCCACTGTACCCAGCGAGGATTATAGAGTTTGTTAAAGTGGGGAGAGAAGGAAAACGAAATGGGTTACAAGGTTACAATGACTGAAACTGATTATCGAATATTTATATGTAAAATATCTACATATTAAATGTTGGCATGCATATAATTACATGCATAATAAAAGTATATATATAACAAAATAACAATATATGCATATTAAAATGTAAAGGTATATACATTTTTATTACAAAGAACAATTTATCACTTAGTAACATTTTTATGCTACTTGAAGCAAGATAAGTGAATAATCAATTTTATTTATTCTTAAAAAAACAATTTTCAACTGATCTCTTTTATAGTTCACTGCAAATAACTGCTAACATTTGGATCCTCTGAACTATTTATGCAACCATGGAATCAGCTATATTTCTTTAGTCTTCATATGTTAAACTATTAAATCAGAGAATGCCAGTGCATTCTGATCGCTTAGCATCCATTAAGATAAAAACTCTAGACTTTTATCTAAAAAGCCAAAATAGTCTGTAATATAAAAATTAAAATAGGATATTTAATATTCTTTTGTAAATAAATAGGATAATGGGTATCTAGTACTGATAATCTTATAACCTGTTTATATTCAAATAGATCAATTTACTACAAACCTGCTTAAAATGAACAGAATAGTGATCAAATAACACCCAAAGAAAATCTTTTTTTTTTTTTTTTTTTTTT
>NW_012102676.1:298393-309003 GCF_000951045.1 Mandrillus leucophaeus | reverse complement strand
GCCATTCTCCTGCCTCAGCCTCCCGAGTAGCTGGGACTACAGGCACCCGCCACCTCGCCCGGCTAGTTTTTTGTGGACCTCGTGATCCGCCCACCTCAGCCTCCCAAAGTGCTGAGATTACAGGCTTGAGCCACCGCGCCCGGCGAAAATATTTTTTTTTCTCAGACTCATCAAATGTTGAAATTACAGGGATCTATAACATAATATCATAGACATTGCATATCTATCTCATATAAAAGTGTAGTTCTATATCACAAAGCAATTCAAATTTTGCTAAATGCAATAAAATCCTATGATTTAGGAAAATTTTTGCCCATCTAAAATATTTTCTTTCTTTTTATCTTTTTTTTTTTTTTGAGATGAAGTTTTACTCTTGTTGCCCAGGTTGGAGTGCAACGGAACGATCTTGGCTCACTAAAACCTCCACTTCCCAGGTTCAAGCGATTCTCCTGCCTCAGCCTCCTGAGTAGCTGGGATTACAGGCGCTCACCACCATGCCAGGCTAATTTTTGTATTTTTAGTAGAGATGGGTTTCACCATGTTGACCATGCTGGTCTCGAACTCCTGATCTCAGGTGATCCTCCCATCTCAGACTCCCAAAGTTCTGGGATTACAGGTGTGAGCCACCATGCCCAGCCTCTAAAATATTTTCTACCTTCTGATAATTACTCCCAGCTGATTTTGGGATTTCTATTAGCAGAATTTTTTTCTTCTTGTTGTTATTTAAATAAATAGAAGACACGGTATTAACTTTCTGGAGGCTTCCTGTGGAGAACTGAGTTGATGATTGGATATTTGATCATTTCAGAATAAATATAATCCTTCCCTACTAGTTAATTGGAGAATTCTTCAATTTTCCTGAAGTAGTTACACTTTTCTTAAAGTTATTAGAAGTTTTAAAGTATCTACCCACTAATTAAGAAAAACATGTAGCTGGATGCAGTGGCTCAGGCCTGTAACCCCAACACTTTGGGAGGCTGAGGCAGGTGGATCACCTGAGGTCAGGAGTTTCAGACCAGCCTGGCCAACATGGTGAAACCCCGTTTCTATTAAAAATACAAAAATTAGCCAGGTGTGGTGGTACACACCTGTAATCCCAGCTACTTGGGAGGTTGAGGCAGAAGAATTGCTTGAACGGGTGGTGGCGGGGGCACAGAGGTTGCAGTGAGCCAAGACTGCACCACTGCACTCGAGCCTGGGCAACAGAGCAAAACTTTGTCTTAAATAAATAAATAAATGTAGTTGAATTCTAAAAATATAATTAGGTTTTAAATGTCTGTCTTAGTGTAAAGTAAGAAAAGAAGTAAGTGGTTAATGCTGCAATATGTAGCTAAAATTTAAAATCACAAGTGGGCAGAGATTTATCTACTTTTTTTGGTAACATGGAGATCATTTATGACCTGGGTTGGCAGGTATGGTACAGTGGAGGAGACAGAATTAAAATTAGATTAGTTGGTGGTTGGACCGGGAACAGTGGCTCAGGCCTATAATCTCAGCACTCTGGCAGGCCAAGGTTGGAGGATTGCTTGAGCCCAGTTCGAGACCAGCCTGGGCAACATAGTGAGACTGCATCTCTACAAAAAAAAAAAAAAATTAGAAAATTAAAAATAAAATTAGATTAGTTGATGGAGTGAAGGAGAGGTGAAGAAATAGAGACAAACCGTATAGGTACCTCTTATTTAGGTCCTCCTGTCTCCACTATTACTCTTGGCAGGCTTTCTTTGCTACTGATGAGGCAGAAATAAAACTATATTGTCAGTCTCAGATTTTAAAAACATTCATTTTAATAAGACTATTGCAAACACATTAAAAAACTAAACAGTAATATTACAAAATCTATATACTTGCACATTTAGTATTTGTCAATGTGCCAGAGGTTTTCTTCATTCAATTTGACTTCTTCGAAGTGAAGGCATTTTTCCATCATCCCTTATAACTCTGATTGAATAATTCTTAATGCTTTCTTCATGTTTTCTATCACTGAAATAAGAGTTAATATATATTATGGTATTAACAAATGAAAGTACAAATGCTATGATCTATTAACTCTAGAACCTGAAATTGACCCAATAGCTTTGAAAACTTGGGAATTCATCTGTGACATTAAGGAATATGCTAAAAGTGTACATGTAAATTTAGGGATTAGACCATTGAGAGCTGGTTGGTCAACTTTATGTTGAATAATTTCATTAGAGGGGTCTTGAGGAATACCTCTTTTATTTTTTAATGGATCATTTTGTATTAGTATTGCCAGATCTTACAGGCACAGTTGTCTTACTAAATGTGGTTGACAATGAATGTTGTAAAAAATAGATTTGGCCAGGCATGGTAGGTCATGCTTCTAATCCCAGCATTTTGGGAGGCTGAGGTGGGAGGATCACTTGAGGCCAGGAGTTTGAGAACAGCCTGGGAAATAGACCAAGACCCTGTCTCTACGGAAAAAAAAAAAAAAAAGAGAGGATTAAAGTCCTAAGTAAGACTGTACCTCCTTGCTTATAGGCATTAAAGAAAGATGAAATGATTTTACTATCATTTGAGGAAATCACATGAGATCTTTGATACTAGGAGAATGGACTCTCTCAAGTTTCTGTCATTTTAATGTGTACTATATTCTTTTTAGTGATCTCAGAATTTAGTAATCATAAAAGCCCTTAGGCATCCCTGTTAAAATAGATTCTGAGCTACCCCCAAAATTCTGATTTTGGTGGGAGCCAGAAGTTGGTGTTTTAAACACCACCACTAGCCTCAGTGATTCTGGTGTGTAGATAGCACTGTTTGTGGAGAAGCACTGATATAGGGCATCATTGTCCCTTAACTAACAGTCAGGGGTCAGCTATGACCACTGTTTCAGATCGTTTGTGAATACTTACATAGGGGTAAATCCTGAGGTTCATATGTGTACAATCTGTTAGAGTATCTTCCAGTGATATCAGCTCTGACTGTTAAAGAAGGGTCTGTCAAGAAAAAAACCGAGTCAGTAAAGTATAATTTAGCATGTTCTTTTTTTTCACTCTTGTAAAAATTTTATTATTATTATTTTATATTTGGGGGTTATGTGTGCAAATTTGCTACATAGATATATTGTGTGATGGTGAAGTTTGGGCTTCAACTGAACCCAGCACCCAAATATTGAACATAGTACCCAACAGTTAGTTTTTCACCCTTTGGCCCCATCCCTCCTTCCCTTGTGTTGGAGTTCCTGTTGTCTCTTGTTCCCCTCTTTATGTCCATGTGTAACCAGTGTTTAGCTCCTATTTATACGTGTGAACATGCACTATTTGGTTTTCTGTTTCTGTGTTAATTTGCTTAGGATAATGGCCTCTGGCTACATCCATAAAATGTTCTTAAAATCATTTTTGTGTCTTAATCTAAAACAAATGTCAAGCAAATTTATAAGCAAAATTAGTTTTCATACATGTCGGTTCATGATGAATTAACCTGAATTCTCCTTTTAGTGTGTCATAGATCTCTGTCAATCTAGTCTGGGGCAGTGTATTGAAAGTACATTGGGATATAGATTTAATAGCATACGTGCTTTGAAAAAATATTTAAAATTTTCAAATTGCAGAGATAGTGGATTTTGGCTGTAGAACTGACAAGAGCTGATATTGATTGGATTAGAAATGACTTCTCTTTAAAAAGAATAGTACTTGAACCAGCATTTAAAAATAAAAGCAAGGATGCTGACTTCTACTAATTTTGTAGATCCGATGAAATGAGATCACATACATACCTACAAACATGATTCTAGGCACATATTGCCCATCAGGTGATAAATTCTTATCAGTGGTTTCATGCTAGCAGAAGAAAAAAAAACAATGTTATTGGATTCATTTGTTTTTGATAGTTTCAAGATGATTTTGTGTGAACTAGACTGTCAGTAAATTCTATTTTGGCCTTTTATAATTCCACATAACTTCCTCTATTAACCAACATTTAGCTTTTTGTGCTTTAAAAATAGAAAAAAGGAGGCCGGGTGCAGTGGCTCATGCCTGTAATCCCAGCATTTTGGGAGACTGAGGTGGGTGGATCACCTGAGGTCAGGAATCTGAGACCAACCTAACTAACAAGGTGAAACCCCATCTTTCCTAAAAATACAAAAATTAGCTGGGCATGGTGGCAGGTGCCTGTAGTCGCAGCTACTTGGGAGGCTGAGACAGGAGAATAACTTGAACTAGGGAGGCTGAAGTTGCTGTGAACCCAGATCGCACCACTGCACTCCAGCCTGGGCGACAGAGCGAGACTCCATCTAAAAAAAAAAAAAAGAAAAGAAAAATAAAAAGAAAAAAAGAAAAAAGAGATTCAAATTTTCCATGAAATTATAATATTAAGAAAACATCATAAAGTTTATGTACCATAAGGTTTAGCATGATGAACTTATTCTGAGCCATTTCTTGTATTTCTTCATTTTGGGAAAATACTTGTTTTAGTGCTATAGGGGAAAACAAAATTGTCAGTTAGTTTTAAGGATCAAGAGAACTTTAATGTAGCATAGCAAAATAAAGCTAATATTTAGCATTTGTTTGCATATATAACTCAAGTGTAAATATTAATAGTTCATTGGCCTATTGCCACTTTGCAATGAGGGACAGTCTGTTCAAGGAGACATCAAAGGATAATCACAGCGAAGACACTAGTTTTATAATTTTATGTAACTCATTGACTCATTGGTTAAGACAACAACTTTTTTCTTTCAGTGTTTCTCCACCCTCTCAGCTCACCCCTTTCTTTTCATGGGAAGAAGAGGAATATCTAATTTCTAAGGGGATATAATAGAAATAGTCAGTAGATTGGTAACAATCATTGTGGTCTTTAAGCACTTTAATAAAATGATGGTACTCTGGCAGTTGTCTAATTTTTTTTTTTTAATGAGATTTGCTGAGTGCCTTCTTAGCTATTATTACCAGGTCACTTTTCCTATTTTATATTGGAAATATTATGTATTATAATAAGAGCTCAGGGACTAAAATTACCTTGGGAGTATTGACAATCTTCCAGGTGATGAATAACCATTAATGGCTTCTTACTAAACAAAGAAAGTATGGAATTAAGTCAAATGATTAACTTTGAGTCAAAACATACAGTGGAGTTAGATTTGAAGTTTTATTAGTTTCAATAAGACTTACAGTAGTAACTCAGATTTACAAATCATAGCACTGTAGTCAATAGCAGTGTTACTCTATTTGTGGCCCCAGAACTGACAGTATCAGTATCACTAGGTAGCTTATTAGGAACTTAAATTCAAAGGCTCCATTCCAAAATTAGCAAAGGCTCCATTCCAAAATTAGCTGGGCGTGGTGGCGTGAGCCTATAGTCCCAGCTGCTCTGGAGGCTGAGATATGAGAATCACTTGAACCCAGGAGGTGAGGTTGCAGTGAGCCAAGATAGCACCACTGCACTTCAGCCTGGGCGACATAGCGAGACTCTGTCTCAAACAAACAAAAAACCAAAGGCTTCATCCCAGACCCACTCAATCAGAATCTTTGGGGTGAGGGGTGGTTTCAGGCATCTGTAGTTTAACAAGCTTATTAGGTAATTCTTATGTACTCTATAGTGCAGTTAGAGAAAATCAATCGTGTATCCAGAGATAAAGGGATATTATGAACAATGTATTCATTTCCAATGAACACTTAGTGTAAGATTTCAGGAAAGTCAAAGACTTAAATGTAGTTTTTAAAAAAGTTTTACAAAAAAGCTGTTAATATTTGGCTATTTTCATATCCTTTCATTCTGGCACATTGTAGAATGTACAGACAACATAAGTGGAAGTTTCCTAGTTAATACATTTTTGGGGGGTCATTTTGATTTTAACCATAAAAAAGTGAAAAAGATAAAAATTCTTCCTCCTACTGCTGACTTCTATAACTATGCTGTATTACTTTTCTTTATATTTTCTCCCAGAGGTTTTCAGGTCATATAACTGAAAATCTATATGAATATGTATATACCCAGATGCATGTTCATATTTATGTGCATGTATTTCTTTCTAAAAAACAAAAATAGTAGCACACAAGTATCTACATTTTGCTTTTAAAATATAACATATATCTTAGTTATGCCACTATTCTTTTATATTATATTCTATTATATGAATATATTTTATCTTATCAGTCCCCCCAAAGATGGATATTTAAATTGTTTCCAATCTCTTGTATTTAGATTGTTCCTAAACATTTACATTTGTACACTTATTTGGTAAACATGCTGGTTTTTTTTAAGGCACACAGTTTCTTTACACTCATAATTGCATACTAAACTCTTATATAGTTCATATTTACAACCCGCCGTAACATTTTTGCATTCTGAATTAGTCCTTCATATTTTGATATTTGGCATAATGTTCAAACACACTTTATACACACTGACCTCTCCTTAAACCACTCACAGATTTAATAAATCCTACAGAAAAACATTCAGAGATTATTTGAAGGCTTGATCTTCAACCACTCACAGATTTAATAGATCCTACAGCAAAACATTCAGAGATTATTTGAAGGCTTGATCTTCAACCGCTCACAGATTTAATAAATCCTACAGCAAAACATTCAGAGATTATTGGAAGGCTTGATCTTCTATTTACTTCAAGATGACAGAATAGTTAGTTTCTCGAGATGAAATACTACGAGAATGGAGAATTAACAAACTGTTGTGTAATTCATCAGAGAAGCATATTAACTCTGCTGAAGTACCACTGAATGAAACAAAAATGAATCTGTGAAGTAGCAATCGGATTGGCAGGCTGGCTTCTATGTCCCATCACTCTCATAGTCTTCTATTATTATGTTTTCTTCCATGTCTCCTTAGGCTGAAAAGGGCTGAGGCTGCCTGGCAGGCAGTTCACTGGCACTATTCTGACTCAGAGGAAGAGACCAGGTTTCTGGCTCTGTGTCCTGAGCGGGTTCACCCAGAGATTCCTCTGCAGAATGCCCTCCACTAAGCTGGGCTTCATCTCCACTGTCAGGGTCGATCATTCCATGTTCCTTGTCAGTCAGGGCTTTCATTTTCAATCTTCCAAAGTGTTGCTTTTTCAATCTTCCAAAGTGTTGCTTCAGAGGGAGCCTTCCAATATCTTGGATAAAAGAAATCTGAGCTTGATTTCTCATCGGAATGGTTAGTAGAGCAAGGTATGACAGTAGCTGAGTTTGGAGGCATAAAGCTGGTGCGCAGAAGTCAGGAAAAAGTGCTTTTGCTGCCAGGCAATTTTCCCGATACTTTTTATTTATTAGAAACCACTGGGTTGTGTGCAAGGGTCAAAAACTTGATCCTCCTCCTTGGCAATGAGCATATCCTCGGGCTTTGTTGGAATGTATCACACCTCTCGTAGCTATAGCTGTCCTATATTTCCTGAGTAAAGAGTGTGTATTCCAGTCACCACTGAGGATATCTGCAAAACTTAGAAATTCACTGGATCTCACAATATCATCAATTTCATGAAGAAATCTATGTAGTTTTGGTGAAGATATAAATTAAATAAGTCTCCTGGCATATGTGACATTTCTACTACCTCCTCAGGTTCAACAAGTATGTATCCCGTTCATATTCTGATAAATGAGAGGGCAACCGAGGTGAGTCTAATTCTGTTAAAGATGTTCTTTTATGGTATAGGATTTTCCTCAAAGATCAGAATAGAAACAGAGAAACATCTTTGCCACCAATAGCTTGGACCTCTTGATTTTCAAAAACCCTATCAGGTTTTTTTTTTTTTTTTTCGTTTTGATTTTGACAGCACAGCATTCAATTTTAAAGACGTTCTTTTTTTCCTTGACCATAAGTTGTTTTCCCCTTTTGAAGAAGAAATCTGGAGGCTGTTTATTGCACTTCTCATATCACCAGAACGTCCTTGACAGAGCAACTCTAGAGAAGTTTTGTCAGGGACAGTAATTTTTCTTCCACTCTTGTTAGCTTCTATACTCACTATTCGATTAAGAAATTTCATCATAATTGTTGGTGCCACAGTGTTGAAACTAATATTTGAGATAGAACACTCTTCCTAGATTTCTTTGGGAAACAAGAAACTTTGATTATTATCACCACTGAGACTGTCAGAGATTATAAATGTAAGAGGACATCGATCAATCTTCACATACTTCCTTAGAACTTCATGTAAAGTATGAGAATCCCGATAAAACTGGTTAGGTAAATCTTCAACCAGAATTATCTTCTTATCAGCTCTCAGATGGATCAGTAAGCATATGTAACTTGTTATACTTTGTTGCTCTTAGTAGAAACTTTGAAAACTGCTATCTGAGACTGATAGGGAAACCTACGGAAGCTTGATTCAGTATGAAACATTTCCTTGAAATCATCTTTTTGGAAGTCTGGTAAAACTGAATTAATCCACTCTTGTACTTGAATACCATGCTTATTTGATAGTATTTTTTTTGGTAGTTGTTGTTTCACATCCAGGAGGACCTGTTATTAATAAAATAGATCCATCCTGTTATGGTTGCCTTTCTAAGACTTGAGCTTTTTACCAGGTTTCAACTTCTTCAGTTTTCTTTTTATGCACAGCAAGTGCATGCTAAATTTCTGGTTTATATTTATCTACCCATGATTCATTTTCAGACAGATAGTCTTTTGAATTTTCTAAACCATAAATCTGTTCTAAGGGAGATAGACTTCCTATTTTTCTAGCTGGAAATAATCCTACTTTCTAATGTAGAAGGCTCATTTTTTCTCTATGACTTGAGTTATTCACACCTAATGATGTGGCAGTAATAGTGGAGATGACTCTACACTCTAGAAAATCATTGAAAGATGGGTCATCCAGTCTGTGACCTTTGTGGAAGATACCTTTGGTCTAAGAAAAGTTTTTGACATTATAAGCTGTAATAGTTCCCATCCATAGTATAGGACCTGTAGTACATTAAACTATAATTCACCTCCTTTAAAAAGCAGGTAACTGTTCCTGAAGATGCCAGATTCCTGAAATGAGAGACCATGCTGTTTTTTTAAAATGATTTTGCACATAGATGGGTATGTTTGCGAATACATTTCCAGAAGTAGAATTTCTGGGTCAAAGAGTGTGTGCATTTATAATTCTGATATATACCCTCCATAGAAGCTGTACCAATTCATATTCTCTCTGGTAGTGTGAGCAGTAATTGTTTTCGCTATTCTCACTAAAGCTGGTTATTAGTTTAAATTTTTTTTAATCCAACAGGTGAAAAGAGGGAAATGAATGTAGTTTGTCTTTCTTATAAAAAAAAGTCAATCTTGTATATTTGAGTTACTTATTTTTCTATTGTGTGAACTTTCATATTCTTTGCTCATTTTTTTCTGTTGACTTGTTGACCTTTTTCTTATTAAAATGGAGTATATTGTATATTAGAGAAAGCACTCTTGTAATATGTGCTGCAGTTTTCCATTTAAAAAATATTTTTCCTTTGTTTACTGTAAGGTTTTGGTTATGCAGAAAATTCCATGTAATTGGAAATATTAGTCATTTCTTTCAGACTTTTTCTTTTCTCCTTTTCTTTGTTTGGTTATGCTCAAGCCTAGCACACAGGACTAGCATGAGGCCAGGGAAGCATCTAGAAGACTAAAATTAGAGGCTTTATTTTTGTATCCCAGATATCTTTCTTGCCTCACTATAATCTTGGCTCTCCCCTATTCCAAGCATCTAAAGAAATAAAATTTTGCAGTAGTATCTTCTAGCACCTTAATGATTTAATTTTCATGATTATATCTTTCTAATTTATTTTTGCATAAATGTGAGATATGGATACAAATTTATTTGTTTTTCCCAGACGGCTATCAACTTCTCTCTGACACTAACTATTATGTAACCTGTCTCCCCTATTCCTGATTTAAAATACCACTTCCTGTATTAAAAATTTCCTGTAGTATCTATTTATCCATGGAGTTTGTCAGTTATCAATAATCGATTTACTTATTTATTTGACAAGTAAAAGCTGTATACATTTATGGTGCACGGCATGCTGTTTTGATGTATGTATATTGTGCAGTGGTTAAATCAAGCTATTACACATATGCATCACCTCACATACTTATTTTTTGTGGTGAGAATATTTAAAATTTACTCTCAGCAATTTTCAAGTGTAAAACATATTATTATTAACTATTATTCCCACAATGTACAACAGATCTCTAAAACTTATTTCACTTAACTGAATAATGTGTCCTTTGAGCAAGAACTCCCCATCCTTACCCCCAGACTCTAGTAACCACCATTTTCCTTTGTTTCTATGAGTTTGACTTTTTTAGATTACACATGTGAGATTATGTGACATTTGTCTTTCTGTATCTGGCTTGTTTCACTCACCATAATGTCCTCCAGGTTCTTCTATGTTGTTGCAAATGACAGTGCAGATATCTCTTAGATATACTGATTTTATCTTTTTGATATATGCCCAGCAGGGAATTGCTGGATCATATCGTAGTTCTATTTTTCATTTTTTGAGTAATCTCCATACATTATGCTTTCCATAATGGCTGTACTAATTTACATTCCCACCAACAGTGTAAAAGGGTTCTCTTTTCTCCACATTCTTGCCAACACGTGCTATTACTCATCTTTTGGATAATAGCCTTTCTAAAAGGAGTGAGGAGGTATTTCTTTTTTTTTTTTTTTCTTTTTTTTTTTTTTT
>NW_012102676.1:265648-298304 GCF_000951045.1 Mandrillus leucophaeus | reverse complement strand
TTCTCCTGCCTCAGCCTCCCGAGTAGCTGGGACTACAGGCGCCTGCCGCCTCGCCCGGCTAGTTTTTCGTATTTTTTAGTAGAGACGGGGTTTCACCGTGTTAGCCAGAATAGTCTCCATCTCCTGACCTCGTGATCCGCCCGTCTCGTCCTCCCAAAGTGCTGGGATGTGAGGAGGTATTTCATCGTGGAGTTAATTTGCATTTCCCTGATGATTAGTGATGTTAAGTATTGTTTTCATCTACATGTTGGCCGTTTGTTTGCCTCCTGTTTTTTGAGATGGAGTTTTGCTCTTGTTGCCCAGGCTGGAGTGTAACGGTGCGATCTCGGCTCACCACAACCTCTGCCTCCCAGGTTCAAGTGATTTTCCTGCCTCAGCCTCCCGAGTAGCTGGGATTACAGGCATGCACCACCATGCCTGGCTAATTTTGAATTTTTAGTAGCGATGGGGTTTCTCCATGTTGGTCAGGCTGGTCTCGGACTCTCAACCTCAAGTGATCAGCCCGCCTTGGCCTCCCAAAGTGCTGGGATTAGAGGTGTGGGCCACAGCGCCCAGTCTGTATGTCTTCTTTTAAGAAATGTCTATTCAGGTCTTTTGTCCATTTTTAAAACACAAACTCCATTTTTGTTTTGTTATTGAGTTGAGTTCCTTACATATTTGCCCCTTTTCAGATGTAGGGCTTTCACATATTGTCTTCTATTCTGTTGGTTATTTCTTCACTCTGTTATTGTCTCCTTTGCTGTACAGAAGCTTTTTAGTTTGATGTAATCTCACTTGTCTATTTTTGCTTTTGTTTCCCATGTTTTTGAGGTCATATAAAAAAAAATCATCGCCCAGACTAATGTCTGGGTATATAGAATGATTTTTAAATACTGCTTTAATTTTAAGTGAATTGTGAGCATCAAAGGAGATAGGCTCTTTGGATAGCTATTGAGAATTTCCTTCTTTCCAATGGCTAGATAGTATTTTATTGTGTACATATACCATAATTTATCAATTCATCTGTTGATAGTCAGAAAAGATACTTGATATAATTTCCGTCTTCTTACATTTGTTAGACTTGTTTTGTGGTCTATCATGTGATCTGTTCTAAAAAAGAATCCCTACGCTATTGAGAATGTATCTTCTCTTGCTGTTTGATTAAATGCTGTGTATATGTTTGATAGGTCAATTTGGTCTAAAGTGTAGTTCAAGTCCAATGTTTCCTTATTGACTTTTTGGATGATCTGTTCATTGTTGAAAGTGGGGTATTGAAGTCCCTTACTATTGTTGTGTTGTAATCTATCCCTCTTTTCAGATCTATTAATATCTGATATATGTATTTAGGTACTGTGATGTTAGATGAATATATATTTATAATTGTTATACCTTCTTGGTAAATTAATGTTTGTTATTATATAATGACCTTCTTTGTTTCTGTTTACATTTTTTGACTTAAAGTCTGTTTTATCTGATGTAAGTGTAGCTACTTTTTTTTTGGTTTGTTTTGTTTCTATTTGTATAGGATATGTTTTTTGATCCTTTCAACTGCAGTTAATAAGCATCCTTCAAGGTGAAGTGAGGCCCAGCATGGTGGCTCATGCCTGTAATCCCAGCATTTTGGGAGGCCAAGGTGGGAGGATTGCTTGAGCTTAGGAGTTTGAGACTAGCCTGGGCAACATAGTGTAACCCTGTCTCTACCAAAAGTACAAAAATTGGCCCATGTGGTGGCATACATTTGAAGTCCCAGCTACTTGAGAGGCTGAGGCAGGAGGATCGCTTGAGCCTATAGTTGGGTCTTATGAGTTTGTTTTTTTTCTTTTTTTTTTTTTTTCCAGGGGGCAGGGGGAATCTGTTTTTTAATCTATTGAGTCACTCTATGTCTTTTGACTGGAGGTCCAAATCCATTTACATTCAAAGTTTTATTTCTATACTTTTATTATGTTTTGTTTATTTACAAGTAACATACTGTTTATTATTGCTTTGTAAAATGTTTAGTAATGATTAAGGCCTAATCCTTATTGCTCTCTTTTCAGAATGTTCCTAACTATCCTAACTACTCATGTCTATTTTTTAATTTCAATTTTAGAATTATCTTTAAAAAAAACTTATTGCAATTTATTGTGATCATCTTGAAAAGTTTTTTAAGTATAGAGAGAATTGGCATTTTTATGATGTTAAGTCTTGTAATCCAAGAATATAATATACACTGCCATTGGTTTGGAAATTTCTTTTTTCTTTTCAGTGTATTTAGGTTCATATAGATTTTGCACATCTTCTGTCAAGTTTATTCTGGAGTATTTCCTTTTTTGTCATTGTAAATGAGGTATTTTGCAAGTTTTTTTGGATGTGTTTTTCTATATATAAATACAGTCAATTTTTAAATATCAGTGTATTCCCATCTAATTCAACAGAATTTTTGTTATTCTGAACATAAATTTTTAAAGTTTTTCAGGTATATAAATTATCATTTGCAAATAAAGATACTTTTAACTTTTCCTTTCTACATTTTCTACTTTTTCCTCCTATACTTGCATTAGTTAGTACCTCCAGAAAAATGTTAGTAATTGTTGTGATTATAGATATACTTGTCTTATCCACACTTTAATGGGACACTTCTATTTGTTTTCCCAGTAAGCATAACGTGTTCGTTTTTTTTGTTGTTGCTGCTGTTGGAATGCTATTTCTTTGTTAGGGTTAATTTAAAGAAATTAATATTGTCAAATGCAAAGTCTTAAAAATTCAAATATAGATGTTTTATTCTATTAATGCATTTTCAGAATTTATGGAGATGAAAGATACTTGTATGGATTGTCTCCTTATAAATATTAAATTATTTTAATTAGTACATTTCTTAATCCTAAACCACGCTGGCATTATCAGACCAAACCTCAATTTATCAGGGTATATTTTTCAAATGTTCTGCTGGTGCTCCTTACTAATATGTTGTTTGTTTGTTACACTGATATTTGGAAGTGAGATTCTTCTGTAGACTTTTTTCTTTTCTAATACTTGTCCAATATTGAAACAATAGTTAATTTGAAATCTTTCTTCATCTTTAAAGAGTATTGCAATAGAATGTTCTTTAGATATTTCATTAATTTAATAATATGTTTCTCAGCTTTATTCCCAAAGACTCAGTAGGCCTTTAAGAATAAAAACAGTATCATACTTGGTCATTGAGCCTAAAACAGTGTCTGGCACATAGCAATGGACATTCAAGGAATACTTGACTGATTAATTATAAATTTGGATTTTTAAAAAAGCTACTCAAATTGCTCTGATATTCAAACAGGCAGGCCTTAGAACTGCTGCCCTAAACCTGTTTTCTGTTTAAGCCTGTGTAATGCCTAATAAGTAATACTACTTTGTTTATACAATATACTCAAAAGCTTGATTCAGTAATAAATTCATTAATACAGAGGTATTTAGAGCTTTCGTTTATAAAATGCATTCTAACAGCAACTATTAGTCCCACTGGCATACAATAGCAGACCAAATACTTGTGACATCTTTTTGAAAACTAAAATGCCTTCTTTTGATTCTTCTCTGAGGTATCTATATGATCTGTTAAAATTAACGGGGAGTGGAGGATACAAAATCAACACACAAAACCAGTAGCATTTCTATACAACAATAACAAACTCGCTGAAAAAAAGAAACAAGAAAGCAGTGCTATTTACAATAATCACAGAAAAGCCGGGCGTGGTGGCTAATGCCTGCAATCCCAGCGCTTTGGGAGGTTGAGGTGGGCGGATCACCTGAGATTAAGAGTTCAAGACCGGCCTGGCCAACATGGTGAAACCCTGTCTCTACTACTAATAAAAAATTATCTGGGCATGGTGGTGTGTGCCTGTAATCCCAGCTACTCAGGAGGTTGAGGCAGGAGAATCACTGGAACCTGGGAGGTGGAGGTTGCAGCAAGCTGAGATCGCGTCACTGTACTCCAGCCTGGGCGACAGAGTGAGACTCCATCTCAAAAAAACAACAAACAAAAACCACACACACATACATGCACTCACACACACACACACACACTCTCCTAGGAATATATTAACCAAGGAGGTGAACGATCCCTACAAGAAAAACTATAAAATATTGATGAAAGAAATTGAAGAGAACACCAAAAGTGGAAAGACATCCCATGCCATAGATTGGAAGAATGAATTTTGCTAAAACGACCATACTACTGGAAGATATCTACAGATTTAATGTAATCTCTATCAAAATTCCAACGACATTTTTCACAGAAACAAAGAAAAAATCTTAAAATTTGTATAGAACCACAACAGACTCCAAATAGTTCAAAGCAATACAGAGTGAAAGGAACAAACTGCAGGCATCATACTACTTGACTTCAAAATATACTGCAAAGCTATGGTAAACAAAACAGCATGGTATTGGTATAAAAACAGACACCTAGACCAATGGAATAGAATAGAGAACCCAGAAATAAATCCACATATTTAAAGTCAGCTGATTTTTGATAAAGGTGCCAAGAATATGCATTGGGGAAAGGACACCCTTTTCAATAAACAGTGCTGGAAAACGTGAATATTCATATGTAGAAGAATGAAACTAGACTCCTATCTCTCACCATATGCAAAAATCAATTCAAAATGAACTAAAGAGTTGAATGTAAGACCCCAAACTATAAAACTCCTAGAAGAAAATATAAGGGAAGACC
The DNA here is from genome assembly GCF_000951045.1 of Mandrillus leucophaeus. Lineage (NCBI taxonomy): Eukaryota > Metazoa > Chordata > Mammalia > Primates > Cercopithecidae > Mandrillus > Mandrillus leucophaeus. Next base: position 293,638 of record NW_012102676.1, on the reverse strand, counting down.
TTCAGGACATTGTTCCCAGCAAAAAAATGTATGGGTAAGACTTCAAAAGCAAATGCAACAAAAACAAAATAGACAAATGGTACTATGTCACCTGAGAAGCATCTGAACAGTAAAGGAAACAAAAGAATAAGGGGATAACCTGTAGAGTGGGAAAATTATTTGCAAACTATTCATTTGACAAGGGCCTTATATCTAGAATACACAAGGAACTCACAATAACTCAGCAACAAAAAACCCCAAATGATTTGATTTTAAAATGGGCAAAAGATCTGAATAGACATTTCTCAAAAGAAGACACACAAATGGCCAAGGATATGAAGAAACTCTCAACATCTCTAATCATCAGGGAAAGGCAGATCAAACCACAATGAGATATTATCCCACCACAGTTAGAATTGATATTATCAAGAAGACAAAAAATAACAAATGCTGGTGAGGACGCAGAGAAGAGGGAATTCTTATACACTGTTGGTAGGAATGTAAATTAGTACAGCCATTATGCAAAACATATAGAGGATTCTCAAAAAACTAAAAATATAACTACCATATGGTCCAGCTTTCCTACTACTGAGTATTTATTTAAAAAATCAGTGTATTAAAGAGATATCTGCATCTCCATATTTATTGAATCACTATTCACAATAGCCAAGATTTATAGAATCAACCTAAATGTACGTCAATGAATGAATGGATAAAGAAAAAGTGTTACATATTCACAGTGGACTATTACCTAGCCATAAAAAATAATGAAATGCTCTCATTCACAGCAGCATGAATGAGCCTGGAGGATGTGTTAAGTGAAATAAGTCAGACATAAAAAGATAAATGCCATGAATTCTGACTCATATAGGGTAGCTTAAAAAAAAGTTGTACTAATAGAAGTAGAGAGTAGAACTCTGGTTATTAGAAGCTGGGAAGGGTTCAGAGCTGGAAGAATAAGGAGAGGTTGATTAATAGATGCAAAAATACAGCTAGATAGGAGGAATAAGTTTAAGTAGTCTACAGCACTATAGGGTACATGCAGTTAACAGTAGTTTATTGTATATTTTTAAAAAGTGAATAGAGAGGATTTTGAGTGTTCCCACCAGAAAGAAAAGAAATGTTTGAGGTGATACATATGCTAATTACACTGATTTGATCACTACACATTGTGTACATGTATCAGCATATCACTCTATATTCCATAAATATGTACAATTATTATGAGTCTACTACAGGTAAAAGGAAAAAAATGAGCTGAGAGTCATGTTACCTTTTTTGAGCATAAAAGAGACCTTCTTCATAAGTTTGTACCCAAGTGATGTCATCTCCCCATCCTGAAATAGAAGAGAGAAATCAATTCAGTAACCCAGAACTAGAGACGAGCTCTGAAATGGGTATCTAATAATCAGATATCTACCTACAGATATTTAACTAAGCCTTCAAGCTGTTGGCTGACATATGGTGCAGAGGACCCACAATTTTCACTAGATATGGAGGTGGTTTCCTTTTATGTTGTAGTACTGAGGTTTTGCTACTGTATTTCAAACCTTGAGGCTCATGGCCTTGAAGCCAGTAAGTGCTTAATAAATATTGTTATGATTAGAGCTGATTGAAAGGACATCTTTGGATAATGTAAAAGCTCTGGCTTTAGGAATGTTTGGAAAGTAACAGTTCATCTTTGCATACTTCATAAAATTATTAGGAATCCTTTGGGCTGTACTCTACAATGCCCTCCTATTTTGGGTCCCAAGAGATGCTGACCTCTTCTAAGTCAGTATACATTGTGAAATAAGGGAATTCTGAATTTTGCTTTGAATTCTGACATGGAAAAAATTCTTGTGTGGGAATTTCATAGCCGAGAGACATAATAAAACACATGTGTTTTGGAAACACCCAAAAGAATGGAGAGAAAAAACAGAAAGCAATAAATATAGAGAGAACCCATTAGCCTTAAAGAAATGGTATGATTATTTGGGAATGTGTATTAGCAATTAAAGAATAAGATCATCAAGGAGAAGAATGCACAGAACCTCCAAAAACATTACTGAGTATTTTCAGAAAGTGTCTCAGTCTATCAATGAGAGAGATTGAATTAATGTGAAAATTAGCAATATTTGGAAGTCAGTTTGGGCCCAGATTTTCACGTACATTTCAAATGTTGTCAGACCACAGTTTCTGGCTTTAATGTCGTGGTAAATATGATAATAATTTGAAAAATATGATTCCATGATTTTTGCTTGTTTGTTTTTCATGTTTGTTTTCTGGTGACAGCTTTATTGAAATAAAATTAATACACCAATACAACTCACCTATTGAAAATGAATACTTTTGGCCAGGCGTGGTGGCTCATGCCTGTAATCCCAGCACTTTGCGAGGCTGAGGTGGGTGGATCGTTTGAGGTCAGGAGTTCAAGACCAGCCTAGCCAACATGGTTAAACCCCGTCTCTACTAAAAATACAAAAATTAGCTGGGTGTGATAGCATGCACCTGTAAACCCAGCTACTTGGGAGGCTGAGGCAGGAGAATCCCTTAAACCTGGGAGGTGGATGTTGCAGTGAGCCAAGATTGCACCACTGCACTCCAGCCTGGGTAACAGAGCAAGACTCCATTTCAAAAAAAAAAAAAGAAAGAAAGAAAGAAAATATGTACTTTTTTCAGTATATCCATGAAGTTGTGCAACCATCATCACAACCAATTTTAGAACATTTTCATCTCCTCAAAAAAACCCACTATACCATTTAGCTATCACCTGCTCCCCATTTTCTTCAACTGCCACAGCCCTAAGAAACCCCTAATCTACTTTCTGTCTCTATAGATTTGCTTATGCTGGACTTTTCATATAAATGGAATCACACAATATGTAGGCTTTTGTGACTAGATTTTTTCACTCAGCATAACCTTTTTAATCCATATAGTGACATGTATTATTATTTAATTCATTTTTTTATGGTCAAATATTATTCCATTGTATGGATATACCACATTTTATTTATTTGTTCATTAGTTAATGGATATTTGGGTTGTTTCCACTTTTTCTCTTTTATGAATAATGCCACTGTGAACACACATAGGCAAGTTTTTGAATGGTATATGTTTTCATTTATCTTGGGTATACACCTAGGAGCGGAACTGCTGAACAAATGGTAACACTATATTTAGGTTTTTGAGGAGCTGTCAGGTTATTTTCTCAAGTGGCTGCATCATTTTATATTCTCACCAGCAACGTTTTTGGGTTTTTTTTTTTTTTTTTTTTTTTTTTTTTTTTTTTTTTTTGCCTGATTTAAAATCTTAACATTGAAAAACATCTCTTGTTAGTTTAATGCCACATCTTAACAGGAACTCTTGCTCTCTGTAATAATCCTGTAAGATGCTCTTTCCAACTTTGGTTGAACACACGCAATATCTATACACCACATTTTGCGTTAAGTAAAAGTTATTCTAAAACAGCAAGTGAGACTAGGCCTCTGCTTAATTTTCCCTCTTCTGATGCAAATATCATTCAATGCTGGAGTATTAGCAGTGGGGAAAATTTCTATTCTCTGCTCCTGCTCAATTTGGTTCCACAAACAGTAAAGGAACATCTGCTGCATAACTTACTCCACAAAGCAGTGGGAATACAAACATAGACAATATAATCCCTATTCTCAAAAAATTCTCCGAAGCCCTGTAGAAAGCCATATTGCATTATAATAATTTTTTATATACTCTGTTATAATCACAATAGGTCAAAGCTGGTACAGTTTAAATGCACCTCATGGCTTCTGCTCATTACTCTAATTCTATCCCTATCTCTGTCCCTGGCTATGTTTTCTTGTCTTTTGAGATTTTATTCATTTATCTAAGATATATTTATTAAGTATTTACTATCTGCCGAGCACTGGACTAGGTACTCAGCAATTCTGATTCAAAGGAAGTTGGGATTTTCTTGGATCACTGTATGCGTATGTATTTTTTTCTCCCTGAATCTTCTACTACCTTTTTCTAATTATTCTTCCTTTTCTTCTTACTTCCTTCTCTACTTAACTGGTGCTGCCCTGTACTCTAAGGGGCTCCATATGCTACTCTCTGTACTGTATCCAAACTCCTCCCACTCACCCCTACCTTTAATCTTCATTCATTCTGAGCCTCATTCTCTCCGTTGTTTTCCATGTAGCAATAGATGGTAAAAGACTTTGCCAAATATAAACCAATTCTCAGTAATGGTGTTCTCAGCTAATATCAGTAATCTTCTGTGTTAAATTATTTTCTTATCAATTGAAATAACAGAACCTTTAAGTTGTTTAAAATAGAGCATACAAATGTAATATATTTTTCAAAGCATTCAACAAGAGTTTTAAATAAATATTTAGAAGTGAGCACACAGAATGTTGATGCTTTGTGGTACAGTTATCACAGTGCTGCTTAATGCAGACCTGGAAAATCTTTAAGAGCAATAACTAGTTTACTCTATGGCACTTTAAGGCTACTGAGCTCATTGTTTTGCAACAATTATGCTTATATAGAGAGACAGAGTTATGTTTAGGAAAATATTTCAACTTTTTCATTCATTTCTTTTGCAAAAATATATTGACTTTCTGTATATATAGTTTGTGGGCTTGTTAAGCTGAAGTAGAGTTAATTAACTTAGGTAAACATTGATGAGCACTTGGCTGGCACTCAGTACATCTGTTAAATGAATGTACTTGGGAAGCAAGTCAATCTTTTAGAATTTGAAATTATATAATATATATCTATAACTGTAGCATATATTTATATATAATTTATTATATATTATAACAAATGTATACTATTGTATATTATATATAATTTATATGTTATTATTATAATATATATGATATATATATATATATATATCAGAGATAGGAACAGAATTATTTGTTCCCACATGGTTATTCAAAACTAACAGTATTACTACAAGGCACTTGACCACTATTTGCAGTGGTAATGTGAATGGAGCAAACAAATGGTCAAGTACTTGGTGGTAATACTGATAATTTTGAACAGCTATGTGGGGACAAATAATTCTGTTCCTACTTCTGTTACTTAGAGATATAGAAACCAACGTTGAGAATTTTTTTCTTTTATAAAATGTTTCTTTACAGATGAATATGTATTTGTTTCTTAGGCCAAAGTAAAACAGTAAATACAAAAAGAAATGTTTTCTAAACATGTAGCCAATGGCAATCCTTGATTATGTCTAAAACCACTGTCTTCCGGAGTCAATATAGCAAAGACTTGGGTACCCCAAATTCTCAGGGTTTGGGGTACAGTATAATTTTCTGGGAAGGTTTATATAAAATCATTCCAAATTATTATTTTTTTTTTGGAGAACTGGGAAATAGAGGACTGGGAATTGGAGCAAATTTTGAGGAACCTTAAATTGCTATTAGGACACCAATATGACATAGCAATCAATCATTATTTTCTAGGACTCTGGTTATCAAAGTTATAGACAGCAAGTCAATTCTCCATTATTTTAGCAAAAGATAATGCAAACTTATGTCATTGTTTGCTAGTTGATTTGATTCACTGCCTAAAATAAACTGATTCCTTCTGTTTTTAAAAATCCATTTTGAAGTCACACACAGCAAAAATCATTCAGTTAGTTGAATTTGTTTTATAATTAGACCATGAGTGAAGACACCAGATATTTTAAAAAGCAATCCAAATGACTGAGTTTAGAAAATAAAATGAGATTACAGCACCTCTTGAGAGTGTCTGAGGAGGCCTCTTTTCCTTCTTTATTGCAATGGCAAGGTTGGAAGAAACTGCGACGAGTAAGAGGCAGAGAGCCAAAGCTGAGTGTAGCATCGTGTCTTCTAGAGAATCTCTCAGAAGAAGCTAGATGACAGAAAGGAATTCTCAGAATCTAGTGAGTTGCTTCAAGCTATTATTAAAAGATATTTGCTAAGAGTTGGACCAATACTGTGACGACAGACTGTTCTGCTTTTTTGGTTTGACATGGTATAACCAACCACATAGAACTTTCATTCACATTTTATTTTTAAAATACTTAATCAACTCAATGCATGCTCAGTTGGTGAGAAGTCACGTTCTGAGCATCCTGGGCATAGTGCTGTATAATTAAAAGACAGCTGGTTCAGGGCACACAAAGCCTGCTTCTGAATCACCCTGTAGTGTTCACACCACCAAGATGAAACTCAAATAAGATTATGTTTTTTAATGTCTTGTAAACTATAAAGTGACTTTTAGCATACAGAAATATTCTTTGCCTTTTGATTCTCCTGTATCTAGTAGGTCAAAACATTTTGACTCTATACCAAGATAAGATTATACATGAACAAATATTGCTTAAAATAGAAATCAGAGGAAAAATAGAATATGGAGGATCCTTGTCCTTCAGTTCCTTTATAGTTTCTTACCTTTCTCATCCTTTCAACAATTACTCAGAATTTTGCCCTTCAGTTTATAATACAGCTCTTTATAAAAATAAAATACTGTCATATTACTATAAATTAGACATATGTATAGAGAAGCGTAGATGTGCCATGATTACATTCTCTCCTGGTTAGCTAGAATTCAAACCGATTCTTAACTCAATGTGAGTCTTTTATACTTTGCGCATTAAGATAAAAACTAAAGTCCAAAGTTGGGCCTGATCTGGATCTGGTCATAAACCACTTGATAAATATATTACAGGAAGTCTGTAATACTTGTGAGATGTTTAGTTACAGCATTAGCATATAAAACTCATTTGAAAATGGTTGGTGCATGCAGTTTTGAAACTTTACCTCAAAATATAAAATAAATATACAGATATCCTTCACATTTATTTAAAGTTCCTTTAAGACGTCTTTCCTATTGACTTACATTATTTAGTATTGAATTTGTCACCAAAATAGTAAAATTTCCTTAGCCAAGAGAGCCTCCTGCCTTGGTCTCCCGAGTAGCTGGGGTTATAGGTGTGTACCACCACACCTGGCTAATTTTTCTATTTTTAATAGAGACGGGGTTTCACCATGTTGGCCAGGCTGGTCTCAAACTCCTGACCTCAAATAATCTACCTGCTTCAGCCTCCCAAAGTGCTGGGATTACAGGGGTGAGCCACAGCTCCCGGCCTCCTTTGGTCTCTCCTCCTCTCCCCTCCTTTCCCCTCCTCTCCCCTCCTTTCCCCTCCTCTCCCCTCCTTTCCCCTCCTCTCCCCTCCTTTCCCCTCCTCTCCCCTCCTTTCCCCTCCCGTCCTCTTCCGTCCTTTCTTTCCAGGCATATAAAAACCCTGTTAAATAATGATCATGGTGCCTGATAAGGATTTCAGTTTAAGTTTCCATAACTTAATTAAGCCATAAAACATTTCAGAATGTCATCTTGTACCTTAAGGCCTCGGTCATCTTGTACTTTAAAGACTGAAACAAAGAAAGGGTGGATTTTAGTAGAGGACAGGGACATTTGACTCTGGAACATGAAACCCAACCCAGCAAAGGCAGCCGTAGTTAGACAGGTTGGGAGTTGCAGTGGAGGAACTGAAGTAACCATCTAGGACAGGATCTTAACCTGAATCCAGCAGGCTTCTAGAAGGCCTGTGGATGAACTACAGAAGGCTCAAAACCCCTGGAAATTGCGTGCAAAATTTTATCTGCCTGTTCCTTTTCCATGGGAATAGGGTCCAAAACTTCATTAAAATTCTTCCAGGGATCTTAGATATAAAGAAGAGTTAAGAAAAGTCAATCTGGAGGACACTTTAGAAAGATTTTTCTATGTTAGGTACAGAGACAAGCAGGTGGAATCTGCATTTTAAAAAAGAAAAAGCATAACTTCATCATTTTTGCTATTTTAAAGCTGCCAAGCTTAGAGTTAGGTGGGAACATTTTTTTCCTTAAAATTTCAAATATTTATGTATTATTGTCAAATACTTTCTAATTAAAAAATAAAAATCTTGGTTTTCTGGTTTTACATTGATAAATTATAAAATAGGTATTAAATATATTCTGTGACAAAGCAGTACAACTTGTACATTATAGATTTTGAATAAATAATGCTTTCCTTGGTAACATACACTGTAAATTGCTGAGGGTCCTTTAGAATCAGTTGCAAGGTTAAGCTACTTGGGGGAACACAGATAAATATGGCATGGTTACAGGCCTATAGCAGCTTAAAATGCATTTGGGAGGCATATAACCATATGCCAGAAATTAGGTTGTATAAACATTGGTCAATTAGCATTTTCTGACATTAGTATTTTATTTTTCAAAAGTAATTTAACATAAGTAACTGATATTATAAGCACCTATATTTTAAAATAAAACAAGACTTAAAAGAATATAAAGAAGAGCTATCATTACTTGTAGAATAATTTTTAAAGAGTCGTTTTTGTGGTTGACGTCAATTTATTCTAATACCATTAATATAAATAGAGATAAAACTATGAAACTAGCAAAGGAAATCCAGTTCGGTAAAAGAAGAAAATTAAAAATTCATTTCACTTTCCCAGCCTTTACTGAAAGCTTCACTTTTATATAGCAAAAGGTGATTATTTAAATATTGCAAAGCTTGACCACTGATTAAGTAATCTGGAAACTTTGCTTGCTTACCTGACTTGGCCAGTGCTCTTGTTGGAAATGTACTCTGGATGTTTCTGGTTAAAAATGGGTGTGGATTTATAGACACACACACACACCTGACCTACAACCTCACCTGCATAGAAACAAGAGCATAGTTACCGGAAAACAAACTTTAAAAAGTAGGCTGGTCTGAAAAACTCTGTGCTTCTTTCCAGTTCTCATGCTTCTCACACTAAAAAAGCTCTTTTCTTTTTCTCTAAATTCAGATTGAATGTCCTCATAAAATGAGGTTAAATACCATCTTTGTGGTTCTTTCTCTTTTACTTTTTATTTCCCAAGGTAATTTAATGTTTGGCTGAAGTTCAGCACACACACACAAAAAAGGAAGAAGGAAACTGGACTGAATTTAAGAACTGTGTGCATGCCATTGTTCTTGATGCGAGTGCTGTGAGACTTGCAGATTAGAAAGAAAGCAAATAGAAATTCCTAAGGGTTACTCTGTTTACAGGAATATCATTAACAGCTAAAGAGATTGAGTCCTTTTTTGGGAGAGAGAGAAGGAAATAATTCTGTTTTAAAATTGAACATTTTCATCATTTGATTATTCTTTACAATTTTTTTGTAAAACCTTTGCTGTGCACAAAAATAGAAAACAGCAATTAGATAAGTTTAAATTTATCTAATAGTTAGATACTATTTAATTAATTGAGAGTAATTATTTAATTACTGTTAAAATAATGTAGGGCATGATGTCATCAAATTTGTTTTTTTGCACAGCCCAGGAAACAGGACCGATTTTGACATTTTTAAATGGTTGGGGAAAAAAACCAAAAGAATCATATTCTGTGATATGTGAAAGTTATATGAAATTCACTTTCAGTGTCCATAAATAGAGAAAGATTTGGCGGATGGCAGGCAGCCATGTGCATTTACTTACTAGTGTCTATCGCTACTTTTGCACTGCAACAGCAAAGTCCGGTACAGTCCAGGACAGTGGATACCAAAATCTGTGCACACTAAGTCCCATATCTGGCCCCGCATAATCCACAGATATGAAAAGTTGGTCCTCCATATATGCAGGTTTGGCATCCCGTGAACATGGTATTTTTGATCCACTTTTGGTTGTGGATGTAGAACTTGCTCATATGAAGGACTGTATTTATTTAAAAAAAAATTCTCCTCCATGTGAACCCACACGATTCAAACCTATGTTGTTTAAGGGTCAGCTGTGCTTGTGACAGGGACTGTATGATCTGCAAAACCGAAAATATTTACTATCTTTAGTAAGTGTTTACAGAAAATGTGGCGTAATCCAGGGTATTGTTTATACATTCCTTTCCCTCCCTCCCTCCCTCCCTCCCTTCCTTCCTTCCTTCCTTCCTTCCTTCTTCCCTCCCTCCCTTCCTCCCTCCATTCCTCTATCCCTCACTTCTCTCACTCTTTTTTTTGTTTCTTTTTTTTTGTGGGGGAGGGTCTAATTGCTCTGAATATATTAACAAATGTACTGTGCAGGAATGGGGGTGATGGTTGTTTTGCTCCTGATGTTAAAGGGGATGTGCTTCTAGTATTTTAACTTCAGACGTAGTGCTGGATTTGGCTGAGTTGATCATATTAAGAAGGTAACCATTATTCTTAAACTACATCTCTTAAAAGCAGGAATGTTGGATTTTGTTCTATAAAGATGGGTATATGAATTTTCTCCTTTGATATAGAAAATTTTACTGTTTTCGTAATTAAACTTTCCATGGTCTTGAAAGAAACCTCATGTAGCTAGGTTGTATATTCTTTAACTGTACTGCTGATTTGTGTACTTGTCTAACTATGCTTTCTTCCTTACACAGGTTCTCAAAGGGAACCTTCCCTGGAACATGCTATTCAAATGGAATCCTTCTTGCTGAAGGTTAAGAAACTTGACCTATAATTTTAATTTTAAATCCAGCCAGTCTTTGCAAAGCAAAGAAATGGCTGGGCAATGATCCTTAAATTTCTCTGTTAATGAAAAGTCTGGGAAAGCTTTCAACTTCTTGTTGACTGAGAGTGGTTATGGAAAAATCTCAAAATATTCTGCATCCCTGTCAAACTTCTCACATAGTATTCATTTAAATAAATATAAGATAAGAGTGAAAAAGAGGAAGTCGAGTACCTGTGGGATAGTGAAACTAGATCCTGTAATGTCTGAGCTGATCAGTGTCTTTAGGTCTCTCCCACTAGGGTGATAATGCAATGTGTCCGCTAACCCAGGACAATTTTGAAAGTAAAAGGAAGCAATAAAGTCATTGGAATTATGGCATCTTAAAATAATATTTTGAAATGTATATTTGTTAGCCAAAATTGGTTTTATTGTGTAATAGATCACAAATAGTTCTATGAAAGATTATTCTTAGAAGTAAAATTATTTAAAATATATTCATGTACATGATGGCAAATTATACAAATTATTCTTTGTATATATTTATGTTAATCATTTTCTTAACTGTACCTATCTGATACCAGGTGGGTGGTATTTTTTCTGGCATTAACTGTCTTTATTTTTTCAATGTGACCTCATATTTATTTTTTCATAAAATTGCCTGCAATAATCTTCAAAGTCAATCTTACGATTAATGGATTTGGAACTGTCAACAGCTTCAATTTACTCTTCCTGTAGGTCATATTACATCCTATTTTTAATTAAGAAAATAATCTTTCTATAGCTGATGGTTTACGTGGTATTTGAGAAAGTCCAGTTCACCATAGGACAGTTTTAATTCTAATTTTAATCTTATTGAAATATTATCTCAAATATTGTCTCTTAGCCTCTGCTTAGAGTATCTTCTTCAACAGAAAATTTTACAAGATGAAACAAGTAAAATAAGTCATCTTGCCTTATAATTATTTTAAATGTTTCATTAAATTTCCAAGCTACAAAATTGTAGGGCCTCTCTATTTCATTCTATTCAGGAACAGAATATAAGTGTGTCTAACTATATACTCTTTTAATAATAAAAGCTATTTTTCTCTTGGAGTTGATTCTTTTGAAGACATTGTTCTATATTTTTACAAGTTTAATTGTTCACACAAGTCATTAGTTAAATAAAGGATTAGGATCACCTATTCACTTTGTGTGTGTGTGTGTGTGTCCATCTGTTTGTCTGTATTTCAGTTTATCAGTCTCTTACTAAGAAAATTTATATATATTTTAAAAAGCTGACAGTGGAAAGTAGATATTCCTCTTTCCCAGTCTATGGGTCTTCTTGAGGCAATAATGATTGCTTTCTGAGCCTTCTTCCAGAAATACTTTCTCTCTGTTAAAGCATGTCTCTATCTGTTTATCATCTCTCAATAATCTATCTATTTATCTCTTTATCTACCTATTTATATTTGTATATTAACACAAATGGTGCCATTCTATTAATACTTCTGAACCTCTTTTTTATGTAATAATATTGAAGATTGTACCATATTAGGACAGGTATTTGGAAACTATTCAGTAAATGAAAGAGAATAATGTCTTGCCGAGAGCATTTATATATCGCTATTTTCTAAATCCTGTAGAGGCAAATAGTTATTTTTTAAAATATTGGGTTTGGAGAAAGAAGACTCTTTGGATTACAGGAATAGATAGCTCCAGAATTTGCTACTGAGCAGTGTAATTTTATACCAAACATTTAAATGAATAGTGTTTTTATAAGCCTCTCATAATCAATGTCTGTAACCTACAGGTTCTTGCTCTGTCAAAATTAGTTACACTTCCTGTTGCAAAATAATAATGCTTTATTTCCATTAAGCATAAAGTCGGCCGGGCGCGGTGGCTCAAGCCTGTAATCCCAGCACTTTGGGAGGCCGAGATGGGCGGATCACGAGGTCAGGAGATCGAGACCATCCTGGCTAACACGGTGAAACCCCGTCTCTACTAAAAAATACAAAAAAAAACTAGCCAGGTGAGGTGGCGGGCGCCTGTAGTCCCAGCTACTCGGGAGGCTGAGGCAGGAGAATGGCATAAACCCGGGAGGCGGAGCTTGCAGTGAGCTGAGATCAGACCACTGCACTCCAGCCTGGGGGACAGAGGGAGACTCTGTCTCAAAAAAAAAAAAAAAAAAAAAAAAAAGCATAAAGTCTCTGAACTTGCAGGGTAGTACATCCAAACACTTGATAAACCTGTGGTATTTTTACAATATAAATGTAAATGAGATTTATTCCTTGGTATTTGCCCTGTGAACTAAGTAAGATTAAGTAGAATTGTGCATGTAGCTTTTGGATTAGAGATTCAAGTCCTTCAATCAGGCTCTTACCTGTAGCTTGTGGTGATAAACTTTGTACTTTTTCCCATAAAAATGCTCTTATATCTTAAACAGGCGTAGCATTTTTTCCTCCCATGGTGGAGGTCAGGGACCTAGCCTGGCCAGTTTCCTCAGCCCAATTCAGGGAGGGCCTGTTTTGGAAGACATGAATAAAATTAAAACGAATTGTGTGTAGCTGGGAGGCAGCCACAGTAAATCTGAAGTGAGATCTCCAAATAGTTCTCAAGTAGATGAAGAATAGATACAGATAATGGGAAGAAGAAAGCAGAGCCAGAGAGTAACAGAAGGAGGGAAAGGAGGGAGTACCCACTGGATTTGAGGAGGAAAGAGAGGTAGGGCTCTTGAGTGATGTGTGGGGCATTTGGCTCCATTCAACAGGCTGGAGAATATGGATGTGGTCATATCATGAGATTAGAGGATAAAGAACCTTTTTAAGATGGCAAATAAGGTGTTATAATGTGATCCACATTTTAAAAGTTATGTTTTAATCTAAAAGAATAAATATATTCATAAGCTGCAGACATAAAAGCACCAAGCCATAGAATAAAGAATCTTTCTAGGGAAACTATGAGTCTTTCCATAGGAAATCATTTTATTTTGATAGCTTCAAAAATTCTAATAGAAGATTATCTCCTGAAAGAGAATATAGCTCCTCTAGTTGATCTTATTCTTCAGGGCTAAATATTGTATATACAAATCTACAATGAAAATTCGTTTTCAAAGATGAATTTTAAAAGTCAACTACATTGTATATTCTTATAAGTACAAATTGATATTTTCTGTGCTTGATGATTAAACCATACATTAACAGTCCTTAGTCCTGCTAAAACTCTTCATTCATTTCCCTCTTGATTTATTTATTTATTTATTTATTTATTGAGACATGGTCTCACTCTGTTTCTCAACTTGGAGTGCAGTGGCATGATCACAGTTCACTGCAGCCTCTACTTTCTGTGCTCAAGTGATCCTCCCACCACAGCCTCCAGAATAGCTGGGACTATAAGCACGTGCCACCCATACCCAGCTAATTTTTGTGTTTTTTGTACAGACAGGGTCTCACTAAGTTGGCCAGTCTCCCAAAGTGCTGAGATTACAGGTGTGAGCCACTACACCCGACCCCTCTTAATACAGAATTTTAAGTTCATATTTTTTGCCATTGCTATATATTGTTTTTATAGAATTACCATACAAAATATTGTTGGTTATTTACTTAAGACTGTTTTTCTTTCATTTTTCCTTTTCTACTGTGCTGTTTTATATTTAAGGTGGGTCCCATAGCCAGACTTAGGGGCTAGATTGATTAGTGTATTTAAGTAGTTCTTAACCAGGGGACATTTGGCAATGTCTGGAGACATTTTTGATTGTTGCGATTGGGGAGAGTGCTATGGGCATCTAGTGGGTAGAGAACAAGGAGGATTTTAAACAATGTACAGAATAGCTCCTGCCAACAAAGAATTATCCATCCCAAAATGTCATTAGTGATGAGGCTGAACTCCTGGTCTACTTTTACCCAATCATGGTGGTCCCCTTCTAAATCACTGTTGGTTTAGGCATAAACATGTGATATAATTCTTGCTGATGAAATAGGGGAAATCTAAGGAAAGTTTCTACTCATTAATAAAAATCAATAAATGTAAAGAAAATGGCTCCCTTTTCCACTGATATGGTCATATCTGGATGCAGTGTATTGAACTCTGACAGCCACTGTAGTTTCATGAGGATGATTAGGAAAAACCATGTTGATGTACCTTAAAGAACCTGAGTGAAAGATGGAGAGAATCTCTGTGCGTGTGTGTGTGTGTCTAAATATCAGAATCACCATTTTAATCAGCCTCCAGCCTGAAGCTGTCATATCTTAGTGTTTTTTCTAAGAAAAAAATTTTCTTCCCATTGTTTAAGCCAGCTGAGTTTTTGTTCCTTTTAGCTATCAGGCAGTATCCTAATTGATAATATCATTTAGCATTTGCTTATTTCATAATTACATATTTAACTTTTTTGACATTTAGTTTCATTTTTGATTGATTTTTCTTTTATGTCGTATCTTTATCATTGTTTATTTTGCTTTACTAATAGGCTGGGTAAAATTTTTTTGTGCATATAATTTTAGAAGAAGCGTACACTGGTGATATTAATTAATCTTTGTAAGTCTAAAGTGCCTTTTTGTTCATCTCCTGGGGATGGGAGCTTGTGTGAATGTTGGATTATTCATAGTTCAGTACATTTTAGATACAGCTGTTGAGGGTTCTGCCTATTTAGTGTGCACCATCTTCTACTTGGTATGGAAGAAAGGTTTGAGGACCATCTGTCGTTATTATGTGACCTATTTTTTTTTCTTGTCCAGAAGCTTGTAGAATTATTTGCTTGTTCTTAAAATTAAAAATGTTAATCAAGGCCAGGCGTGGTGGCTCACGCCTGTAATCCCAGCACTTTGGGAGGCTGAGGCGGGCAAATCACCTGAGGTTAGGAGTTCGAGACTAGCCTGGCCAACATGGCAAAACCCAGTCTCTATTAAAAATACAAAAATTAGCTGGGCATGGTGGTGCACACCTGTAATCCCAGCTACTCAGGAGGCTGAGGGAGGAGAATTGCTAGAACCTGGGAGACGGCTGCTGCAGTGAGCCAAGATGGCACAACTGTGCTCCAACATGGGCAACAGAGCAAGACTCTGTCTCAAAGAAAAAAAAAATGTTAATCAAGATCAAGGCCATTTCCATCACAGGTAGGGCGGCTAACACTAGTACTAGCTCCTTACAGCTGCTACTGCTAGAGCTTATAGACAAATCTAAGAATCAAAAATTCTCATTGTGATGAAGAGTGATAAAGAAATTGTTGATACTCTTCTAGGATTTGATAACTTTGTCAATACGGTACTGCAAGATATCACTGATTTTGAAATCCTACCAGAAGAAAGAATATTAAATTAGATCAGATTTCACTAAATGGAAATAATATAATAATGTTGGTTCATGGCGGAGGAGGACCTGAAGTATGAATGTGTTTCCTTGACTTATGCTGGATTCTGTTTTGTCTTGTAATGAAAAGAAAATAGATTTTTTTTTCCGCCTTTTAGTGTTTAGATCTTATAAAACTAAGTTTCCTATTAAGGGAAATGTTTTGAAGGCATATACCCATTTTTTGTAAGTTAATCATGATTATCTTGGAAAAAAAGAAAAGAGTTTCTTTGAAGATTAAAATGGAAGTGTTTTGGTTAAAAAATTCCATCAAGATATTATAAAATATAAATTGCTACTTCTTAATTTTGCCTAAGACTCAATAAATGTGTTTAATTATAAACACCCAAGGCTGTGTTCAGTTTCTAGAAGTGTTTCTTCTTATCATCTAGCTGGTTATTGAGTTTCATTATGATCAACTCTTTATTTCTGGAAAACTTGTTTTCCAGATTTGAGATGTTCCTCGACTTATAGTGGAGTTACATCTTGATAAGCACATTATAAGTTGAAAATATTGCAAGTTGAAAATGCATTTAATATACCTAAACTACTGAATATTGTAGCTTAGCCTAGCCTACCTTAAGTGTGTTCAGAACACTTATATTAGTCTTCAACTGGGTAAAATCATCTGGCAACACACTGCACTGTAGAGTATTGGTTTACCCTCCAGATTGTATGGCTGACTGGAGCTGGGGCTCACTGCCTCTGCCCAGCACAAGAGAGTCTGCTACTACATATCACTAGCCTGGAAAAAGATCAAAATTCAACATTTAAAGTATGATTTCCACTAAAGGCATATCGCTTTTGCACCATTATAAAATAGAAAAATTGTAAGTCAAACCATAGTAAGTCAGGGACCACCTGTATTGGAAATCTGACATTATTTTCTATGTGTCCTTTGTAATTTGCATCTCTCTGGCCTGCCTCCACAGAGGCCTGAATTTCTCGTTGTTTTTTTTTTTTTTTTTTTAACCGATTTGATCCTTGTAGTAGTCAGTTTATTCTTTATTGTTCCCATTACAGTAAAAAGGTTAGCAGTCACACTTTTCATTTTGAAACCTCTTTTCCAGCTTCAAATTGTTTTGTTTATGACTATAGATCTTGTTTTTATATCTGTATGATAAGATGCTTCTGTAAGGGGTGTAGCCAGCTATTAAACCTCCAGAGTGACCTCATTTCCTAAGCCTGCAACTTTGCCAGGTTTACACTGTGGGTGCCTTTGTAGCTCCCCACTGCATGAAGACTCTAGGTTTTATTGCACTTCCTGGAAATGCCAGCAGAATGAACAATTTCTCCCACAAATCATCGCATGACTTAGCTTTATTTTCAGGCCCCACTGCAAACCTGTTGGAGGCAGGTGGTGTCCCTTCACTTACGCCCTGCAGGCTGTCTTTTATACATATTAGATTATGGACATGTCAGTCCTCACACTCTGATCTTGTCTGTGCTCTCTTAGATTTCTTGAATTTTCAGTTTGACTAAGTACACCTTTCTGTCATTTTCAAGAGG
The DNA here is from genome assembly GCF_000951045.1 of Mandrillus leucophaeus. NCBI lineage: Eukaryota > Metazoa > Chordata > Mammalia > Primates > Cercopithecidae > Mandrillus > Mandrillus leucophaeus. The sequence continues at coordinate 276,397 of NW_012102676.1, read as the reverse complement.
GTATAATTGTTTCCTTACTATGTTCAAAAAAGAAGAATGTGGGCTGAGTTTGGCATCTTGTACAGAATGCTACCATTTACTCCACTTTAAATTGAACCTAACATAGGTTGAGTGACTTGTCCAAACTCACAGTAAGTAGCAGAGCCTGGTCTTAAACTTAGATCATTTGAATCCAAATTTTGTGTTCTTTCCACTAGGAAGGCAGTATGCATAGTAGTTAAGAGTGGGAGTCCTACAGAAGGAGAGTAGACAGGTTCTAACATCTGGAGGAGTGGGCCTATAGGGGACCATGACAAGGAATTGATTCTCCAGTCAAGCATGAACATGAAAAGAGAATTTTCTTTTCACACTTTACCTTACAGTGTGACCACTGATTTCAATCCCACCTTTTGTGATGCTTCCTCTAACAATGTTGTCATTGCCTTAACAATTGTCATGACTTGTTAGTTATGTGAGGAGAAGTGATCATGGGGCCATTTGCCCTGAGTATCCAGCCTCCAGTGGTCCTTCTATTCTGGGGCTAGGATGTCTGGGTTCCAATCCTGCTTAGTAGCCACCATGACTACAGACAAATTACTAATGCAAATAGAAATGATGATAATGTTTATCGTACAAAAGTATTGTAATGATGAAATGTGAGAGAACATGAAAAGTGACAGCAGTCAGTACCTTCCCAAACATGTGGACCTACCTTAGAGCAGGCTCTTTGGTCTCTTTGGTAGTTAATGAAGATAAAACAGCAAATACAAAGGTCAAGTTGCTCTCTTTTTTGGAAAAGAAAACAGATGAGTATTTTAAAAATGATAGCTGATGAGTTCCCAATAAATATTAGCTTCTCTTATTTATTATAGAACTATTATTCAAGTGAGCTCACTAAATCCAGGAACTAGTGAGAAAACTCTTTTAGCAATCAGATGGGCTGATGTATTAGGTATTTTCCCAAAACACGATTTTTTAGAGGGTAGACTTCTCTCAAGATGAGAAGGAGCCAGTTTTGAAAATTCATGATTCAAGTACTAATTCCATTTCAATTTTAAACAAGTTTAATTCAGTTTTGTTCATGTTTTTCTTGGCCCAATAAATTATCCTAGTGAACTGTTTGTCTGCCGAGGAGGTGGGTTTACAACCTGAAGAGTCAATTTGAAAGTTCAACAGGAGCTGAGCTGAGCTACTCTCTGACTCTGACATTAGATGTCACTGCAATCAAAGGAAAGTAGAGCGGGCAACCTAGCAGTGAAGTGAAACTTCAATGTGGTGGAGGAAAGAGAAGTGTTTAAATTGTGGTGCAAAGTTCCTGGATAAGAACTTGTGACATGATTTGCGTATCCACCTTGCCATGGGGAAAAAGGAGCATTTTACTATATGTATGGCAACCGCATTCATTTTCCTAAGACATTGACTAGGAAAAACTCCTAACCACTTTGCACATCTTGGTATTTCTTCCCTTAATAGATGATAGAACTGATAGAGGCCCTCAAAGATTTTCAGTGCAGAATATTCCTAACAGGTTCTAAATGATAATTTTATGGACCAGATCACCAGGTCTAGTTCTTCTGAGCTTAATTTAAGGCTTAAGTTGTCTTTCAAATATTCTTCAATTATATGCTTTATCAGGTATTTCCAAAGTTTCTTTGCTTAAAGATGTGAAGAACCCCAGGTTACTAGTATTTGTGTGTTAAAAGTAGAATTACCAGATACATTCACATTTGTTTACTTAAGCAAAATACCTACAAACAGTTGGAGGGCAGGGGACCAAACTAATGTTTCCATTTATTGCTAGGCAGCTGGGTGAACTGAAAAGTCCATTCTCCCAAGGGATATTATATTAAATGTATCTTTTTATGTGTGTGAACTGGCACACACTATTGGAATAGATTCAGAATATCTAACAATTGATGCGGCATAGGTACCAATGAATTAAATCTAGTCATGGCTAGTGCTTTCAGTGGAAAATAAGGGCACTCCATATGGGTGTAGGGAGGATCTGATGGGGAACAACTGCTGTAGTACCTATTTATCAACTCTTGAGGGAAGTACTTTGACATATTAATAACTGGGATGACTATACCAGTATTTATTGGTTGAATATCAGCCTGCGTATGTATAACTTGGCTTATCAAGAGCCCACAAGATCTCTGGTTTAGGTTCCAAGTACAAGTATCAAAGTTCATTCTCATTACCCTCTTGATAATGGTCTGAGCTGCTAATTTTTACATTGCTTTAGTGGTGGGAAGGTCCCACATGGAGAGAAATATGAAATATGCAGAGAGAAGCTTGGTCTTTACATGTCTACATCTATTTTCAAGCTATGATGAAGGCCTTGATTCTGATGGGCATCAACAGGCGGATACAGCTCTGAAGATTCAGAAAGGCAGATTCGTGTCTAACATAACTACATTACCTTGGTGATCCCTGGAAGTAGACTGATACTGGGGATAGGAGTGGGGTTCTCAGTACTGGTGACAAAGTTTATTTTAAAGTGCCTTGATTTTTTTCCTTTGCTCTACGTGAGAATTAATGCAATATATGTAAACTGTTTCATGTAGATTGGTTGAAGAAGAAAGACTGGATGGCAAGGGCCTAAGAGCAGGCAGTTTTCATGTTCAAGGTGTTTTTGCATCATGTGCAGTGCCTAGATTACTGAGTCCATAGTAATTACCTAATTGTTATTTGACAATTGGTTGATATTTTGGTTTTCTGTTGGTTATTCTCATTGAGAAGAAATGGAAGTATTCAGAAGCTGTTCTTCTGAATACTTGTATCATTTTCTTGGTGATTCCGAACCAAACTTACAGCTAAATTATCTGGGTTATGTTAATCTTTGCATGCATTAAAACTGCTAAGTTTTTATAACAGAAGGAAAGAGGACTACTGCTTATATATGTCTCAATGTGTCTGTGCCACTCTGTTTTAATTATGCCAAGTGTTCACTGACAAAAGGATGAATGGAGCATACAATTTAAAAATATGAACATGTTATTAATATTTGGTGCTATAACTTTAACAATCACTGATTACCATCATGATTAAGGACCTTGTTTCACCAATACCAGACACATATTGATGTCACAATGAACTGTATTTTTCTACTGTTTAATTCCACCATTTCTCATTGTTTGGCCACTTTTACTTAGGGGTTTTCTATTTCATTGTTACATGTATTTTTTGTTGTTGTTCCAATGTCTTAAAAATTCCAATTCTTAAGGTTGATTCCATTGTACATCTTTGGATTTCACAGTATATAGTTAGGCTGTAGTCTTGTCAAGATGAGAAATTACCATGATGCCATGATAGCTTCTAACTATGCTACTGTTTCAGAAGTCAGGATCCAAGGTCTCATGGACCAAATTAAGACCTCAAACTACATGGTTTATTGAGTCAAAACACAGTGAGAAGCAAGTGGCAAAGAGTAACATAACTTGGATGGGATGCAAATGAGAAGGAGGGACTACAATACTTAAATCCAGAGCTGCTTCATATCCATATATCCTGCCCCTTTCCACTTCATTAGTATTCCCTGCTAATGGTAGGCTTATGATGACTGCGTTGCACATGGGAAAGGAGGCTCAGCAGAAAGAAGGTGCTCAAAGTCACGTTGGTATATCTGAGAGACTACAGGGTAAAATGGCCAGTAGCTGTTTTTAAATAGCAATGACTTTTGTCTCTATGGGACAGAAAACATGAGGAGCCAGAATGAGTGTCAACAATGGGTGACTGACTTAACTATGATGTTAATGAAGGTGGTATGATTTGAATCTAGAAAAAAATATATATATACATACACACTTATATGTATATACTTTTACATCTTTAATGATATTTAATTTGAATAAAATGCATCCATTTAAAATTATATTTCTAAGACTTTTGAAGAAATTACACACTCATGTAACTTCTAGCACAGTCAAGATATAGAATATTTTCATCAGTTCCCAAAATTTCCTTGTGCCACTTTGCAGTCAATGGCCCACCCTAAACCCTAGACAACCACTACTCTTCTTTCTGTCTGTATAATTAATTTTGTCTTTTCTAAAAAAATTATATAGAATGTGGTCTTTTGTGTTTAGCTTCTTATGCTAACCATATTTTTGAGATTTATCCATGTTATTTAATGTATTGATATTTCATTCCTTGTTATTGCTGAGTGTTATTCCACTATATAAACAGATCTCAATTTGTTTAGCCACTCACCTATTTTTTTTCTTTTCTATTTTTTTAACTTTTATTTTAAGTTTAGGGTTACATGTGGAGGTTTGTTACATAGATAAACTTCTGTCATAGGGGTTTCTTGTACTGATTATTTAATCACCCAGGTATTAAGCCTAGTGTGCCTTAGTTATTATTCCCTCTCCTCTCCCTTCTCCTATTCTCCACCCTCCAATAGGCCCCAGTGTGTGTTGTTCCCCTCTGTGTATCCATGTCTTCTCATCATTTAGTTCCCACTTAGAAGTGAAAACATGTGATATTTGGTTTTCTGTTCCTGTGTTAGTTTGCTAAAGATAAAGGCCTCCAGCTCCATCTATGGCCCTGCAAAGGACATAGTCTCATTCTTTTTAGTGGCTGCATAGTGTTTCATAGTGTATATGTGCCACATTTTCTTTATCCAGTCTATTATTGATGGGCATTTAGGTTGATTCCATGTCTTTGCTATTGTGAATAGTGCTGCAATGAACATACATGTGCATGTATGTTTATAATAAAATGATTTATATTCCTTTGGGTATATAACCAGTAATGGTATTGCTGAGTCAAATGATATTTCTATCTTTAGGTCTTGAGGAATTGCCACACTGTCTTCCACAATGGTTGAACTAATTTATACTCACACCAACAGTGTTTAACCATTCCCTTTTCTCCACAAACTCACCAGCATCTGTTACTTTTTGACTTTTTCATAATAGCCATTCTGACTGGCGTGAGATGGTATCTCATTGTGGTTTTGATTTGCATTTCTCTGATAATCAGTGTCACTGAGTTTTTTTTTTTTTCCCCCAGAGGATTGTTGGCTGTATGTATGTCTTCTTTTGAAATGTGTCTGTTCATTTCTTTGCTCACTTTTTAGTTTTAGTTTTTTTTTTTTCCTTGTAAACTTGTTTAAGTTCCTTATAGATGCTGGATACTAGACCTTTGTCAGATAGATAAACTGCAAAATTTTTCTCCCATTCTGTAAGTTGCCTGTTCACTCTGATGATAGTTTATTTTGTTGTGCAGAAGCTCTTTAGTTTAATTAGATCTCATTTGTCAATTTTGGCTTTTGTTGCAATTGCTTTTGGCATTTTCATCATGAAATATTTGCCCATGGTTGTCCTGAGTGGTACTGCCTAGATTTTATTCTAGGGTTTTTATAGTTTTAGGTTTTATATTTAAGTCTTTAATCCATCTTGAGTTAATTTTTGTGTATGGTGTAAGGAAGGGGTCAAATTTCAATATTTTGCATATGGTTAGCCAGTTCTCTCGCACCATTTATTAAATAGGGAATCCTTTCCCCATTGCTTGTTTTTATCAGGTTTGTAGAAGATCAGATGGTTGTAGGTGTGTGGTCTCATTTCTGATTTCTCTATTCTGTTCCATTGGTCTATGTGTCTGTTCTTATACCAGTACCAGTGTTTTGGGTACTGTAGCATTATAGTATAGTTTGAAGTTGGATAGCATGATGCCTCCAGCTTTGTTCTTCTTACTTAGGATTGACTTAGCTATTTGGGCTCTTTTTCGGTTCCATATGAATTTTAAAATAGTATTTTCTAATTCTGTGAAGAATGTCAGTGGCAATTTAATGGGCATAGCATTAAATCTATAAGTTACTTTGGGCAGTATGGCCATTTTAATGCTATTGATTCTTCCTTTCCATGAGCATGGAGTGTTTTCCCATTTGTTTGTGTCCTTTGATTTCTTTGAGCAGTGGTTTGTAGTTCTCCTTGAAGACGTCCTTCACTTTCCTTGTTAGCTGTATTCCTAGGTATTTTATTCTTGTTGTAACAATTGTGCATGGGAGTTCATTCATGATTTTGCTCTCTGCTTGCCTGTTGTTGGTGTATAGAAATGCTAGTAATTTTTGCACATAGATTTTATATCCTGAGACTTCACTTAAGTTACTTATCAGCTTAAGAAACTTTTGGGGTTTTCTAGATATAGGATCATGTTATCTGCAAACAAAGGTAATTTGACTTCCTTACTTCCTATTTGAACACTCTTTATCTTTTCTCTTTATCTTTTCTCTTCCCTGGCCAGAACTTTCAATACTCTGTTGAATAGGAGTGATGAGAGAGGGCATCCTTGTCTTATGTTGATTTTCCAGGCGAATGCTTCCAGCTATTGTCCATTCAGTATGATATTGACTATGAGCTTGTCAATAATGGATCTTATTATTTTGAGGTATGTTCCTTCAATACCTAGTTTATTGAGAGTTTTAAACATAAAGGGATCCTTAATTTTATTGAAGGCCTTTTCTGCATTTATTGAAATAATCATATGGTTTTTGTCTTTAGCCGTATTTATGTGATGAATCACATTTATTGATTTGTATATGTGGAACTAACCTTGCATCTCAGGGATGAGGTCAACTTGATTGTGGTGTATAAGCTTTTTGATATGCTGTGGATTCAGTTTGCCAGTATTTTATTGACAATTTTTGCATCAATGTTCATCAAGGTTATTGACCTGAAGTTTTCTTTTTTTGTTGTACCTCTGCCAGGTTTTGGCATCGGGATGATTCTGGCCTCATAGAATGATTTAGTGGGGAGTCCCTCCTTTTCGATTTTTTGGAATAATTTCAGTCGAAATGGTATCAGCTCTTCTTTGTACCTCTGGTAGAATTCCACTGTGAATTTGTCTGGTCCTGGACTTTTTTTTGGTTAGTAGGCTATTTACTACTGCCTCAATTTCGGAACATGTTATTGGTCTATTTAGGGATTCCATTTCTTCCTGGTTCAGTCTTCAGAGAGTGTGAGTGTCTAGGAATTTATCCATTTCTTCTAGATTTTCTAGTTTATGTGCAGAGAGGTGTTTATAGTATTCTCTGATGGTTGTTTGTATTTCTGTGGGGTCAGTGGTGAGATTCCCCTTATTTCTGATTGTGCTTATTTGATTCTTTTCTCTTTTCTCTTTTATTAGTCTGGCTAGTGGTCTATTTTATTATTATTATTATTATTATTTTCAAAAAACCAGCTCCTGGATTCACTGATTTTTTGAAGGGTTTTTTTGTGTTTCTATCTCCTTCAGTTTGGCTCTGATCTTGGTTACTTCTTGTCTTCTGCTAGCTTTAGGGTTTGTTTGGTCTTGATTCTCTAGTTCTTTCAATTGAAATGTTAGGTTGTTAACTTGAGATCTTTCTAGCTTTTTGATGTGGACATTTAGTGCTATAAATTTTCCTCTTAACACTGATTTAGCTGCTTTCCAGAGATTCTGGTACATTGTCTCTTTATTCTCATTAGTTTCAAAGAACTTCTTGATGTCTGCCTTAATTTTATTATTTAACCAAGAGTCATTCAGGTGTAGGTTGTTCAATTTCCATGTAGTTGTGTGATTTTGAGTGGATTTCTTAATCTTGAGTTCTAATTTGATTGTACTATGGTCTGAGAGACTATTTGTTATTATTTCAGTTCTTTTGCATTTGCTGAGGCATGTTTTACTTTGGCTTATGTGATCAATTTTAGAGTAAATGCCATGCAGTAATGAGAATAATGCATATTCTGTTGTTTTTGGGTGGAGGGTTCTGTAGATATCTATCAGGTCCACTTGATCCATAGCTGAATTTAGGTCCTTTGTTAATTTTGTCTTGGTGATCTGTCTAATATTGTCAGTGGGGTGTTAAAGTCTCCTATTATTACTATGTGGAAGTCTAGGTCTCTTTGTAGGTCTCCAAGAACTTACTTTATGAATCTGGGCACTCCTGTATTGGGTTCATGTATATTTAGGATAGTTCCCTCTTGTTAAATTGAACACTTTACCACTATGTAATGCCCTTCTTTGTCTTTTTTTAATCTTTGTTGGTTTAAAGTTTGTTTTTTCAGAAACTAGGACTGCAAACCCTGCTTTTTTCTGTTTTCCATTTGTTTTGTAAATTTTCCTCCATTCCTTTATTTTGAGCCTGTGTGTGTCTTTGCACATGAGATGGGTCTCTTGAAGACAGCATACTGATGAGCCTTGGCTCTTTATCCAGCTTGCTATTCTGTGTCTTTTAGTTGGGGGCATTTAGCTCATTTATATTTAAGGTTAGTATTGTTAAGTGTGACTTTGATCCTGCCATTATGATGCTAGCTGGTTATTATGCAGACTTGTTTGTGATTGCTTCATAGTGTCACTGGTGTCTGTATTTCAGTGTGTTTTTGTAGTGGCTGGTAACAGTTTTTCCTTTCCATATTTAGTGCTTCCTTCAGAAGCTCCTGCAAGGCAGGCCTGATGGTAATGAATTCTCTCAGCATTTGCTTGTCTGAAAAGGATCTTATTTATCTTTTGCTTATGAAGTTTAGTTTGGCTGGATTAAAATTCTGGGTTGGAAACTATTTTCTTTTAGAATGTTGAATATTGGCTCCCTAATTCCTCTGGCTTATAGGGTTTCCACTGAGAGATCCACCGTTAGTCTGATGAGTTTCCCTTTGTATGTGACCTGGTCTTTCTCTCTGACTGCCCTTAATGTTTTATCTTCTATTTCAATTTGGAGGATCTGATAATTATTTGTCTTGGGGTTGATCTTCTCATGAAGTATCTTTCTAGGGTTTCCTGCATTTCCTGAATTTGAATGTTGGCCTGTCATGCTAGGTTGGGGAAGTTCTCCTGAATGATATCCTGAGGTATGTGTTCCAACTCGGTTCCATTTTCCTTGTCTGTTTCAGGTATCCTAATCTGTCATAGGTTTGGTCTCTTTATGTAACCCATAATTCTCAGAGGTTTTCATTCTTTTTTTCCTTTTCATTCTTTTTTCTCTATTCTTATCTGCCTGTCTTATTTCAGAAAAATAGTCTTCAAGCTCTGAGGTTCTTTCCTCCATTTGGTCTATTCTGCTATTGATAGTTGTGATTGCATTGTGAAGTTCTTGTGTTGTGTTTTTCAGCTCCATCAGCTCAGTTATGTTCCTCTCTAAACTGGCTTTTCTGACTATAAGGTCCTGTATTGTTTTATCATAATTCTTAGTTTCTTGCATTGGGTTACAACATGCTCCTTTAGCTTAGTGAAGTTTGTTATCACCTACCTTCTGAAGCCTCTTTCTGTCAATACAATCATCTCAGCCTCAGCCCAGTTCTGTGCCCTTGGTGGAGAAGTGTTGTGGTCATTTGGAGGAGAAGAGGCATTCTGGCTCTTTGAGTTTTCAGCCTTTTTTTGGTTGTTGTTATTATTATACTTTAAGTTCTAGGGTACATGTGCATAATGTGCAGGTTTGTTACATATGTATACTTGTGCCATGTTGGCGTGCTGCACCCATCAACTCGTCAGCACTCATCAACTCATCATTTACATCAGGTATAACTCCCAATGCAATCCCTCCCCCCTTCCCCCTCAGTCTTTTTTTTCATTGATTATTTCTCATCTTTACGGGCTTATCTACCTTCAATTTTTGAAATTGCTGACCTTTGAATGGGGTTTTTCTGTTTTTTGTTGTTGGTGGTGGTGGTGTTTTCTGTTTGATGGATTTTCCATCTTGGCAGGGATCTGGGAGTCAGAGTATGTAAAACTCCTAGGTCTCTGCATGCCTGAGTGGCTGCTCTGCCAAGACTCCATACAGCTCTGTGTATTGGACCCAAGGCCCTGGTGGTCTGGGCTCACAAGGGGATCTCCTGATTCACAGATTGCAAAGATCCATAGGGGAAGTGTGACTTCCTGGGCAGGGTTGCACGATCACTTACCACCTCCACTGGCTAGGGGTAGAGGTTCTCTTGATTCCGTGCCACTCCTGGGTAGGCCACTGCCTCTCCCTGCTTCTCCTTGTTCTCCATGGGTCCAGCTGCTTGCCTGTTTATGAAATAATCTGGATACCTCAGTCGAAGGTACTGAATTCACTCATCCCTTTTCTTTCCTCTCTGTGAGTGCCGTGGACCCTAGCTTTCTAATCAGTCATCTTGCCTTCACCTATTTTGTTGTGCAAACATGCCTCCATTTCTTTATTTTAAATATGTGGTAGAATTCACCATAAAGACAATTGGACCTAGAGTTTTATTTGTGGAAAGTTTAAAATAAAAAAACTTTTTATTTTGAAATAATTATATATTCACAAGGGATTTCAAAGATAGTCGAGAGAGGTTCTGTGTAACCTTCAGCAGTTTTCCTTATTGATTATATCTTACCTAACTACAATACAATAACAATGCCAGGAAACTGGTATTGCCACAAAATGTGTATATAGTTCTGTGCAGTTTTTATGCTATTAATATACAGAGCTATTCCATCATCACAAAAATCTCCCTCATACTATCCTTTTATAGTCACCCCTATCCTCTTCCCTCTTTCAACTCTGAGCCATGACAATGACTAATCTCCATTTATGGCCTTTAACCTTCCTCTTCTTATAATATAATTATCTTAAAAATATACTGTAAATTACTATTTAGAGAAATTAAAACAGATTTAAAGAAATGTTTTCCTACATACTATTTTAAGCTTTATTCACTCCTTTGAGTAGAACCAAGTTTTCTTTTGTTGTTGTTGTTTGTTTGTTTGTTTATTATTATACTTTAAGTTCTAGGGTACATGTGCATAATGTGCAGGTTTGTTATGTATGTATACTTGTGCCATGTTGGTATGCTGCACCCATCAACT
>NW_012102676.1:240487-263738 GCF_000951045.1 Mandrillus leucophaeus | reverse complement strand
CTTGTGCCAGTTTTCAAAGGGAATTTTTCCAGTTTTTGCCCATTCAGTATGATATTGGCTGTGGGTTTGTCATAAATAGCTCTTATTATTTTGAGATACGTTCCATCGATACCGAATTTATTAAGAAAGCATGAACGGCTGCTGAATTTTGTCAGAGGCCTTTTCTGCATCTATTGAGATAATCATGTGGTTTTTGTCTTTGAGAACCAAGTTTTCATTGTGATCATTTTCCTTTTGCCAGAAGAATGCCCTTAACTGCTTGCTTGAGTGCATGTTTGCAGCTGATAAATTCTTTTCACTCCCACTTGTCAAAAATGTCTTTATTTTGCCTTTTGTTTTTTAAAGACTCTTTCTTTAAAACTGGATTTAGAGTTCTAGATAGACATTCTTTTCTTTCAGCTATAGGATATCATTACATTGTTTTTTGTGTTAAATTGTTTCTGACACAAAATTTATGACAATACTTAGATTTATTCTTTTTAAAATATTGAATCCTTTAGTTCTGTCTGGTTTTTAGAATTTTTTTCTTTATCACTATTTTTCAGAAATTTGACTTGCTGTGATTGACTTTGAGTTCTTCCTGCTTAGAATAAATTGAGTTTCTTGTATATGTGAATTCAAGATTTTACCAAATTTGGAAAAATTTTCAGCCATTATGTCTTAAATTTTTTTTTCACTTTCTTTCCTGTCTCTCTTCTATCACTTTGTGAATATGTTAATATATTATATACATATATATGTATTTGGCATTCTTTAGAAGTCACTGAACCTGTTTATCATTTTTCAGTGTGCTATTCTCTGTACTCCAGGATGCAGTTTCTGTTGTTATATATTATCGTTGATCATTTTTCCTGAAGTGTCTGATGTGCTGTTAATCATTACCCATGAAATTCTTATTTCAGATATGTATTTTTTATCTCCAACAGTTTCCTTTGATTATTTTTATGTTTTCTGTTTCCCTCTTTACTAGATTTATGTTTTTCTTTATATTCTTAAAAATATCCTATTTATATTTATAAAAGCTTGTTTAGAATCATTCTTTGTAAATTCTTTCATCACTGTCTTTCTTGGATCTGTTTATATTGGTTGGTTTTTTTCCTGTATAGTGGTTAAATTTTCTGCTTCCTTACATGTTTGGTAATTTTTGATTGGATGACAAATATTTAAATTTTTACGTTTTTGAGTGATTTTTCAACAAGTTTATTTAAAGTGTGTAGAATCTTTTCATGACAGTCTTGATTATTACAGGCCATGTTTTTAAGCTTTTTGAAAGTGGTCCTGGTGTGGCTTTTATTCTAGGGCAGTTTAGTCTCACTATTAAGGTGTGACCCAAGGGCTTTCTTGTGAATGTTCATATGTTCAATGAGGTCTCTTCACTCTGGCTGGTGGAAACTCAAACAATTCCCAGCCCTGTGTGAACTCGGTGAATTGTTTAGTTTACAGATTCTTGATATTTGTTATTTCCCAGCAGTAGTTCTTCTCTGGCCTCCTGGAATGTCACTCTATGTGTTTGTAAATTGGCATTCAGCCAAAGACTTAAGGAAAACCTTATGCATATTTCTGTAGTTCTTTCAGTATATAACCCTTTCTATACCTAACCCCTCCTCTGGTCCACAATTTCTAACCCTTGTGGTCTCCCTGAACTTGAATCTTTTTCCCCTCAGCTCTGTTAATATGATTCTTCCTTGTGCTATGGTCCAGAAATTACCTCCAGGCAAAAAGCTGGGGTGATTGTCGAACTCACTTCATTGTTTATCCTCTCAGGAATTGCCTCCCATATTGCCTATTGTGTAATTCATGAAAAACAGTTGTTTCAGTATTTGTCTACTTGCCTTGTTGTCCAATCTTGTGACAGGTACTCCTTTATGAAAAGAACTGAAGGTTTGTGTCTTATGCATAGTTAATGTTTACCTCTTTCTCTTCCTCCTTATTCCTAAATAATGCTCTTGGGTTTTTTTCCCCTCATCCTTTTAAATCTATGTAAAAATATCATATGTGCTACTTGCTTATTTCATTTATTCTATGCTAATATGTTTCACAGGTTACTTACTTGCCATCTATACTGGACAGATTTTACACATATTTTCCACTACACTTTTTTTTGTTCTCTATAGTAATTCTTTATATGTTTGAAGTTTAAAATTTTCAAGTACTTATTAAGAATTGTGCTGACAGCTAGTTTATAATAGATTTCTCCATAAATGTACACATGTGGTTATTTTCTTAGATATAAGAAAAGAATATCTTTAAAATTTTTTAGTCAAAATGTCCCTGGTACATGATGAGACTCGTTCATTTTTTTCATTTTTGGTCAAGCATTATTGGCATGATCTCTTCCTACAGTGGTTCTTCAGGTCAAAGTTACTTTGTGATATTGTTCTGGGTCTTTTTTGTGTGTGTATAAATGATTATCTCAAGCTGATTGAAATTTTGGGAAAAAAATACTATCCTAGGCATTTTATTATGTATTTACTAAATCTCTTTGGCCTGGCTGGATGCAACTGTGAGAATAAAACTAAGCTTGAGTTACCCTTTTGCTATTATACTGTACCTTCCTTTACAGTGTTCTGCTGGCCTCCCTGAATTCTGATCCCTTTCTTTGAGATGTTTAAAACTCTCTTTGCTTATTTTATTCCTTGCAGAGTAAAATTCCGACTTGGGTTAAGGGTGAAGTTTTCACTGGGCTCTTGTACTAAAGGAGTGAAATGTATTGGTGAAACTCAAGGAGGTTAAAAGCTTCTGTTTCCTCATGGTATGTTCAGTGTGGCTCTTCCTCTCAAGGGGTTTACATGAAGCAGACATGATAAAACAGCCCAAGGTGCTTTTTTGTTGGCAGAGGCTTATCAAGGAAGATTGTGGTAGCTGGCTTAGCTCTGTTTTCCCTTATTGAACTTTTCCTTGAGTTTATATTTCTTTGATTCTTCTTGATAGAGTGGAAAAATGCAAAGGGTCAAGATATGGGTGCAAATTTAAAGGCCAAAGACACTATTAGTTACAAATGACTAACAAGTATATGAAAAATGCTCAACATCACTAATGATCAGGGAAATGCAAATCAAAACCACAATGTGATACCACCTTACTCCTGGAAGAATGGTCATAATCAAAAAATCAAAAAACAGTAGATGTTGGTGTGGATGTGGTGATCAGGGAACACTTCTATGCTGCTGGTGGAAATGTAAACTGGTACAGCCACTATGGAAAACAGTGTGGAGATTCCTTAAAGAACTAAAAGTAGAACTGCCATTTGATCTGGCAATCCCATTATTGAGTATCTGCTCAGAAGAAAATAAGTCATTATATGAAAAAGATACTTGCACGTAGCAGCATGATTCACAATTGCAAAATTGTGGAACCAACCCAAATGCCCATCAATCAATAAGTGAATAAAGAAACTGTGGTATATATACATGATGGAATACTATTCAGCCATAAAAAGGAACGAATTTATGGCATTTGCAGCAACCTGGATGAAATTGGAGACTGTTATTCTAAGTGAAGTAACTCAGGAATGGGAACCAAACATCATTTGTTCTCACTGATATGTGGGAGCTAAGCTATGAGGATGCAAAGGCATAAAAATGATGGACTTTGGGGACTTGAGGGGAAAGGTGGGAGGGGGGCAAGGGATAAAAGACTACAAATAGGGTGCAGTGTATACTGCTCGGGTGATGGTTGCATGACAATCTCACAAATCACCAGTAAAGAACTTACTTATGTAACCGAATACCACCTGTACCCCAGTAACCTATGGGAAAATAAAAAATAAAAAGGTAGAAAAACAGGTGAATTAAAAAAAATAATTTGGTAATTAATATCAAGGAACTCAAAAAAAATAAAAAATAAAAAAGACTTAGTAAAGTCTTTACCAAAGCAGTTCAGTGCCTCACCAGAGTTGGCTGTTTTACATAAGATTTTGACTTCAGTGCCTTACAGTACTGAAAACATACATTGTCTTTCTGAATCTTCATAAGCTAGTGCTGGTGGTGGCAGGTTTGCTGAAGCTTTAGCATCATTCCTTAACTTTGTTTATCTTAACTTTTTTTTTACCATGAAGTCTTGGGTAAATTTTAGCATAGTTTGACAGATTGTAGTTAGAATATTCAAGATCCACATATTTAAGAAACAAAGTTCCTCATAAAGTTTAAAACTGACATCAGAAGCGGCCTCTGCTCTTAAAACTACAACTTGCAAGTATCGTAAGTGCTAGGTGTAGTTAGTAAAATCTGGACTGGTGAAAACAGTGATTCTGAAACTTTAGGTCAAAGTTCCATGTGGAAAAACAAGTTTGACAATAGTTAATATCTTTATCTTTGCCTCTTGCTAGTGGAAAAGTGGTACCAGCTAATTATTTGGGGAGACAAAAAGTCTCATCTCAAAACAGGCAGCACTTTAATATGTAACACTTTGGATTTTGGATTGATGATGCCATGAATGGTGGATTGTACAGAAATTGATCACCTGGATTATTGTCTTTCAGTTTCAGCTTCAATTTTCCTTATGTGACTACAATTGATATCCACTTGTCAACATCTACAACCAAAGAGGCAATCAAGCGAGGAATAAATTCCTAATTTCTCTCATTCTTCAACAGGCTATTAATTTAACTCTGATTTATTTCTTAGACATTCTCTAATTTCTGTAGTTGTGTGTATGATTATATCCAAAGAGAGGAAAAAAATGACCAAGTGGTGCCGATTTGAGTGATTGACATGAGATACCCAAGGCTTTTATTTTTGTTCAGGGATCTTCAGTGGATGGTCATGAAGTCTTGCTCTCAGTTGTCATTTCAGGAATTTAGAACAGAGGTCAGCCACTGCTGGAAACAAATGGAATTAGAGATTAATGGTGTCACCAGTGCAAATTCTTTTTAAAAAATTTGTGTGTGCATAGTAGGTGCATATACTTATGGGGTACATGAGATATTTTGATACAGGCATACAATGTGTAATAATCATCTGGGCAAATGGAGTATCCATCATCTCAAGCATTTATCCTTTCTTTATTGTTGCAAAGCATCCAATTATACTTTTATTTTTAAATGTACAATAAATTTTTGTTGACTGTAATCACTCTGTTGTGCTGCAAATTCTGACTTTAAGAGAAAAATAGTTTATTTCAGATGCCAATTTCTCACCTGGCAATAAAATTGCTCCCTCAGATAAGGTGAATGCAAGAACAGAGTGGTATCATTTACTTCTTTTTAAGAAAACATCAACTATTTATTTATGGATTTGTTTTTTTAATTTTTGTGTGTACTTTATAGGTGTATATATTTATGGGGTACATGAGATGTTTTGACACAGGTATGTGACATGAAATCAGCACATCATCAATAATGGAGTATCCATCCCCTCAAACATTTAGCCATTGGGTTGCAAGCAATCTAATTATACTCTTTAAGTTATTTAAAAATGTACAGTTATTATTGACTATACATACCCTATTGTGCTATCAAATAGTAGGTCTTATTCATCTGTCAAACTATGCTAAATTTACCCATGTCTTCATGGTAGAAAAAGTTAAGATAAGTAGCTCTCTATGTCCATGAGTTCAATTGTTGTGATTTTTAGATTCCATATATAAATGATAACATACAATATTTGTCTTTCACAGTGGTTGCTCATAGTAACCACCAACGATCCTTTGAACTTCCTCAGTATCAGTTGTAATGTTTCCTTTTCCATTTCTGATTTTACCTATTTAGATCTCTCTTTTTTTCTTATTTAGTCTTACTAAACGTTTGTCAATTTTGTTTAACTTTTCAGAAAACCAACTTTTTGTTTCATTGATCTTTTGTGTTTTTTTCAATTTCATTTATTTTTGCTCTGATCTTTATTATTACTCTTGTTTACCAATTTTGGGTTTGGGTTTACTCTTGCTTTTCTAGTTCTTTAAGATGCATTGTTAGGTTATTTATTTGAAGCTTTGCCTCTTTTCTTGATGTAGGCACTTACTGCTATGAACTTCCCTCTTAGTACTATTTTTTGCTGTATCCCACACGTTTTGGTATGTTTGGTTTCCATTGTCATTTGTTTCAAGAATTTTTTCAATTTATTTCTTAATTTCTTAACTGACCCACTGGTCATTCAGGAGCATATTGTTTAATTTCCATGTATTTGTATAGTTTGTAAAATTCCTCTTGTTATTAATTTCTAGTTTTATTCCATTGTGGTCAGAGAATGTACTTGATAGTATTTCAATTTTTC
This sequence comes from Mandrillus leucophaeus, assembly GCF_000951045.1. NCBI lineage: Eukaryota > Metazoa > Chordata > Mammalia > Primates > Cercopithecidae > Mandrillus > Mandrillus leucophaeus. The sequence goes on along the minus strand of NW_012102676.1, from coordinate 257,529 downwards.
AAATGTTGTAAGACCTATTTTGTGACCTAACATGTGGTCTATCCTTGAGAATGATCCATGTGTTGAGAAAAAGAATGTACTCTGCAGCTCTTGGATGAAATGTTCTGTAAATAGCTGAGACCCATTTAGTCTGTAGTACAGATTAAGACTGATGTTTTTGTGTTGATTTTTTGTCTGGAAGTTCTGTTCAAAGTGTGGTGTTGAAATCTCTAACTATTATTGTATTGAGGCCTATCTCTCTCTTTAGCTGTATTAATATTTCCTTTATATATCTGTGTGCTACAGTGGTGGGTGCATATGTATTTAAAATTGTTATATCCTCTTGCTGAATTGACCCATTTATCATTATATAGTGACCCCTTCTTCTTATGGTTTTTGTTTTGAAATCTGTTTTCTCTGATATAATTATAGCAACTCCTGCTCTTTTTTGCTTTCCTTTGACATGAAGTATCTTTTTCTATCCCTTTATTTTCAGTCTATATATGTCTTTATAGGTAAAGTGTGTTCCTTGCAGGCAACAGAGCAATGTGTCTTGTTTTTTCATCCATTCAGTCAGTTTATGTCTTTTGATTACAGAGTTTAGTCCATTTGCATTCAATGTTATCATTGATAAGTAAGGACTTACTACTGTTATTTTGTTATTTGTTTTCTTGTTGTTTTGTGGTCTCCTCTTCCTTCTTTCTTGTCATCCTCTAGTGAAAATGATTTTCTTTGGTGATATGATTTAGTTTCTGGCTTTTTATGTTTTGTATATCCATTGTATGTTTTTTGGTTTCAGGTTACCATGAGGTTTGCAAATAATAACCCATTATTTTAACCTGATAACAGCTTAATACTGCTTGCATAAACAAACAAGCAACAGAAAAACTATAAAAACTCACCTTAACTATGTCCCCTAACTTTTTTTTTTAACATTTTGTTGTTTCTATTTGTATCTTATTATACTGTGTCTTGAAAAGTTGCTGTAGTTATTATTTTTGATTGGTTTATTGTTCAGTCTTTCTACTTAGGAGTGTTAGAAACAGTAGTTTTCACAACACAGTTACAGTGTTATAATATTCTGTGTTTTTCTGTGCACTTATTATTACCAGTAAGTTTTGTACCTTCAGGTTATATTGCCAATTAATTTCCTTTTCTTACTGATTGAAGTACTACCTTTAGCATTTCTTTTAGGACAGGTTTGGTATTGATGAAATCCCTTAGCTTTTGTTACTTTGTGAAATTATTTTTCCTTTATGTTTGAAGGATATTTTTGCTGGATAACTATTCTGGGGTAAAAAATATTTTTCCTTCAGCACTTTAAATATGTCATGCTACTCTCTCCTGAGAGTCTTTGGTAAGTAAGTAAGGTTTCCATTGAAAAATCTGCTGCCAGATGTACTGGAGCTCTGTTGTATGTTATTTGTTTCTTTTCTCTTGCTGCTTTTAGGATTCCTTATTTATCCTTGTCCTTTGGGAGTTTGATTATTAAATGCATTGAGGTAGTCTTCCTTAGGTTAAATCTGCTTGGTGTTCTATAACCTTGTACTTGGATATTGATATCTTTTTCTAGGTTTGGGAAGTTCCCTGTTCTTATTCCTTTGAATAAACTTTCTACCCCTGTCTTTTTCTCTACCTTCTCTTTAAGGCCAATAACTCTTAGATTTGCTCTTTTGAGAGTATTTTCTAAATCCTGTAGGCATATTTTATATTTTTTATTCATTTTTCTCTTGTCTCCTCTGACTGGGTATTTTCAAATAGTTTGTCTTCAAGGTCATTAATTCTTTCTTCTGCTTGATCTATTCTGCTGTTAAGGGACTCTGATGCCTTCTTCTGTATGTCAATAGCATTTTTCAGCTCCAGAATTTCTGCTTGTTTTTAATTGTTTCAATCTCTTTGTTAAGTTTATCTGATAGAATTCTGAATATCTTCTCTGTGTTATCTTGAATTTCTTTGAATTTCCTCAACACAGTTACTTTGGATTCTCTGTGTGAAAGTTCACATATCTCTGTTTCTCCAAGGTTAGTTCCTGGTATCTTATTTAGTTCACTTGGTGAGGTCATGTTTTCCTGAATAGTGTTGATGCCAGTAGATGTTCTTCAGTGTCTGGCCATTGAAGAATTAGGAATTTATTTTAGTCTTCATTGTCTGGGCTTATTTGTAGCCATCCTTCCTGAGAAGGCTTTCCAGATATTTGAAAGAACCCAGTAACACTGTGCTTGTTGCAGACTTGTAGTGGTGCCACCTTAATGGTCTTAGACAAGAATTAGGAGAATTCTCTGGATTACCAGGCAGGAATTCTTGTTCTCTTCCCTTACTTTCTCCTGAACGTACAGAGTTTCTCTCTCTATTCTGAGCTTTCTAAAGCTAGGGGCAGAGTGACACAAGCACCACTGTGGCCACCACCACTGTGACTGTGCTGGGTCAGACCTGAAGCCAGCACAGTGCTGGGTCTTATCCAAGGCCTTCTCTAACCAATCCCTGTCTACTCTCCAGGTTTGTTGAAGGCCCTGGGGCTCTACAGTTAGCAGGTGGCAAAGTCAGCCAGTCCTGTGTCCTTCCCTCCAGGGCAGCGAGGTCCCTTAGTTCCTGGGTGGGTCCAGAAGTGCCGGGAGTCAGGGACTAGAGTCAAAAACCTTACAAGTCTACCTGGTGGTTTATTGTATTGTGGGTGAGCTGGCACTTAAACTACAAGATGGGGTCCTTCCCACTCTTCCCTTCCCTCTCCAAAGGCAGAGGAGTCTCAGCCCATAGCACCACCACCCTAGGCCATGAGGAGTACTGCCAGACTACCACCACTGTTTCCTTAAGGCCCAAGGACTCTTAAGTCAGCTTATGGTGAATGCTGCAAGGCTTCGGACTCATCCATCAGGCCAGTGGGCTCCCCTCTGGCCCGGGGCAGGTTCAAAAATGCCATCCAAGAGTCAAGTCCTGGAATTGGGGACCCCAAGATCCCACTTGGTGCTCTGCCCCCTTGTGGTGGTATTGATACCTAAAGTGCGAGACAAAGTTGCCCTGTCATCACCACAGCTGGTAATGTGCTGGATCTCACACGAAACCAGGAAGTCCCAGAGGCTCATCCATGGCAGTTGACGTACTATCTGGGTATCGCTGTTGGTTATTCAGGGCCCAAGGGCTCTTCAGTTAGCAGGTGATGAATGCTGGCAGCACTAAATCCTTTCCTTCAAGACAGTGGGTTCCCTTCTGTCCTAGGGTATGAGACCCCTGGAAAGGGGGCCTCATGACTCTGACCGGTATCCTATCCTGTTGTGGCTGAGTTGGTATCTAAGATGCAAGACAAAGTCATCTCTAGTCTTCCTTCTCCTTTCCTCAAGTGGAAGGAAGGGATCTCTTTTGGAGCTGCAAGCTGTGCAGTCTAGGATTGCGGGTGGCGACGATGCCAGCACTTCCTTGGCTTACCCAGCTGGTGTCTCAGTATGTCACATGCTCCTACAGTCTATAGTCTCTGGACCTAGTTCAGCCTAGGACTCTCCTAAGAGTCGAAGTCCTTATGGCCTAGACTGCCTTTCAAGTTTACTTAGACACTGAGCACACCTTGATCCTCAGTGGTAAGGTTTGCAAGCACTCAAGTTTGGACCCCTGGGGTGAGCAATTCCCCTGTGGTTAGGACTGGTTTAAATGCTCCCTCTGTGTTTGGTCTGTTTTTCTTTCTGCTCTGACAGGACAGCACTGAGTTCAGTGCCTCACGATTGCTGTGTTCTCTTCCCCCAGTGCCCAGAGATGCTCTCCGCACCACACTGCTGCTGCTGCTACTGAGGGAAAGGAAGGGGTCGCATCTGAGATTCAGGATTGTTTTATCTGCCTCTTCAGTGCCTGTTTCAGTGATATGAAGTTAAAACCAGGTACTGTGAGTGCTCACCTGATTTTTGGTTCTTAGGACGCTTTTCCCTGTTTCGATAGTTGTATTCAGCCATCTTGCTCTGCTTCCCCCTCTTTTATTTATGTTTTAAAAGATTTATTTATTTAAAAAAAATTTAAAATAATTTTTATGGATACAGAAGAGTTGTATGTATTTATGGGGGGTACATGTGTTATTTTGATACAAGCATACAATGTGTAATGATCAATCAGAGTAATTGGGATATCCATCAGCTCAAACATTTATCATTTTGTTGTTTTAGGAACATGCCAGTTTCACTCTTCTAGTTATTTTGAAATATACAATGTTATTGTTAGCTACCCTACTATGCTACAGAACACAAGGTCTTATTCATTCTCTTTAACTATATTTCTGTACCTATTAACCAGCCCCTCTTTATCCTCCGCCTCCCCAGTTCCTTTCCCAGATTCTGGTAACCATCATTCTACCCTCTGCTTCTATGAGATCAGCTCTTTTAGCTGTCTTATACGAATGAGAACATATAATATTTGTTTGCCTTTCTGTGCCTGGCTTATTTTGCTTAATAAAGTGTCCTTCAGTTCCATCCATGTTTCTACAAATAACAGGATTTTATTTATCGCTTGATAGTAGATTTCTCCAAGTCCAAGCTCCTTTAAGTTTATAGATGAAAGACTGTAGAAAACTAAGGTTTCTTGTAAAAATGACAACGAGAAAAAATATAGTATTTCTTTTAATCTTCAATTTCTTCTTCCTAATATTTTAGGATGACAGATTCCCTGCCATTGTGTATATGTGGCTCAATACCCTGCATCTAGATCCGTGATGGTAAATATGCTACGTGAGTGCAATCACTCCTCTGTTTCATAACCGTGCAGACGTTACTCCCTGATCACAGCCTCTGTTGGTGTCAGACGTCAGGGAGGAGCCCTCTGGCTCTGAGCACTGTGTGGATCATCAAGAGACCTGGTGTGCTTAGGCTTGCTTGGCTACTTTGAAGTGTTCATTGGCTTGGAGCTATTTATGTTAGCATTTTAAGCCTTCTATGATCACCAGAAGATATTTTTGAGGTACAACAATTCTGAAAGTCCCTATTTTAAGATTCTGATTGTTAGGGGGTTAAATTATTGAGGAAGAAGATCTGTGAAAAGTATTATAAAGTATTTAACCTATGTAGACTTTGGTGAATATTATTTGACCTGAAATTAAGATGCTCCCTCTATTATTCCCAAGATGCTAGTGTGTGTCATGAAGGAAATAAAAATCATAAGGGCCTGCACACCACAGTGGTTTCAGTCTTCAATATGTTACTTCAACAATTTCCAGGAAGCCGTAACTACTTACTGTGGGAAATTATAGAACTGGTTAAAGCATTGTCACAAAATGTGTGATGTAACATACACCCTACCCTGCAGGCACAAAATGGTCCAGAACCTGTTCCGCAACACTAGAACCTTAGTATCTTCATGAATAGAAAGTGTTTAGATGGGCTGTCAGTGCTGATTGTGAAGCCAGGAGAGTTGCTTACCCCAGGGTTTATTGAAAGTGATGTGGAATGCATGGTTGTTTATTGTGGTCTAGATGTGGAATGTACTGGCAGATGCAAAGGTTTTCTACTATTTGCATGAGGACAGTGAGACACAGAACTTTCACAACAAGTCAGGCAAAGCGAATTTATTATTCACTGATAGAAAGCAAAAACATAGTCTAGGATCCGTGGAGAGCTGGTTCCCCAGGGCTCAGGAAAGCTCTCCAGTGTGAATAGTCTTGTCTGTGCATGTCCCATATTGTACTGCAGTCAAGGGACCCCCAAAGCACATCATCTTGTATTTTGCACCTTGGGTATCACTTGCTCCCTGGGCTCAAGTATTGCAGAATATCCTCTTCTAGAGGTTCATAGCTCTGGCTATTCTAGCCTGTTTCTTTTTTTCTTATGGTAATGCACTCTGAACAAATTCTACAGTTCTGAGAACTACAAGTTGCAGAGGGGAGAGCTGGGTCGAAAAAGGCCATCCGAGGACCTGCCCTCCTACAGCAGGGATATTTGTATCCAAAGATTGTTCCCTATAGGGGAGCAGCAACTTGGGAGAAAAGACCTAATACTTAAGGGCCAAGGAAGGAGTTGCAAGTGATCACTCAGCATGGAGAAGCATCTGCCCGAGTCAAGGGAAGTTTACGAGAGAAATCCCCAGTGTGCATCTCTGTGAAGAACCCACAATGGTATTTCTACAAGAGTGAGTCATCCTTACTTCTGCCAGACCCAGAGAATTGCAAGCTGTCTTTGGTACCATTTCAGGTAAGATATTTCTCATCCAGTTTCAATACTTTGCTCTTTCTCATTCTGTACCCCGCCCTTCACTCCATTCAGGAAGAAGAAGAAACCAGCTAGGAAACAGGGAAGGAGATAGGAGGGAGAAAAGTACAAGTGGGAGAAATACAAAATAATCCATCTGTGCCTCTTTCTCCTATTGTAGGTTTAGCCTGAAGCCAGCCTGAGCCAAGAAAAGGGAGAAGGTTTTGCTGTTTAATCAAAGTAGGAGTTTTGATTTATATTTTGTACTGAAAGTTTTATTTTTTGAAATTAGTCTGTTGGCCACTTCCAATGTATGTACAACTGTGTTACCTAAGAATGAGCAGAAAAAGCATGGGACATGCTCTTAATCCAGGGGCCAAGAAAGATTACTCCCACTGGATATATTTTAAAAGGCATCAGGAGGCAAAAAATAAAGCTGTGTTTTGCATACAACATGAGATATGCTTAGTCAACACACCAGAAATAGTATCAAAGGGAAGAACACTGATGGGCCGTGGTGCTAGGAGTTGGGCGGAGGGCAGCGCAGTGTGAAGAATGAATAAATTGGAAGCGATGCTTTTGTATGTTGGGGCCTCTTGGGGTTGCTTTTGTCTTTATGTTCCCTCCCATGTGACCTGTGGGATCTGCCATGCTTAGGAGCTTAGGAAGGCCTCTCTGCCGCAGGGATGCCTGAGAGAGCTCTCTCTAAGCTTGGGTCTGTCCTGATTTGCTGTTGAAAAGGTGAAATGACAAGGGCTAATGTTCAGATGTGGCTTCCAGTAGAGGGACTCTGGTTTTTGTGTTATCCCTGAGAAACAACATGGTCTAGTCCAGTCCATGGGGGTTGATCCTAAGTGCCCGGGAATAAAGTCTTATTGAATTTATTAAAACCACCGTCATGTGCTTCAAGTGTTCCTTCTTCTCCTGAGGGTGATGGCATCAAATGACTGAATGAGAAAATGGAGCAATGGGTTCTGACCAGTCCTCAGTTTATCTTTACTTGTGAGATGGCTAACAATTTTTTTTTTTTTTAGAGAGAAGAAAAAACTCTCATATAGGGTTCAATTTGTTAAAAACAGGTAACCTTTATAGATCCTTACGTAGGATGTGCCTGTCAGAAAGATTTAGAATACTTATGCTGTGCTCTACTTCCTTTTTCTTCAACTTTTGCATTGTTATCAAACTGTTTACTCAGAACAGTGTCATAACAGAAAATGACTATCTGATCGTGGAAAGGTCAAATTTCAAGTATGCAAATAACCTATTTCTTTCTCCCTTCTTTGCTGCTGGAGTTTAGCTTCCTTTTGTTTCACACAGTAAATGGAGTTGGCGTGATTTCTGTGTTTCAGGGTGCCTTTCATTCTGAATGTTGTGCAAAGTCTTTGTCCTACACAGTTTGACTCAATGGAATATCACCTTACACTCTTAACTTTTCCCAAACAGAAATAAGGTCAAACTTGTTTTAAGCTTTGACTGAATTCTGAATACAACTGGCGCTTAGGAGTTAAACGAACTTAGCTGTCTAAATGGTTTGAGTGAGGGCCACCTGCATGTTCAGTGGTTTCAGGTTATCTGCCTCAATATTCATCTTGTAAACCTGTCTTTGAATGTCTTTCCAAAATGCTGGGAATCCTAGGGCACTATGGCACCATGTGTGATGTGGGGTGACATGATTGAGGATGTGGGCCTTGGAGGGAGTCAGTTCTCACTGGATCCTGGTTCTACTCCTTGCAGAGATGTGTGAGTTGGGCAGAGAACATAATTTACCTATCTGTTTTCTCCTTTTTAAAATGAAAATAATAGCCTTTAAATTTATCAAGATAAAGGAGAAAGCTGATGTGAGGGTGCAGTAAAGTGCCTACCAATAGAAAATACCCTATCCATGTTAGTTAATAATAATGAATGTTTTAAAACATTAATAAATAATGTTTTAAAAGCTGTTTCCATGAGTTAATTGAATTAAATTTCTTAGGATTGAAGAACCTTAAACACACCCAACTAATGCCAAGAATAGTAAAATGTATTTCAAGCATGAAATGCATTCAAAAAGTGAATTATTCCATATTTCCTATATAATAAAGGGCTTGAAGAAAATGGCCAGGCAGCTTTTAAATTTCAGTTATGTTGGCAGCGCCACCTGCTGTTAAAAATAAAAACACTTCTGGAATATTTTGAGAAGCAAGAAACACAACTATGAGTTCTTTTCTACTTTTTTAAGCAAAGGTGGACCAATCTGTCATTTTTTTAAATTGAGAAATTTAACTGTATTGAAGAGCTCGGTGGCAAATACCTATCACATTCTTTTGAAGTATCAGTCACTGTCTTTATAGATATGATTCCCTAATTGTGTCATCATTAACTTCTTAATCCACTTAGTGACTAACTCTTATTATCAAGGGATTAGTTTCTTTATTTTAAGGTATCTTGATCTCACATTAAAATGTTGAAATACAAGACCCACATCACTCTAAATTTTGTCTGGTTTTTATTGCTTAGCCCAGGATCAGTTTAATCAGGACATGACATTGGTTGGCTTTTTACTCCATATTACAAAACGATCTGTAAGTCTTAGGCCCACATGAAAGAAATTTCGGGTGTGACACTGAGAGATCACAGACAGGTGTCTGTGTGTTATAAACCCTAGATTGTACCCTTGCTAACAAAGGAATAATTCAAGCCCTGAAGCCACCTGGGGCAAGAGCAGCATTTCGGATATCTAACCATAAGTTGAAATGGTTAAATAATAAATTGTCTATCAGTCATGTGGCAAATAGAGGAAGATTTCACATGAAATGCATTTCCCATCATCTTTTTTAGTGTGGTAAAATTCACTAAAATTCACCATTTTAACCATTAAAAAATGTACAATTCAGTAGAATTTAGTACATCAACATGTTGTACGACCATCACCACTCTCTAGTTCCAAAACATTTTCATTACTCCAAAAAGAAACCCTGAACCCATTAAGCATTTACTCTTCATTTCCCCCTGGTAGCCACGAATCTGCGTTGTGTCTTGATGAATTTGCCTATTATGGATATTCCATATAAATGTGATCATGCATTATGTAGCCTTTTGTGACTTCTTTCACAAAGAATAATACTTTCTAGGTTCATTACTGTTGTAGCATGTATTAGTTCTTCCTTTTTATGGGTAAATAATATTCCATTGTGTGTATATACTAAAATTTGTTCATTCATCCATCTACAGATGCTTTAGTTATCTCCATCTTTTGGCTATTGTAAGTAGTGTCACTGTGAACTTTCGTGTACAAGGTTTTTGTTTGAATACCTGTTATTTAATTTTTGTGGGTATATATGCAGGAGTGAAATTCCTGGGTCATGTGGTAATTCTATGTTTAACTTACTGAGGAACCACCAAACTGTTTTCTGTGGTGGCTGCACTATTTTGCATTCCCAGCAGCAGTGTATGAGAGTTCCAATGTTGTTGCATTTTCCTCAAAGCTCTTTTGAGGATAACCATCCTCGTGGGTATAAACTGGTCTCTCCATGTAGTTTTTATTTGCATTTCCACAGTGACTTTGAGCATCTTTGGTTGAGCTTCTTGGCCATTTGTAGATCTTCTTTGGAGGAAGGTCTATTCAAGTTCTTTGCCCCCAATGATTTTTTAAAATTGCATTATAAGGATAAGACTAGAGAGGAGAGAATCATGGTTAGGCTCTTGAAAGTTGTAAAAAACAGGCTGGGCACGGTGGCTCATGCCTGTAATCCCAGCATTTTGGGAGGCTGAGGTGGAAGGATCACTTGAGGCCAGGAGTTTGAGACCAGCCTGGCCAACATGGTGAAACCCCAACTCTATTAAAAGTATGAAAAATTAGCTGGGCGTGGTGGGGCATGCCTGTAGTCCCAGCTGCTTTGACAATGAGGCAGGAGAATCACTTGAACCTGGGAGGCGGAGGTTGCAGTGAGCTGAGATCATGCCACTCCACTCCAACCTGGGTGACATAACATAACTTCTGTCTCAAAAATAAAATAAAACAGAGTTGTACCAAAAAAACCTACTCCGGTCATCTGAGGTGGGGAGTGGTTATTATAAGGCTGCATGGGGAAATATGGAAGTACAACCAATCTTAGCAGTAATGCAGTGGTGTCTCACGAAGAAATGGTATGCACTTTACTATTGTTCAAATGTTCAGCAGTCATTTGAGGGCCCCCGTGCAGGGTTACGGTAGGCACTGGCGCCGTGGAGAAGTGTGGTGGCCTGGTCTCCAGAAATTGGTGTCCCTTACTCCCGACTCCATCCTATTGGCCCCTTAGCTTTTTTCGCCATTTTCCCTTCCTGTCTTTTTTGTATTTCCTGTTGTTTTTCTTATAGTTTTATTGCCTTGTCAATGTCTTGCACTCAAAAGTCTCTGGGAGAGAATCTGATTCCTTTGGTTAGTCACTGTCCTTCCTGAAGTGTCTTCCAAGGCAGACTTTGTTCCAGGCTTCCTCATAGCCATAGGCCTGTGCGTGTAGCTATAGGGAGTCCAATCAGATGTAGCCAGGCCGATGGACAGATTATTCATGAGGAATGGACTGACCACTGTGCTCAAACAGCAGTGGAAAGGAAGGCAGATGTTGAAGGTGTTTCATGGGCTGTCTACAGTGATATTTCAAACTTAAATACATTTACAAGAAAGTTGCTGCTGCAACAAGTGTTTGCCACATACTTAGTGGCTACAAACAATACAGATTTCTTGCCTCAAAGTTCTGGAGGTAAGAAGCTTGAAATGAGTCTTACAGGGTTAAAATCAGGGTGGGAGGTAGTGGTATCTGATTCCTTCTGGAGGCTCCAGGGCAGCCTCTGTTTCTGGCTCTTCCAGCTTCTGTAGGCTGCTGTGTTCTCCAGATTGTGCTTTCATCACCCCAGTCTCTGCCTCCGTCGTCACATTGCCTTCCCCTCTGTCTGACCTTCCTGTATTCCTTTTATAAACACCCTTGTGACGACAGGGCTCCACCTGGGTAATCCAGGACAATCTCCCTATCACCAGATCCTTAACTTCTCCACATCAGCAGAGTCCCTATTGCCATGTAAGGCCACATCCAGTTCTCAGGATTAGGATGTGGACATCTTTGGGGGAGTTATTATTTGGTCTACTATAGGGTCATAGTAAAAAGCAAACAAACAAGCAAACAAAAAACTAAATAGCTTAGGCCATGGGATTTTAGTCTTTAAAGCACTGAGTAGAACAATTCACAGAAGTGAATGTAATTGAAAGTTTCTGCTGTTGCTTTTAGCATTTTATTTATCAGACTGTGGTTTGCAAACAGTGTTGTTGCCTTAACGTTAGCATTTTGGAAATGAGCCATGAAAGGTCGAACACAGAATAAGTATTGCTTGGCAAAATTAATGAAGTGGATTACTCACAGGAATTAAGCAGTTCTAAAAGCAATTAGGCCACTCCAGGGGTTCTTTACAGCTTGTGGATTCATTAATATTTAACAAATCATGCTGCAGGAGGCACAGTGGATTCCTCCAGAGCAGCATACAAGTAGAAGGCCCTCTCTTTTTGAAAGAGCTATGCAGTATTTAGTCTTAGAAGTTACCTTCCATAGAGAGTTCATTTCTTAGGCAATTCATTTCCCACATGATTTTCTGTTTTCACCAGGTAGGCCAAGTCCCCAGGCCATGAAGAGATGGGGTCAAATTGTTCAGTGGCCCAAGGTGTTAGACTGGTTAGACCTTTTCTAGAGCCAACCTGTCTTAGAGAAATGGGGTGGGGTGTTACCTCTACAAGGGAGATTAAAACACATCTTTTTTTTTTTCTGTTTGTTTGAAATATTTGCCTAGGGAGTAGGCAGGAAATGTCTTTTACATGAAACACTAGTGTTTCTCTAGTGAAGCATTAATTTTTATTTCTGCTTATACGTCACCCCATCCCCATTCCCAGGAAGTACAGGACTTCTAGCCCAATGTATTTTTTTAAATAATTATTATTATTTTTTTGTATTTTTTAAACACACACACACACACACACACACACACACACACACACACTCTTTCTTTTGTGATTGGTCACATTACTTCTCATCACACCTTCACCTACCTAGCCCCAAACCTGTGCATGTAGAAGTTTACTTTCCTTTGTGAGGTGGAGGCGGGCAGATCACCTGAGGTCAGGAGTTTGAGATCAGCCTGGCCAACATGGTGAAACCCCGTCTCTACTAAAAATACAAAAATTAATTGGGCGTGGTGGTATGTGCCTGTATTCCCAGCTACTCGGGAGGCTGAGGCAGGGAATTGCTTGAACCAGGGAAGTGGAGGTTGCAGTGAGCCGAGATCACACCACTGCACTCAAGCCTGGGCAACAGAGGGAGACTCGGTCAAAGAAAAAAAAAAAAAAGAACTTTGCTTTCTACCTTCTCTAATAGGAGAAGCGATTGGGGACTTGGTCGGGTTCCTAATCCCTGTCATGAAACAAATGAGGCCTAGTGGCCTCGACCTGCTAACAGTTTGAGCATGCCTGATTTTAAAATCAGCATTTTAAAATCCTTGCTTTGGCTATAATCTATTTCTCCTTAAGCAATACAAATTCCCGTTTGAGAAACTCTCAGCCCATCCCTCATTTCAGCCCAAAGCTGTCCTAGCTATTTTTTCATTGTGTACAGTTTGGTAGTAGGGGTCTCTTTCACATCGAAGTTCAAATTTCCATTTCTGGTGAAGAAGTCTTTCAGTTTCTATCTTTGCCACTATCTTTTTTGAGATCTCAAATACATTCAGTCAGAGGATAAGTTCAAGGCACTGACTTTCTTCACTCTTTCAGTCTCTGTATGATAAACGGTTTTCAACACCCAGCCGGAGAGTGAGCTTGAACTCCACCTCATCTTCCCACCCACTACAATTGAGAAGAGGTCATGGCAGTGTCATGATAGTTGCCAACATTTTGTACTGAAAATAGGCCTAGAGGAGCGTCTCCAGTGACCGACATCCTGGCCATTTAACATAGGTTTCACCGTTACTGTGCTTTGGGATCTAGTCTTCAGCTCTGAAATGTCAGAAATTTGGCATTATCCTTGAAGCTGGGCTGATTCACAAACAGAACTCATGAAAGACAAATATGTAAAACCAGAATACTGGTTTATTACTTTACCAAGGAAAGCAAATTACTTTCCAGTAAGGCAGGTTAAAGGAATTACCTTTAGAATCAGACCATGGTGCCTCTGAGTATAACAACTTCTCTAGGTATTGGTTTAGTCAAATGGGAATGAGTATAATGCCTACATTATGGGGTTGTGTGAAGAATGATTGACAGAATGTAAGCAAGTGGTTTGTTTGGCATAAAGGAAGTCACTGTTATGATCATTTATATCATTTTACAATATGATGTAGAGAGTAATTGATTAACTCCCAGGTAGCAGAATCGAGCTGGAACCGGGTTTTCTGACATGTGTTTCTACAAGAGCTTTGTGATCATGGATCTCAGCAGTTTGCTTCACACTGAAGGTTCTTTCCGTATCCAGGGCTGCCTGAGATTACCCATCACACTTTGCCTTCTATGAAAGTGCAATTCTCACCTTCAGAACTGACCATTCAGCAGTTGTGGAGAAGTAGTTCTGGAATTTTTATCTCTCTTAAATCATTTTGCTACTAGATATAAAATCTTCTAATAAATTGCCATTTTATAGGCCAACGTATTTTTTCTTAGTTCAATATTTGTGACTAAAACGATGTGTGGCAATTGTCTGAGTTCACAGATACAGTTTTAGAAATCCCCACCTTTCCCTTCTTTATTGCTTTCCAACTAATCTTACAGACATTTTTTCTTTAAAGTCTGACTTTTTTTTTTTTTTTTTTAGATGGAGTCTCACTCTGTCACCCAAGCTGGAGTGCAGTGGTGTGATCTCGTTGCACTGCAACCTCTGCCTCCTGGGTTCAAGTGATTCTCCTGCCTCAACCTCCTGAATAGCTAGAAATACAGTCACACGCCACCATGCCTGGCTAATTTGTTGTATTTATTTATTTATTTTTAGAATGGAATTTCGCTCTTGTTGCGCAGGCTGGAGCGCAATGGCGTGATCTCGGCTCACTGCAACCTCTGCCTCCCAGGTTCGGGCGATTATCCTACCTCAGCCTCCCAAGTAACTGGGATTACAGGCCCCTGTCACCACACCTGGTTAATTTTTTGTATTTTTAGTAGAGATGGGGTTTCACCCTGTTGGCCAGGCTGGCCTTGAACTCCTGGCCTCAGGTGATCTGCCTGCCTTGGCCTCCCAAAGTGCTGGCATTAGAGGCATGAGCCTCCGTGCCTGGCCTAAGGTCTGACTTTAAAGTCTGACTTCAGCTTTGAGTCTTGCAGTAGATGACTTAGGATCTTGAAGGTGGCAGTAGAGAATAGTAGGAAGAAAGCAAGAGAGGATCCAGGAGATATGGTTCTACTCCTAGCTGCAGCTCTTCTGGATCTTGGGCACATTGCTTTCTCTCTGTATTGCCAATTTCTTTACTTGTTAATTAGGAAAGATGTTTGCTTTACCCATGTGGGAGAAATAAATGAAACACTACAGTGTGTTGAAAACTATAAAGACAATGCAAATGATTGCAGAATGAGGTAACCCTGGCCTGGTGCTAGCCCTCAGCCTCTCAGCCACTACCAATCTTTATTCTTTCGGAGAGCAGAATCACAGTCTCTAACTTTAAAGGGATGATGTGCACTCCACATTACAGCATTTTTGTAAGGTTCAAATGAAGGGGACAAAAGGACCTGAAAGCATTTTGTAAACTGCAAAATACCACATGAATGCAAAGGTGGCATCACAGGACTTTACTACTTCCTTGCTCTGTGTCCTCAGGCAAATTGGACACCTGTCAGGTCCCCAGTTCTTTACCTGAGGGCTTATGCAACTTTTAATCAGTGTCAATTTAGAAATCTGTTTAAACTGACTACGTATATATATTTTTTTCTTTTGTAAAAAAAAAAAATTTAAAGCTTGTCAAGTGTATTTTTAAAAATAATGGTAATACTTCTGACTCTTAAATACTTTGCAAGTGCATATGACAGGCTTCTTCTGCTCTAATGGCATTTGTTACTAATTGCTTCGTGAAATCGTAATCCTTTGTTTATTACTTACAGAAATGATTTCCAGACAACATTCTTTGACCCTAAAATAAGTTAAAATTCCTGAAATATTGAACAAATCTTGACCATTTATAATTTGCTTTTTGTTTGTCACAATGGGAGTGAGCCATGACTTGGATGGACAGGGCTGGGAATGGAGGCTCGGGAAGATGTTCTTTGAAGTATCACTTTCAGCTCACTCTTCTCACCAACGGCCACCCAGCAGCCCTCTCCTCATCCCCACAGCACACATTTTGCATTTGTAACCAGAGAAGGGAATGATGATGTGGTAGCACTGTCCTTTGAGTCTCATCTTCTCGAGGGTAGAGGCCACATTTTCTAGTGTTCTACGTAACCAGTTTTTGTATAGTTAAAAAAATCAGGCAAGTTGTCAATGTGAAAAATCTTTCAGCCTCGTGTTTGTACACATACGAGATGAGAAATGTTTTCATGTGAAACTAAAGATAGTGGCAATTCATCTCCTTCCTGTTCCTAGGTTACAGCTGCTCAGTAAAGTTGGGCTGCATCTCAGGAACAGAGAGCAATTGATTTCTACAGCTGTGTAAAATGGGGCCAGCTTGCATCCATGGAGCCAGAGATGCCCTCAAGTTTTTGGCTTATTTTTAGTTCCCATATATCAATGTACACACTTGTGATAATATAGTATAGTGCATCCAACAACACTTTTTAGGTCCCACATTTGGGATTTCAGATGGCAGCAGCAATTCTTATTTTTTGGATAAATTTTGTGGAAGTCCAACAAATAGGTTCTCTGAGTCATTGAAAGGTATACTTAAAAACTGATACTCTGTATAAACAGCTGGTCAAGGTTTTGGATTAGAACCTTGCAATCAAGTAACATCGTGGGAGGCTTGTAGGAGCAGTACAGGCCACTTGGTGGTGCTCATGACAGGGCAGCCTTCTTCCAAAGGATATGAATCTTCACAGCTGTGACATTTTAGTTGTGCTTTACTGAACAGAAAGTGGTTCCGTTCCAAATTTGATCCTAAATGCAAAACCACAGTGTACTATAAAACATTGAACATTCCTGTGAAAACAGACAGAGGTGGAGTTTGTTTGCACAGATCCAGAAAAGTCTTCTGTCAACAGCCTCTTCTCACAGAGAATCATACATCTAATGTGTGACTACAAGGCATTTGAATATGTCAAGTCCAAGCAAACCATAACTAGCATTCTAATGACCTTCTATTGTTAGATAAATGATAACATTATAGAATGAAGTTCACAAGGGAAAAAGAACATATTCTCTTCCTCGCTCAGTAAATTTATGACAGCAAGTATCCAGAAATCCTAAGGGAAACAGGCCGAATACACCTTTTGTGTGAGGTCTATTTAACAAAATGAAATGAGCAGAGCAGGGAAGTTTTTAAAAACTTTACTTTATTTATAAGTAAACATTGGACACCAAGATTTATAGATTATGTATGACCTATACATACCTTGAGGGCTGTTTACTGTACCTTGTCTGTCTTTTTACAAATTATTGTTATACTTTAAGGTCTAGGGTACATGTGCACAATGTGCTGGTTTGTTACATATGGATACATGTGCCATGTTGGTGTGCTGCACCCATTAAGTCATCATTTACATTAGGTATATCTCCTAACACTATCCCTCCCCACTCCCCCAACCCCACAACAGGCCCTGGTGTGTGATGTTCCCTACCCTGTGTCCAAGTGTTCTCATTATTCAATTACCACCTATGAGCGAGAACATGCGGTGTTTGGTTTTACGTCCTTGAGATAGTTTGCTGAGAATGATGGTTTCCAGCTTCATCCATGTCCCTACAAAGGACATGAACTCATCCTTTTTTATGGCTGCATAGTATTCCATGG
>NW_012102676.1:227142-237972 GCF_000951045.1 Mandrillus leucophaeus | reverse complement strand
TCTATTAGGTCCACTTGGTGCAGAGTTGAGTTCGATTCCTGGATATCCTTGTTAACTTTCTGTCTCGTTGATCTGTCTAATGTTGACAGTGGGGTGTTAAAGTCTCCCATTATGATTGTGTGGGAGTGTAGGTCTCTGTGTAAGTCTCTAGGGGTTTGCTTTATGAATCTGTGTGCTCCTGTATTGGGTGCATATATATTTAGGATAGTTAGCTCTTCTTGTTGAATTGATCCCTTTACCATTATGTAATGGCCTTCTTTGTCTCTTTTGATCTTTGTTGGTTTAAAGTCTGTTTTATCGGAGACTAGGATTGCAACCCCTGCTTTTTTTTGTTTTCCATTTGCTTGGTACATCTTCCTCCATCCCTTTATTTTGAGCCTATGTGTGTCTCTGCACGTGAGATGGGTCTTCTTAATACAACACACTGATGGGTCTTGAGTCTTTATCCAATTTGCCAGTCTGTGTCTTTTAACTGGAGCATTTAGCCCATTTACATTTAAGGTTAATATTGTTATGTGTGAATTTGATCCTATCATTATGATGTTAGCTTGTTATTTTTCCAGTTAGTTGATGCACTTTCTTCCTAGCATCGATAGTCTTTACAATTTGGCATGTTTTTGCAGTAGCTGGTACTGGTTTTTCCTTTCTATGTTTAGTGCTTCCTTCTGGAGCTCTTGTAAGGCAAGCCTGGTGGTGACAAAATCTCTCAGCGTGTGTTTGTCTGTAAAGGATTTTATTTCTCCTTCACTTATGAAGCTTAGTTTGGCTGAATATGAAATTCTGAGTTGAAAATTCTTTTTTTAAAGAATGTTGAATATTGGCCCCCACTCTCTTCTGGCTTGTAGACTTTCTGTCAAGAGATCTGCTGTTAGTCTGATGGCCTTCCCTTTGTGGGTAACCAGACCTTTCTCTCTGGCTGCCCTTAACATTTTTTCCTTCATTTCAACTTTGGTGAATCTGACAGTTATGTGACTTGGAGCTGCTCTTCTTGAGGAGTATCTTTGTGGTGTTCTCTGTACTTCCTAAATTTGAATGTTGGCCTGCGTTTCTAGGTTGGGGACATTCTCCTGGATAATATCCTGCAGAGAGTTTTTCCAGCTTGGTTCCATTCTTCCTTTCACTTTCAGGTACACCAATCAGACGTAGATTTGGTATTTTCACATAGTCCCATATTTCTTGGAGGCTTTGTTCATTTCTTTTTACTCTTTTTTCTCTAAATTTGTCTTTTCACTTCATTTCATTCATTTGATCTTCAATCACTGATACCCTTTCTTCCACTTGATCAAATCAGCTACTGAAGCTTGTGCATGTGTCACGTAGTTCTCGTGCCATGGTTTTCAGCTCCATCAGGTTGTTTAAAGTCTTCTCTGCAGTGTTGATTCTAGTTAGCCATTTGTCTAATCTTTTTTCAAGGTTTTTAGCTTCTTTGTGAAGGGTTCAAACATCCTCCTTTAGCTCGGAGAAGTTTGTTATTACTGATCATCTGAAGACTTCTTCTCTCAACTTGTCAAAGTCATTCTCCATCCAGCTTTGTTCCATTGCTGGTGAGGAGCTGCATTCCTTTGTAGGAGAAGAGGCACTCTGATTTTTAGAATTTTCAGCTTTTCTGCTCTACTTTCTCCCCATCTTTGTGGTTTTATCTACCTTTGGTCTTTGATGATAGTGACATACATATGGGTTTTGGTGTGGATGTCCTTTCTGTTTGTGAGTTTTCCTTCTAATAGTCAGGACCCTCAGCTTCAGGTCTGTTGGAGTTTGCTGGAGGTCCACTCTAGACCCTGTTTGCCTGGGTATCACCAGTGGCAGCTGCAGAATAGCAAATATTGCAGAATGGCAAATGTTGCTGCCTGATCCTTCCTCTGGAAGCTTCATCTCAGAGAGGCACCTGGCTATATTAGGTGTCAGTCGGCCCCTACTGGGATGTGCCTCCCAGTTAGGCTACTTGGGGGTCAGGGACCCACTTGAGGAGACAGTCTGTCCGTTCTCAGATCTCAAACTCCATGCTGGGAGAACTACTACTCTCTTCAAAGCTGTCGGACAGGGACGTTTAAGTCTGCAGAAGTTTCCGCTGCCTTTTGTTCAGCTATGCTCTGCCCCCAGAGGTGGAGTCTACAAAGGCAGGCAGGCCTCCTTGAACTTCTCTGGGCTCCACCCAGTTCGAGCTTCCCAGCTGCTTTGTTTACCTACTCAAACCTCAGCAATGGCAGATGCCCCGCCCTTAGCCTCAATGTCGCCTTGCAGTTAGATCTCAGACTGCTGTGCCAACAGTGAGGGTGGGACCGACCCTCCGAGCCTCTGTGGGCGTGGGACCCTCCGAGCCAGGAGCGGGATATAATCTCCTGGTGTGCTGTTTGCTAAGACCATTGGAAAAGTGCAGTATTAGGGTGGGAGTGTCCCGATTTTCCACATACCGTCTGTCATGGCTTCCCTTGGCTAGGAAAGGCAATTCCCTGACCCCTTGTGCTTCCCAGGTGAGGTGATGCCCTGCCCTGCCCTGCTCCACTGTCCAACAAGCCCCAGTGAGATGAACCCAGTACCTCAGTTGGAAATGTAGAAATCATCCATTTTCTGCATCACTCACGCTGGGAACTGTAGACTGGAGCTGTTCCTATTCAGCCATCTTGGAACCTCCCCTGTACCTTGTCTATCTTTATGTTGTTAGTTAAATAAAACAATGAGCCATAAAAATGCCCCAATAACACATTTTCTATCAACTGTACAGGAAAATCTAATTCCTTTACCACATAGAAGCAAAAGTGATAATCTTTAAAAGGAAAACCAGATAATATCCTTAAAAAAAAGGCTTCCCAGTGGTTTATGATAAAATCCAAACTCTATTAGGCTGACTAAACACTCTTGCTTGTTTCTCTGCCCTCACCTCTCAGGATGCTTTTCTCCATTCTCAGGGCTCCAGGGTCCTGATTTCCTCACGCTCCTGCAACCTGCCTGGCTTCTTCTGACTGCAGGACATAGACATGCACTCCTCACTCTTCCCTGGTTTGCCTTGCCCAAGTCTGTCTCTGAACCATCCTTTTTATCCTTCAGTTTTCAGGTGAAATGTGGTCTTCTCATAGAAGTCTTTCCTGTTGACCTTATCTTAAGTGGTTCCCTCATTATTTCTGGACCTTTCCTTGTTTTATTCATAGTATTTATCCAGTCATTAAAGTTTGTTATTTGTTGTTGCTTACTTATTTTTAAAAGGAATTTTATCTGCTTGCATTCAAATTATGACTCTAAATATTATGAATTAGGGACCCTGAACAATAATGTGGCTTCTCTAAAACTCGGTTTTCTCATCTAGAAAGTGAGCTTACTGTTTACCTGATAGGGTTGTCATAAAGATTTAACACATGAAAACAAGCAAAGTGTGTAGAACCTGCCCTGGTACATAACAAAATATCAATACCTATTAACTATTGTTAGTGCTATTTTAATCAACACTGCCTTTGGGTGGTAGAACATTCCTCCCTTGCTAATTGCACCTTCCTCTCTTTTCCTTCCTTTAGGGGGATTTTCCCTGACCATGCTTCATAAACTCAGGCCAGACCCCCTAGTATTCCATTCCCTGTCCCATTGCCCTGCTTAATCTATCTCCATAGCATTTAAAAAATTTGTATATATTTATCTGTTTTTATTGATGTTGTCTCTTTCCCACTATAATTTAAACTTCATGAAAGACCCTGTATTTCAAGGGTCCAGTAGAGGCAGATATTATGCACTCAATGAGTATCTGTTGCATGAGTAAATAATTGAGAAATCATTATCATTATCACCATCATCATTGTTTTCCCTCTCTAAAAAGTAAGCAGAGATTGTACCTGCCTAGCTTATGTGTATGTTCCTGATAGGAATCATAGTTCTTGGCAAAAAGTCATCTGTTGATATTTGTCAAAGGAATGAATTTTTTTTTTGAGATGAGAGTCTTGCCCTGTCGCCCAGACTGGAGTGCAGTGGTGTGATCTCAACTCACTGCAACCTCCGCCTCCTGAGTTCAAGCGATTCTCCTGCCTCAGCCTCCCAAGTAGCTGGGACTATAGGTGCCTGCCACCACGCCCAGCTAATTTTTGTATTTTTGGTAGAGGTGGGGTTTCACCATATTGGCCAGGCTAGTGTCGAACTCCTGACCTCAAATGATCCACCCACCTCAGCCTCCCAAAGTGCTGGGATTACAGGTGTGAGCCACTGCACCTGGCCTAGGAATGAATTTTTTAAATGTGAAAAAATTGTGTTTTCAGACTGTGCCAAAATCATAGGCACAGGAAATCTTAGCAATCAACACATTAGTGATTATCACTTTGTATTGATGATAATTATGATGTTCTGTGGTTAAATCAATTTTATAAAGACTACATTGATTTTTGAAATCCCGTTACTTAAATTTTATTTTGTTGCTTATCCTTCCAGTCCAATTCATATACATATAAAGGCATTCCCTTTCTTTCTTACATACTTCGAATGAGAGATGACACCATGCATATGGTACTTATACTATGATGCAGTCAGATTATGTTTACCAAGGACTTGGTGCAATGCCCATACCTCCATCTTTATTTTTTTTCCCATTAGTTTTTCAAATCTCTTAAATTGATTTGATGTAAGTAATAAGTTCAGTCACTAGACATCTGTTGAACATCAAGCATTTTCCTTTTCATTTTAAAGATATCTTGGCAAGTAAAATCTACTTTTCTCCGTCAACATTTTAAGGGATACCACTAGCATCAAACAGATATCATTTCCATTTATGCTGCAAAGGCTGATGGAAGAATAAGACGACACATTCTTTACCCCCTAAAATCTTCAGATCTATTGGTGAGCGTTCAGATACCCACACAAAGAGAGTTAAACATGTTAAGTGGAACACTGAAGGAGCTGAAAAGTCAAAAGAGGAAGTAGGTGCTGAATAGTTCAGAAAAGGAAGCAGTTCACCAGTTCTATTGACCACAGTTTGCCATTCTTGAACAGGGTTGCCAACGTCTAGTATTTGTATTTTGTTGTCTGACTCTACAAGTTCCAGAACTTCTTTTTAAATGATGTATGGGCATACCTTGGAGATATTGAAGCTTGAGGTCCAGACCAGTGCAATAAGGAAATATAAAAAGTCAGTCACATGAATGTTTTGGCTTCCCAGTGCATATTGTATACACTATACTGTAGTATACTATGACTTCCTCTACTGAAGTCTTGAAACCCCTCGAAGGTCATCCATGAAAGTTGGAATCAACTTCTTTCAAACTCTTGTTAATGCTGATATTTTGACCTTCTCCCATGAATCATGAATGTTCTTAAAGATGTGAAAAGAAAATAAAATCTTGGGATGCCATACTCACTATGCCAAAAGGAAAAGTTAAGCTTAGAAACTGAGTCACCAAAAAAAAAAAAAAAAAAAAAAAAAATGCCTTTCCTTTTGTTCCTGAACCTGCAAGATTGAAGATCACATATCTTCCCAGGTGGTCTTCCTCACCCTGACAATGTAAATTAACAGCTTATCTTCACAGGCATGGAACAAAGACATATTTGACAGTTTGGCTTCCTTTACTGTTTATTTTTATCTTGCATAAAATGCAACTTACTGATTGCATGAGACTTACTGATTGCATGAGACTTAACTGATTGCATGAGACAAAAGTTTAATCAACTGCTACTCTACCTCCTCCTTTCACTTGTAACACTGGATTCAGTAAACACTTATCAAAGCCTCACAAGAATATGACCTCTTACCTCACTTTATACCTTCCTTTTTTTTTCTTTCCTCCTTCCCCTCCTGCCTGCTCTTTCCCCTTTAAATATTGAAACCCTCAAAATCCTCTTTACAAAAAGCGTGAAGCACAGATCCTATTGTGATTTGCGTCTTCTCCCAGGTATGTCCTCAACCTTAGCAAAATAAACTTCTAAATTAATTGAGACCTATCTCAGACACTTTGTTTTACAAAGTCATCTAGTATGCTGAATCCTTTCTAGAAGGCATTCAATTTACTTTGCCTAGATCCTCAGAAAACTCACTATCTACTGAGCTACAGGCTTACAAAATGTGTTTCTTAAATAAAACTTGAAAATCAAAATGATTCTCTGATGTATGGACTACAAATTGGATGTTGCGTTTGCAGGCATAAAAACAACAGTAACCTCCTCGTGTATCTCCATTAGAGCTCCTGGATAATCAGGTGCATTGTTAATAAGCAGTAATATTTTGAAAAGGATCTTCTTTTTCTGAGTGGCAGCTCTCAACAGTGGATTTAAAATATTGAGTAAACCATGTTGTAAACAGATGTGCTGTCATCCAGGCTTTATTTTTCCATTTGCAGGGCACAGGCAGAGTAGATTCGGTAAAATTCCCAAGGACTCTTGGATTTTCAGCAGCACAAATGAGCATTGACTTCAAGTCATCAGCTATTTCACTTCTAATAAGAGAGTTGGCCTGTCCTTTGAAGGTCTGAAGCCAGGCACTGACTTCTCTCTAGCTATGAAAGTCCTGGATGACATCTTTTTCCAATATATGGTTGTTTCATCTGCAATGAAAAACTGTTGTTTACTGTAGCCACCTTCATCAATTAAGCTAGCTAGATATACATAACTTGCTGCAGCTTCTCCATCAGCACTTGCTGTTTCACCTTGCTTTTTTATGTTGTGGAAATGGCTTCTCTCCTTAAAATCTCATGAACCAACATCTGCTAGCTTCAACGTTTTCCTCTGCAGCTGCCTCATCTCTCTTCACCTTCGCGGAATTGAAGAGTGTTAGGGCCTTGCTCTTGATTAGGTTTTGGCTTAAGAGAATATTGTGGTTGGTTTGATCTTCTATCCACACCACTCAAACTTTCTACATATCAGCAATAAGTCTGTTTCACTTTCTTATCTGTCATTTGTAGATTCACTGAAGTAGCACTTTTAATCTCTTTGAAGAACTTTTCCTCTGCATTCACAACCTGGCTAACTGGTTGAATGCAAAAGGCCTACCTTTCGGCCTATCTTGGTTTTTGATATGCCTTCCTCACTAAGCTTAATCATTTGTAACTTTTGGTTTAAAGTGAGAGATGTGGGACTCTTCCCACGTTTGAACACTCAGAGGCCATTGTAGGGTTATTAATTGGCCTAATTTCAATATTGCTGTGGCTTGGGAAATAGGGAGGCCCAAAGAGGGGAGAAAGACAGGGAGATGGCTGTTCAGTAGAACAGTCAAACACAAGCAACATTTATTAAGTTTGCTGTCTTATATGGGTGTAGTTTGTGGTGCCTAAAATAATTATAATAGTAATATGAAATATCATTGATCACAGGTCACCATCACAGTTAATACTACTACTATTACTACTAATAAAAGTTTGAAATATTCTGAGAATTACCAAAATGTAACACAGAGACACAAAATGAACACATGCTGTTGGAAAAATGGCATTGATATGCTTGTTCAGTGTAGAGTTGCCACAGATCTTCAATTTGTAAGAAAACACAGTAGCTGCAGAGCACAATAAAACCAAGTGCAATAAAACAAGGTATGCCTGTAGTGTTACTTTCTTAGCTTGCTCTTTAAATACTTTGGAGAATTAATGCTTTTACTATATTTGTTGCTTATGGCATTTTGATTCTTCAGGCTAGTCAAGATCTTTCTCCTGAACTCTATCCTCTCTTCCGAATATTCTTTCCCAGCATTGTGCTCCTATTTGATGCTCACTGTCAGACATAGCTGACAATGGCATAGAAACCTCTTTCCGGTGATTTTCTACGCTTTACCTTCTCTTTTACTTTCATTCCAAGCCCACTGTTGTAGTCCTAAAGATGCATTTGCTTCTTTTTTTCCGCATTTGAGTATTTTGTTCTGAATCCCATCCTTTATTTTTTCCTAAAAACCTGATCTAACTGATGTAACTTATTTTACTCTTACTAGAAAGAAATATTGTAAGGAAACAATTCAACCATTTTCCCACTAAACCCTGTAACTACTAAGAAAGACAAAATCGATTCCTCATGGAAGTCGCTGCATAAAGAAGGAGAATAAAAGTTTTTGGTGTTTATTTTTATTCTTCAAAAAAACCGCTTGGATTCTTATAGGAAACTCAGTTTTAATAATCTTTGCTTTCTGATTGTGACATTTTCCAGATCCTTGATATTTACTTTACACAAGATTTAGATGTTTTTTAAAAAGAACTAGTCAGTAATATGACAGAAGCAAACATTTTTTACATAAAATTAAAATATTTTCAAAATTTAACTTTATTATGTATACTTAAGATTTAAATACTAGTATTAACATTTTTAGGCATAGGTTGAGATAGCAAATGAATTAGTTTTCTTCTTTAGTTGAGTTTACTTTTCAGCATGAGAAATGATCAGCATTTCTGGATTTATAAGTTGGTTATGATTCTAAATGCTTGAAACAATGTGAAGAATATAATTTACTTTTTATTTAAATAAGTACCATTCAGTACAGAGTGCTTTGAGTGGTTTAGGCATGTTTGCTTTTCAAGAGAGCTTTGCATTTCTCCTGGTATTCTTTGCAGCTGCTTCCTTCTTACTAGTGAGAGGGTATTTTCAGGCTGAGCTGAATAAACATCTTTTTTTCCCCGATGTCTCCCAGGCTGGAGTGTAGTAGTGCAATCATGGCTCATTGCAGCCTTAATCTCCTGTGCTCAAGTGATCTTCCTACTTCAGCCTCCCAAGTGGCTGGGTCCACAAGTGCATGCCACCACACCCAGCTAATTAATGTTTTGTTTTGTTTTGTTTTGGCAGAGACAGGGCTTCTCTATATTGCCCAGGCTGGTTTCGAACTCCTAGGCTCAAGCAATCCTCCTGCCTCACCCTCCCAAAGTGCTGGGATTACAAGTGTGAGCCAATGCACACAGCCTGAGTGAACACCTTGAAGACAAGTGTGCTACCATTGCTACTAGTTTGTGCAGGCTGTTCAGTGGGGACAGTGATCTAGAGTGATGGCAGCCATCAGCAAAGGATCTGCTGTGGATTAATTTTTGCCCTATTACTTTTTGTTTGTTTCTGTCAAATTATATTATCTTCGAAACAGGAACTAAAAATAAAGAATTCATTTCTTCTTGGCCTGTCTCAGAAGGAATGTGGCTTGTATTTCTCAAAGAGCACAGGGTGGGTTGGTTTCTCTTTAAGACAAAATACAAAATACAAAAAAGAACAAAGGGACATGGCACATACCTTGGAAGGTCAACAAAAATGACTAAAATGCTCACTGGATTAGAGCTTTGTAAAGTCATACTAATTGATTTCTTAAAATTAACTACAACTTAAGATGGTGAGACCAAATGAGAAATGCCTCCTCTGTACTAAGAGCCACAGGGCTTTTGATGTCCTTCTTTCCTTCTTGCTGTTCTCGTGTTGATTTCTGTTGTGTCTCAACTTCGAGTACCATTGTGATGAGACTGAACTCAATAGGCCAACTGTGCACTCAAAGCCTCAAGTGGTTTTGCTTTGCTGCTGACAACAATAAAATGAAACAACAACAAAAATGCCTAAAATACTTTACATTAGGCCTCTTCCAGGTTGTCATCTGAGCCAGAAAACATTGTCAAAACAGTGGACATTTTCATGGTGCCATTTTCCCAAGTGGAAAACCAAAGGGGCACACAGCAGCCATTTCAGATGTTGTGAGATGGGGCATGAAGATGACTGCACTTTTCAGCATCTGTGCTGTGAAATATCTCCACCGAGGCTGGCGGCCTATTTCCTCTGTCTCTCTGTTGTGGGTTTGGGGGCAGGCACGGCCACTTCCTCTGCTCTACTACCTCTTCCCGCACCCTTTTTATTCCTTCTGAGCTGCTTCCCTTTTTGATCTCCAGCTTCCTCTTTCTCCTGGTGCCCCTACCTAAGGGTAATTCCTCTCTTCCCCCATCCATAATGTGTGTGGCTAAATACAGACAGCATACTCGCACTTCGTTAAAATTTGAAAATATTATTTTTGTTTTATCAGAATCCATCCCCCATGATGGAGTCTGCTGCTTTTAAGTTATTTATAAAGCTGTTGTTGAAATACTAAAAGATCCAGTCACATTTGATTCTACTTTAAAATAACCTACCACTTTTGTTGATCCCTTTTTCGAGTGTGAAGGTAAGAAGATGGGCTGTACATTTGGCTGGGAAGGTGCTGCTGCATGTTGTTTATGCATGTTTACACTTCAATAGTCATGAAGGTCTTCATCAAAACAAACTTCTTTTCTGCTTTGTAAGGAAGAAAATCAACATTTTCTTATAAACAAAAATGCAAATATACACTATCCTGTGGAATATTGCCTTACCTTTATATGTGATGAATTAATTCTTTTTATGGATGTACACTTGCAGTCCTGAACCACCCATGCCCCTTCTAGAAAACACTAGATGCTAACCCATCCGGCAGGGAGGAATGGATTTTGCCCCTTTTGTGTGTGTGTGTGTGTGTGTGTGTGTGTGTGTGTGTGTTCATCCTACAGTAAGGTTATAAAAAAAAATGGCTCCCTAATTAAGGTTTATTCTTGACAAAACTTGGACCCAACCCTTCAACCCATGGGCTACTTCAAGATTACACTCCCATAGTGGTAACTCTGCTCAAGGGGCCTAAGGCACTCCATCTGCCAGGGTGTGCATCTGCCACACTGCTACCTCTGCATTTGACAAAGAAATGGAGTGGGGTCTTCCTCCCAGTGTCCTCTTCTCCAGCACATGGGTGGCTCAAGGCTTTTATTTTGCATCTCTGACAGCGCTTACTTATGCACAGACTCAAGAACCAATTGTCACCAAGGGGAAACACGTTAAAATGCAGATGCCTGGGAGGTCTATTTTTAATTGCTTGGGTTTGGAGTAATGCCCAGATGACTCGCTATTACCAAGCACCCCCAA
>NW_012102676.1:189788-225894 GCF_000951045.1 Mandrillus leucophaeus | reverse complement strand
AAATGTAAGACTCCCAGTGTGGGTCCTCTGGCCCTAAATTAAACCCCTCTCCATTCTGGCATTGGGCCTTCCTCGCCCAAAGATTTCCTATCTGAAGACCCAACCAAAGCCAGCCAGTTCCAAGTCATGCTCAGGTACGTAGATTTATACAGAGAGAAAAGTAGTAGAGGTGAAATATAAATGCATATATTTTTGTACCTAAGAGAAGGAATTCAACACCTACTGAGTAGGGAAAACCTACCAGCTACTTGGCAACACAATCCAAGACGTCATTGTAAATTTAGAAAACATCCAAAATACATGAAGAACACCAATAGCATAAAAGAGAAAAACCGATAAAAGAACACATTCCAATAGAAATAGAGATGATTCAGTAAACAAAGGATAATGTCATACCAAAAAGGAATCTTTAAAATGTTAGAGGACAAGAACAAACTTGTAGACATTAAATATGCCTTTACTGAAGTAAAATATTCTGTAGAAGAGTTTGTAGATAACACTGACGAAATTTCTTAGAAAATACATAACTGATAGAAGTAAAGGTAACTAGAAAGAAAAGATAAAACAGAGACAAGTCAGTGTTAGAGTTACAACGTGGAGGGTCCAGAAATGGAAAACAAAGAAAAATAAGGGGTGAAAATTTAAAAAAAAAAAAAAAAGAGAGGAAGGTAAATTTCCCACGGCCAAAGAGAGAACTGAGGCTTCAGAGTAAAAAAGCTACTGACAACCAGAGCAAAGGAAGAGAAGATACACTTGGATTCACATTTGTAAAATTTCCTGTACTAAGGATAAAGAGGTCTTATACACTTCTAGAGAGTCAGGGAAAATGTTTTCTACGTATTAGGAATATTCACAACAGCACGGGAATCCTGAACATCAGAAAACAACAGATCAATGCATAAAGGCTCTGAGGAAAAGTGGATTGAACCTAGAATTGTATACTCAGCAAAACTATTAATCAAACGGGAAGACAAACTAAAATGTGTCAGAAACACAGGGACTTACAAAGTGTAATTTTCATGTACCGATGTTTGGAGGAATTTACTTGAAAATATGTGCTAAGGAAACAAAGAAAATAAAGAAAGCAAAAAAGAAAGCAATATGAATTTAAGGAGTTCAATGAACAGTGGCACTAATCCAGGAGTTTGGTTTGTGTTAATTTCAGGATAGCAGTTGTATTAGCAGATCTGAAAAACAATAGTTCCAAAGAGTAGGTCATATCATTTTAAAGGAGAAATTTTAAATGGATATAGTTAAGATGCTGGATGGTTAATGATACAGTAACAAAAGCATAGGTTAGTTTCCGTCAACAAGAAAACAAAAAGTTCAACTCCATGAAAAACACAGCTGTGGGTCAAGTGTGGAGGAGTCGTAAAGGGGGCATGATGCTAAGCAAGGGACGTGGGGTAAGCAAATGTTTTCTTTTGCATGGTAATGCCATTGGATCCACAAAGAAGGAATGTATTCCTAACATGTTACTTGGCTCTTCTGTGAATGAAATATTTATAAACATGTGCCAGTCAGGTTTCAGTGTGGAAAAAACACTGAATAGTCTTTTAAGGAGAATGGATTTTATGGCAGGGGATGAGGTGCTTACGTAATCATTGAAAGCACTGAAGGGTGAAGATTATGGCACCGCCAGTAGGATTTTTGGTCCCGCTTTTACAATTTGGACTTAGAGGTTTGGCAGCTTCAACTGTCTCCTAGGGGAGAAAGCTGCAGGAAATCCTCACAGAAGTCACAAGGCACTTGGCTGGCCCCAGGGCCGGAACTGGCAGGGGACATGGAATCTAGCTGGCTGCTGCAAACACTTATGTTTCTGTAGTCCAGGTGTGCCCTCTGCTATCTCTGCCTGCGAAAGAATGGCTTCTCTCCTTCTCTGGCTTCTAACATTTATCTAAGTGTATCTCACTGGATGACTCTTAAATTGATTCTAAAACTCTCTAGCTTATAATATTGTAATATTATAATCTATACTTAAGGGACTGGAATACCTTTATTTTATGAGAAAAATACACTGAGCTATCAAAGTAGAAAATAATTTTGCTAAATACAGAGGGATTTGCAAAACTGCAGATCTTAGGGTAGGATGTGAACTTACATGTAACATGGCCAAGCAAAATATAGTAATAGGAGCACCATTTTGGATGGCTCCAAGAAGTGATTCCAGAAGTGGAATCACAATCCAGAAGTGAATTAGGGAATTGGGTACAACTGATTGGTGAACATCTGGTTGCTGGCAAAAACTGCCATAGAAATGGCTGAAGGAAAGCGCCCTTATGCTTTGATGAGGAAATGTGGTTTGAGGCGTCCCACCCCTACAAGAGTAGGCAGAGTTTAGAACAGATTAAGGATATATGTGGAGTACCAATAAGCAAAATCCCCTATTAAAGATAATAGTAAATTTGTTTTCAATTTTTAGAATGGACCTATAGGCAAAATACGGAAGATCTAAAAAGTAGCCTTAGTACAAAGCATAAGTGTTAACATTGTTTAAAGTAAATACAATAACAAAATATTTAAATATGCTATTAACATATATGAGTGTAATTAACTAAAACACAGCCAGAAATGATAATTCTATTTCTTAGAGCAGAGTGAATAGATAACACTTTGAATACTTAAGAAATTATGCTGTAGGCATATTCTTTAGAAGAGGTAACCAATATGAAAAATAAAAACAGAAACAGAAGTAGGAAGTGGTGGTAGTGGGTGGGTAGAGGTTGGGCTCAGTATTATTGCTTTTCATTTTAAGATCCTTTTACAGATATGCTTGATTTTTTTAATCGTACACACATATTGTTTTAATAAAAAATTTAAAACGCTCTTCTTTGTCACAATCTTCAAGTAAGGATATTGCTCATAGCAAAAAAAAAAAAAAAAAAAATTCAAGAAAATTTACCTCTTTAATGATATTCATACTCTGAAGGATTATCAGAACTACTTCATTCTATTTAAATCAAAGTTACTAAGATTTTGTTTTTCATTAGTGTTGGAAATGATTCTCACTAGTTGCTGTATCAAATTTTGCATCACGCTATGGGGCCCTCACTTGTGGCAGGAGAGTCACTGTCAGTGATGTGCTGTTGCTGAGCTCTGCCTCTCCTGCTGTTGGTTTTCAGGAAGACATGCATGAACAGGACTTGTAACTCTATTTCAAGCAAAGCGGATAGGACCAAGATCCCAAGGTGCACAATTATATCAGATACCATCTGAAGGCTTCTGGGGAAGGAAGTTTCACAGGGAATCACTCGTCGAAATATGTGTCCCTGAATTGTCTAATAGTAAGCACATATTAATTCATGAAAAGAGTTAAATAATAGTGCAGTGAAAAGTAACAAAAGGAATACATGTGCCCAAATCTATGCTAATGTGATATACTTAATTTTGTTTTCCATTTAAATAAGACAGCTTTGGTTGATTTTTGCCTTCTCTCTTCCAAGCAAGTAAAGCTACTGGGATCCATGAAACTAAGCTAAATGGAAAAGACTCTCTTTCTCAAAGCGCACAACAAAGAAGAATTCCAAGTCCAAATAAGTTTAGGAAATGCTCGTTAAACATCTAAATAGGCTTCTTTACTGCAGGTTTTCTCAGGAGGGCCACTGTGAATATCTAAGACTGATAACATTTAGGTAGAGAAGTTGATATTTCAGAAAATAATTGAAAAAGGAAAATTATGTTTTAGTAAAAATGGGTTTAGTCATATTGTGCAGGAAGGATTCAAGATGCAAGAAAAAGTAAATGTAATAAACCCAGTGATAAGGCCATTGTAGCGATCCCTGGTGATATAGTTTGGATATGCATCCCCGTCCAAGTCTCATGTTGAATTGTAATCCCCAGTATTGGAGGTGGGACGTGGTGGGAGGAGATTGGATCATGGGAGTGAATTTCTCATGAATGGTTTAGCACCACCCCCCTGGTGCTGTCCTCATGATAGTTTGTGACTTCTCATGAAATCTGGCTGTTTAAAAGTGTGTGGCATCTCGCTCGCTCTCTCTCTCTTGCTCTTGCTTTTGCCCTGTGGTGTACCTGCTCACTCACCCACCAATCACCTCATGCTGTGCAGCTGGTTCCTAACAGGCTGTAGACCAGTACCACTAACATGGGGTTAGGGACCCCAGCTTTTTGGCATACTTTGATCAACCTTGATGATTTTTTGTTTTTAATTGCTATACAAAATCTTAATCTGTTGGTTATTACCTATATAAATGATTGCTAAACAACTACTTGATATGTAGAAAACAAACCATGCTACTAGATAAAGACCTTATATACTTACTTCATTTATCTATAAGAATTAAATACTACATAATTAATATTATAATATTGGGAAGTAGTCTAATCTCTTGATCTATCTATCTATTTATTTTATTTCTTTTTTAGTATACTGACAATTTAAGGTAGATTCTAGATTCACTCAACACATGTGATCCAGTTAACTGAATGCAATTTTGGTATCAATTCTCCAAGCCAAAATTTCTTGATTTGTAAAAATAAAAAGTAGCTATTTGTAGCAGCACTAGTTATTCTAAAGCTGCTTTCCTTGATCACTGATTTCAGGAACAGAAATGTAAGAACTGTAACAATCTAGTTAGAATTTAGGCAAATGTATCTGTAACACTAATAAGAGATGAAAGTTGTTATCTTTTAGACAAGAAAAAGCTGATGTTATCTAGTCTAGACAGGACTTCCTTTTAGTTAATTGGAAGCTTTGTGGCAGAAACTTGGGCAAGCCATAGGAAAGAAAGAATAGGAACACACAAAGGAAATATGAAGATAAGAAACCCTTTCATAATATAATAGCTTTGTTCTCTTCTCAGTTGCACTTTCTTTTTTTTTTTTTTTTTTTTTTTTTTTTTTTTTTTTTTTTTGATCTTGTCAATTCCCCATAGAGTGCAGAGCTTTCTTTACCATTTGAAGTACAACTTTAAAGAAAAGGCATAGCCTGATAGGCTAATATTTACTGGATTATTTCAGTAGATGAGGCTGCAGTGGTGGTTTGGTATTGTGTGGACATCAGACGATGGAAACTTGCTTGTAACAGATGCTCTCTTATCAGAGACACACACAAGTTATTAGTGGAGACTTTTAGTCCCAGAATGTCCTAGTGCATGTTTAAGTGTTTATCGAAATACACATGACTGTTCATTGACTTTCCCCTGAGATTATTATGGGGAAAAAGGCGTGCTATGCCTGAATCTCATTTAAATTCATTGTTTCAAGTTTTATTTTTAAAAAGACATTTTCCAGGAGTGCTAAAATTATTGATATGAAGCATTTTCCACTTTCTTTCTTTAATGATTTAACTTTTTTAATTTTTTCATTTCACAAGAAATCCATGATATTTTGTTGGCTATTGTATAAAATACAGAAAAATCAAAACAAGTAAAAAGAAAAGGGAAAATCTGAACTGTAGCTATTATCGTTACTCTGCTATCCAGGTGGAAAAAGAAACATTGTAATCTGTTGGCTTTTAATGCTGACATTTTATTTCTTTTTTTTTTTTTTTTGAGATGGAGTCTCGCTCTGTCCCCCGGGTTGGAGTGCAGTGGCCGGATCTCAGCTCACTGCAAGCTCCGCCTCCCGGGTTTATGCCATTCTCCTGCCTCAGCCTCCCGAGTAGCTGGGACTACAGGCGGGCGAGGTGACATTTTATTTCTAAGTAAACACACACAAACATAAATGGCAGGATACTTGGTCATTATTATCTTTTTTATTCTCTGCCACATGAATCAGGAAATAAAAGTGAAGAACTACCTCTTGTGCAACCCATGATGGTAGCCAAGTGTTGTACTCCAAGATTCTTATTTATGACTTATGTGTTGACTGGCCAGAAGCAAACGTTGCCAGGCACTCAGAAGATAATCTCCACCTATGCTTTTCTTTTTGGAAAAACCTAGTGCGAGAAAGACAAAAGCATACAGTCTTTTGGAAGAAAAATATTTCTTGTAGTTTTTTTCTGATTCTTGGTATTTTCTTTCTTTCTTCTTCTTCTTCTTTTTTTTTTTTTTTTTTGTTGTGGGTAAATAATGGGTCATAGTGCAGATCATGAAGGATAATTGTCCCAGAGATTGCCAAGATCTGTGACCTTAGAAAATCAATGAAGAATCTCCAGGTGATACAGGAGTTAAGAAGAAATCATTTAGGCAGATAGTGAGGGTAAGAAAGTCCTTGGTAAGGTTTTCCTTTTAATGAAAAGCAGCCCCCAAATCATTTTCTTTTCTAACAAAGAGCAGCCTGTAAAATCGAGCTGCAGACATAGACAAGCAAGGTGGAAGCTTGCACTGGTGAATGCCAGCAGCTGTGCCAATAGGAAATGGCTACGTGGGGGCTAGGCATGTCCAACATAGTGTCTCCATCTTCTCTTTTCCTTGTCAACCACATGCACAGTAAGGAGCAGGCAACATGGCATGGGTCAGGTAGAGACCCATTTGCAGAAGAAGATTATGGTGGCGTGGGCAGCTTCTTTGTGCCCTGTGTAAACATCACACCTGGTCCAACCAATCTTTGAGCCCTGCGTAAATCAGACACCACCTCCTCAATCCTGTCTATAAAACCCTGTGCACTCCACCGCAGGCTGGAAGTCCCACTCAGGTGCCCCTTTTTCTCTCTTGCAGGAGAGAGAGCTGTTCTCCTTTCTCTTTCTTTTGCGTATTAAACCTCTGCTCTTAACCTCCCCCTATGTATGTCTGTGTCCTTGATTTCCTTGGCTTGAGGCAATGAACCTCGGATATTTAACCCAGACAATGACACCACTTCATAGGTGACAGACTGGCAAGGAAGCTGTGGCACTATGCAAATTCTAGTGAGTGTCCATGAAAACAGGCAGTGAGAATGTCAGTGGTGTCAAGTGTGGACTTGGGTAGGGGCCTCTCTGCAAGTGGTCTAAGTTATGTTAAACACTTGTGATTCTTCCACAACACTCCATGGAAGTTTCCCTCTTTACATATGACAGAATTTCTTTTTTTTTTTTAATTTATATATATATATGTGTGTGTGTGTGTGTGTATATATATATATACTTTTTTAAAATTATACTTTAAGTTCTAGGGTACATGTGCACAATGTGCAGGTTTGTTACATATGTATACATGTGCCAAGTTGGTGTGCTGCACCCAGTAACTCGTTGTTTACATTAGGTATATCTCCTAATGCTATCCCTACCCCCTCTCCCGAAACCAGTGACAGGCCCTGGTATGTGGTGTTCCCCACCCTGTGTCCATGTGTTCTGTTTGTTCAATTCCTACCTATGAGTAAGAACATGTGCTGTTTGGTTTTCTGTCCTTGCGATAGTTTGCTCAGAATGATGGTTTCCATGTTCATCCATGTCCCTACAAAGGACATGAACTCATCCTTTTTTATGACTGCATAGTATTCCATGGTGTATATGTGCCACATTCTCTTTTCTTTCTTTTTTTTTTTACTTTATATTCTTTTTTTTTATTATTATACTTTAAGTTCTAGGGTACATGTGCACAATGTGCAGGTTTGTTACATATGTACACATGTGCCACATTGGTGTGCTGCACCCATCAACTCGTCAGCACCCATCAACTCGTCATTAACATCAGGTATAACTCCCAATACCATCCCTCACCCCCTCCCCCCTCCCCACAATAGGCCCCAGTATGTGATGTGCCACATTTTCTTAATCCAGTCTATCACTGATGGACGTTTGGGTTGGTTCCAAGTCGCATATGACTGAATTTCTTGACAGCCAAGTAGATGTGTGTGTGTGGTTTTTTTTGTTTTTTTTTTTTTTTGGCAGATTTATCCAATTTAGATAAAGATGAACAACATGGCCTTAATGTCCCCTCAGTTGGACTAAACTTTAGACAGGTTTCTTCCTGACTGTGGGTCCCTGACCTTTTTCTTAGAGAATTTACATTATTAGAAAACTTGCAAATTCTAAATTTCTGCCTTTCTGAGATGTATATCTACGATTGGGAATGTCCTTCTTACAGATCTAGGAAGCATTCCTTTGAAATGTAATGATTCAGAAGGATAAGACCCCTCTTTCCCAGTCTATGGGAAAGTAAAGTTTAACTTTGTTAAGCACAATTAGCAAACACAGGTGACCTGATCACATTGACCAGCCTCTCCTACCCCCAAACTTACTCTAGCTCACCCTAGGGCTAAAAACTCTCTAGAGCTGAGCTTTGTAAACCAAAAAGTGACCTAGGCAGGTCTGAGTCAATTAGAGGTTTATTTTGCCAAGGTTGAGAACCAGCTGGGGAAAAACACAGATCACAGGAACATCTATGATCTGTGCTTTTTCCAAAAAGGGTTTTGAGAACTTCAATATTAAAGGGGAAAGAGCAGGCAGGAGGGGAAGGAAGAATGAAAACAGAAGTGGGAGTAGGCAGTGAGGTAAGTGGCTACATTCTTGTGAGGCTTTGATTTGCTTCAGTAAATCTACATCTTGCAGGAGGGAAAAGGGAGTAGAGGAAAAAGTCAGATTCTCTCTCAGACAGGAAATCTCTATTTTATATAAAATAAAGTGAACATGTGAAAAGAGGGAGTAGAGGAAATGAGGCTATGACATGGGGAGTTGCATATGGGGCTCTGAAATTACAGCTATCTGTTTGGGAAGAAAAGGAAGATAGTTTGGTGACTCAGTTCCCAAGCTTAACCTTCCCTGTAGCATAGTGAGTTCAAGGTCCTAGATTCTATTTTTCTTTTACAGTTTAACCTCTCTTCCCTATTGAAGTCTTGACCCTTAATGCAATAGAGTTGAATAAAGTCTTCCTTACCATTTTCAATAAGCATATGGTACAGTTTTTCTCTTTAACAACCAAAAGTGGCATTACTTGCAGCAGAGTATTATGAAATATAGTCTCTTTTTCTCTGTCTCTCTTTTTCTTTTTTTCCCCATTGCTCCCTCTGGATAATTAGCTGAGATATTCATTCTGATCTTGTTTTCCTGTTGTAAGAGATGTGAAAGATTATTCGAGTCCTTAAATCTGGAGGAACAGCCAGGACTCTGTTCCAGGCTTCCTTTGCCTGAGGTGAAATAACTGTTTTCAGTGTTTCTGAAACCTTCCTGATAAGGCTCCCCACCAACGCTTTTGTTTACAGATTCTGGGAAACTTTGAGAGAGAAGGCAGAAATAGCCTGGGATGATGGATGGGGGGAGTCTGTTACTGAGTGAAAGGGTCTGATTGGCCAGGTACTTGATAAGGATCTGGTAGGTGTGGAAACCACAGAGAAGTTTCCACACTTCTGGGAAGTGTGGAAACCACAGACCTGAAGTTCCACACTCAGGTCTGGCAGAAAAGGAATGAAGCTATGGACTTCTGGGTGGAGGGCTTGAGGTATAGGCAGGGTGGATAGGCCCTTTTTCTATTTTTCTTTCTCCTATTTTATTTTCTCATTTCCTTACATAGATAAATAAGTTATGTAAAAAATCTCATTCCTCCAAGAATATAGGATACAATTTTTTTTAAAGACATCCTGTGTTGTAACTAGCTTACTAGTGAAGACTAACTAATAATCAAAGATATGAAAGTTAAACTGTGAGATAACTTACTACATGTATCAGAATGGCAATAACTAATATTTGTGAGAATATATTTAAGTCATAACATGCTTGTGAATGTATAGCCAAAAGTGGACAATGTTGGATTTCACGCAAGTTGCTTAGGTACTCTAAGTCCCTAAGTCTCCATTTCTTTATCCATAAAATGGGAAAAAAATGTGTGTACTCCCATAGTGGTTTTGATTTATTATTATTAAATGAGATCCAGATAAGGTACTAAAACAGTACCTGTTGCATAAAAATATCAACCAATAGTAGTAGCTCTAATAATGTTACTTTATTTTCATCTTTAAAGTGATTAGATTTAAGAAGAGTCTCCGTAGAAATGTATGTGTTTATCTAAGTGAACTTGGCAAGTCCCAACCTCTCCTAAGCTCGATTTTCTTATTTATACAAACACTAAATGTATTTGCTTGTCTCACATGGTAATTGCTGCTCTTGTGAAATAATAATCAAATGTAATCATATATGCAAGAAGCAATTTTGCAAGGAAGCATGTTATTATTGTTATTGCCATTCTTTACTATTTAACTGCTTATTAAGACCTCCATTAAAAAGAGGTAAAGGGCAACAAAATAGACAAAGTTCCAGAAAAATTAGTTGGAAAGAAAGAAGTAAATTCATAAATGCTCTTTAATAGATCTAGTCAGATATAAAGAAGACTAGAAATGGAAACTTTTGGTAATATAAAAAAGTGAAAGAAATAAATACCTTTGAAAAGACAAAAATTACATAGTGAATTTTAAATAATCTCATCAAAATACAAAAAAACATTATAGAAGATAAGTCATCTTGTACACCTTCCAAATATGGATACCTTTTATTCATGCACTGTGATTTTAAAATTTGTTATTTGGAATCATCTGGTAGATCACAACTGTAATAAATATATCATCGACTAGTATTTGAGCTTGTCCGTCATCATGGAGGGTACATGCCAGGCATTATAAGAAATGAGTAATGATGACAAAAAACAAAACAGTAATGGGCTTATCTAAAGGAGGTTATATTTTCAAAGACTCTTGTCAGTTTTAGAGTGAATTTGATTGGCCTGACATAGCTTTAGAATAGACATAATAGTATGTTGGAGTCATTGATGATCAGACATTTTAATTTTATAATGATAGTAAATTGTTAGGTTAGGTTTTCTTTTTAGTGACAAATGACATTTTGACTTTACTTTCTTATGTGTATTATAATATTTATGAGAAATCATTACCCTACTGATATGGTTTGGCTGTGTGCCCACCCAAATCTCATCTTGAGTTATAGCTCCCACAATTTCCGTGTGTCATGTGAGGAACCCGGTGGGAGGTGATTTTATTAAGGGAGTGGGTCTTTCCTGCACTGTTCTTGTAATAGTGAATGAGAATCCCTAGATCTGATGGTTTTGAAAATGGTAGTTTCCCTGCACAAGCTCTCTTTTTGCCTGCTGCCATTCATATAAGACGTCACTTACTCCTCCTTGCCTTCCACCATGATTGTGAGGCCTTCCAGGCATGTGAAACTGTGAGTCCAAATAAACCTTTTTCTTTTGTAACTTGCCCAGTCTTAGGTATGTCTATATCAGCAGCGTGAAAATTGAATAATACAGTAAATTGGTACCAGTACAGTGGGGCATTGCCGAAAAGACACTTGAAAATGTGAAAGCAACTTTGGAACTGGGTAACAGGCAGAGGTTTGAACAGTTTGGAGGACTCAGAAGAAAACAGGAAAATGTGGGAAAGTTTGCAACTTCCTGGAGACTTGTCAAATGGCTTTGACAAAAATGCTGATAGTAATATGAACAATAGAGTTTAGGCTGAGGTGGTCTCAGATGGAGATGAGGAACTTGTTGGGAACCAGAGAAAAGGTGACTCTTGTTATGTTTTAGCAAAGAGACTGGTGGGATTTTGCCCCTGCCTTAGAGATTTGTGGAACTTTAAACTTGAAAGAGATGATTTAAGGTATCTGGTGGAAGAAATTTCTAAGCAGCAAAGCATTCAAGATGTGACTTGGGTGCTGTTAAAGGCATTCAGTTTTATAAGGTAAGCAGAGCATAAATGCTCTGACAATATGATTGAAAAGAAAATCCCATTTTCTCAGGAAAAATTCAAGCTGGCTACAGGAATTTGCATAAGTAATGAGGAGTCAAATGTTAATCCTCAAGACAATAGGGAAAATGTCTCCAGGGCATGTCAGAGGTCTTCATGGCAGCCCCTCCCATCACAGGCCCAGAGGCCTAGGAGGAAAAAATGGTTTAATGGGCCAGGCCCAGGATGCCCATGCTGTGTGCAGTCTAGAGACTTGGTGCTCTGTGTCCCAGCTGTGCCAGCTGTGACTAAAAGGGGCCAAGGTACAGCTCAGACTGTGGTTTCAGAGGGTGCAAGCCCCAAGCCTTGGCAGCTTCCATGTGGTGTTGAGCCTGTGGGTGCACTGAAGTCAAGAATTGAGGTTTGAGAACTTCTGCCTGGATTTCAGAAGATATGTGGAAAAGCCTGGATGTCCAGGCAGATGTTTGCTGCAGTGATGGTACTCTCATGGAGAACTTCTGCTAGAGCAGTGTGGAAAGGAAATGTGGGGTCAGAGCCCCCACACAGGGTCCTTACTGGGGCACTGCCTAGTGGAGCTATGAGAAGAGGACCACTGTTCTCCAGACCCTAGAATGATAGATCCACTGATAGTTGGCATCGTGTGCCTGGAAAAGCCACAGACACTCAGCACCAACCTGTGAAAGCAGCTGGGAGGGAGCCTGCACCCTGCAAAGCCACAGGGGAAGAGTTGCCCAAAACCATGGGAGCCCACCTCTTGCATCAATCAGCGTGACCTGGATGTGAGATATGGAGTCAAAGGAGATCATTTTGGAGCTTTAAGATTTTACTGCCTCACTGAATTTCAGACTTGCATGGGGCCTGTAGCTCCTTTGTTTTTGCCAATTTCTCCCATTTGGAATGGTTGTATTTACCCAATGCCTATACCCCATTGTATCTAGAAAGTAACTAACTTGCTTTTAATTTTATAGGCTCATAGACAGAAGAAACTTGTCTCAGATGAGTCATTGTACTGTGGACTTTTGAGTTAATGCTGAAATGAGTTAAGGCTTTGGGGGACTGTTGGGAAGGCATGATTGGTTTTGAAATGTGAGGACATGCGATTTGGGAGGGGCCAGGGGTGGAATGATATGGTTTGGCTCTGTCCCCACCCAAATCTCATCTTGAATTGTAACTCCTGCAATTCCTAGGTGTCATGAGAGGAACCTGGTGGGAGGTGATTGAATTGTGGGAGCGGGTCTTTCCTGTGCTGTTCTCATGATAGTGTGAATGAGTCTCACAAGATCTCATGGTTTTAAAAATGGAGTTTTCCTGCACAAACTCTCTTTTTGCCTGCTGCCATCCATGTAAGACGTGATTTGTTCCTCCTTGCCTTCTGCCATGATTGTGAGGCCTCTCCAGCCACATGGAACTGTGAGTCCAGTTAAGCCTCTTTCTTTTGTTAATTGCCCAGTCTCGGGTATGTCTTTATCAGCAGCATGAAAATGGACTAATACACCTACTGTATTTAAAAAATAGTTTAATTTTATAAATGCATTGTTTTAAAATGGTCTATAAAGATAAAAAGTATATATATAGCTTCACAAAAGCTAGTCAGCTTTTCTAAATCTGAGTCTTTATTGGTATATCTAACCTGGATCTAGTTAATAAATCAATTTTTTTCAGTCTTCCTGTTTATATAGTTTTAGTTCCTTAGCTAAATTAGGTAAAGTGAAATCCCTAGCATTCTAAACATACTAACTTGTATATAAACAGGAAGATTCAAAGGAGGTTAGCTGGACCAAGAGCTAGATCTACTCATGAATTATAGTCATATGTTGTAAAGGGAAACATCATTAGCTTTGGTGCATTTGCCAGAAAAAATCTCTATTTTTTTTTCTTTTTTCTCTTGTGACTATGCAAGAAGATTAAAACTGAAAATCTGTCATTGGAAAGCATCCTTTTTAAAAATGGGTGTAGAATAGTATTGAATGTGTACTTCCAGACCATGTAAGAAGTCAAGGAGATAAAATTGCACTTTCATTCTGCTAAAGCAAACAGCTGTTTCCAAGATTTCCTGCAGGAGCAGCAAGAAGACTATGAAAAATTCACAAGATTGTTTAGCTGGGGAAGGGTGAACATATTCTGCAAGGTTTTGAAACATGCAACTTTAAATCTAAAGCAATAAGAAATACCAAATTGTATACCCACAGCTATTGTTAACTGCTTATTTGTTCATACATATAACAGCAACGAGGATGTTACTGACTTAAGGTGGTTTGGTCATTGTGAATGATTATTACAAATTTAATTTCAGTCATATAAAAGACAGTTTTCCTAGGTATTATTTACTTTAGTGAAATGTTCTGGTACTCAATGTTAACATTATTGGATAAAATCAGAGCTACTGACTGTGACTCTGTAACAAATATTTTCTTAATACGGAGATCAATGGGTAAACTTGACATTGTACCTGTGACATTGGAAGCCAGTGCATATTATTTTAAGTCCCTCATGTGGTGATGTATGTGTTTCTTAAGAAGTTATGGAAGGTATTTAGAATACTCTTCTTTTATCTAGGGGAGCCTTTCTGATGTGTTCCCTAAGCAAGCTTATTGTACTGTTTGTTTCATTAAATTGCATGCATGTGTGGGGAAAGGATGATGGTTCCAGTTGGATTGTCTAGCTCACTGTAACCTATATTAAATTTAGGTTATGGAATTTCTCTTTATCTCCTGATTTCTCCATCTACTCTTGTCTCACGAATATCCACTTCTAACTAAGTAAACATAACTTCAGAAGATTTTCATTAGCAGGAGTAGGAACAGTTTCTGTAAAGGCAGCAGCCAAAAGACTAAATAGGTTGCCAATCACCCTCACCCTCATTCTCTCCATTTCAAAGTACCAATGGCATGTAAAATTACGTGCATTAAGCTTAAAACAGAAATGAATTCTTCATCCTTGTGTATTTCAACAGGAATGTGAATTTTCTGTTTAAAGTTTTTGGGTACACTATGCATAAGATTTAATTGTCTAGCCCGGCCAACACTTATGGCAAAATCCACGCCATCCACTTCATTCTGTTTTTCAGACAGATGTATATATTCCTGATGGCATGATTTTATAGCCACCCCACATCCCCCCGAAAGAAACTCCATCCAAAATCTGGAACTGTTCTCAGGTATGGTACTTTGTCAGTAATCCTTATCAATGTTCAAAATGTTACCCTTGACATGTGGAGGATTTAACTGTGTAAAGACTGCAAAATACCAAGTTTTTGCTTAGTTGGTCTGATGTTGTCTTTGAGACAGTGTTGCATAGCAAAACTTTCATTGCCCTTGATACTTGGCTATTGAACTTTAATATGAAACTAACCGCTGGGCTCACAAAAAGAAGCTGTGTTTGAAAAGGCATCTTCGTGAATTGAGTAATTAAAAATATATGCCTTCATTTTATACATTTATGGCAATACACTAAGTCTATGTAGTAAATATACTGAGATGGCTATGAACCTTTCAGATGTGGTCATGGGTTATTGAACATTGAGACTGATTCATTCTTGCACATTGAGAAAATAATGGTCGTGTGTGTGTGTGTGTGTGAGAGAGAGAGAGAAAATGAAAAGGACATAAAACTAAATTGTAATTAAGATTCTGAATCAGGTCAGAAATAGTGATAGCCTTAAGAGTTTTCTTTTTAATTTCCTGTAAAAAGGATAAAAATGCACAAAGGAAACAATTGTAAGAGATGAGAGATTCCAACAGAGGATAAGTGTCTTGCTCAATGCTCTGTGTGTTCCTGGGAATCAAAACTCTCTTCATCTGGGCTTTCTTTCATTTCTAAATCAGTGAGAGAAGCAGAGTAATAGAGACCTGGGCCAGGGACAGAATGGATTCTTTAGAGGCATTATGGGATAACGGCACTGGGCACAGGCATTTTAAGTAAAAATGGAAGTGGCTAAAAGTGTGTTTATACATGCCTTGTTTATTAGATTCTGTCTTCTTGGAGTGATGGCGTCTCCCTGGTGATTAACTCTTACTTCAGATTCACTTTCTATTTTTCTCCCGTGTAGCTGGACAGAACTCAGGGGCTTCTTTCCCCCATACCCCTCTAGCTCCCAGAGACAGCCCAGCCAGCTTACGGAAAACTCAACAGAAAGCACACCTGGATGGAATAGTTTACACTATTGTTCAAAGCCTGAGGGAAAAATGCCTTCTTTCTCAGCATACTTTTTCTGGGTTCTTCTCTCTTTCAGAGTGCTACAGCCTAGGGGCCAAGGATAGGGTCTGAGCTGAGGGAAATGGGGTCAAGAGAACTGTTCATCCTCTGTCAGGGAGAGGGGTGATGGACTCAGGCTTGTCTTTAGCCTAAAGGAGAACTTCACTTTTTAAATATAACAAACTTGCTATGAATAGGAGCTGTGTATGTATTTGGGTCCAAGCCTTTACTTTAAATTTTGGGTGTCCTTTTCCTCTTTGTTTGTGAGTGTGTACATGAACACACATACACACACATACGGTTAGAATACATAAGAGACTCATTGTGTTGGACCAGGCCATGAAAGGCAGCCAGTAGTGGCTCTCTCTCTCCATCTTGGACATAATATTAATATCATATAACTTTCTCTCATAGTACTTATCATTTTCTCTCTTGTTTTACCCTTGCACATATTCAAGGTTTATCTTCTTCATTAGGCTGAAAGCTATTTGGAGGCTGAATCTATGATTTACCTTTAATTCTCAATAGTGCCTTCACATAATAGCCACTCAAACATGTATTGATTGATTAACTAATACTCCCATAGCAACATTTAGACAAGCACTAAGGAAATATTTATGAGAAACTGACAACTGGTTCTTTGATTGGGCAACTTTTGATTGGATATCTATAGAGACAGAGATTAGAGTTGATGTCCTAGAAACTACCTGCATTTTTCAAAAAAACATTTTACATTGAAAATTAGCCACACACAAAAGTGAGTAAAAGAGTATAGTGAGCCTGATCTACTCGCCACTCAGCTTCAACAATTATCTACACATAAACAATCTTATTTTATCTATACTCAATCTCCATAAATGCAGATTAGTTTGAAGCAAATCCAAAACATCATTTCATTTTAGCTGTAAATATTTCAGCATTCTCAATGCATCTTAAATGCTATGCTGCATATCTCTGTTGGGTCACTATACAACCTTCTGAAATGATTACATATAATGTGTGCTTGAGTGTTAATTGGGTGAGTGTTATACAGTTGCCT
The DNA here is from genome assembly GCF_000951045.1 of Mandrillus leucophaeus. Lineage (NCBI taxonomy): Eukaryota > Metazoa > Chordata > Mammalia > Primates > Cercopithecidae > Mandrillus > Mandrillus leucophaeus. Next base: position 209,090 of record NW_012102676.1, on the reverse strand, counting down.
TAGGAACATTTAGAAACCTACTGTGAGCCCCTTGGTGAGGCAATTAAGATTGTGATGACTTAGCTGTACAAGAAGACATGAAAGAAAAGCTAAGAATCCAAAAAAAATGTTGTTTTTTCTTTGTCCTGTTTGTTCCTTGTCACACTGATTTGAGTGCCAGCATCCCAAAGTGGAATCAATTTTCCAGACCAAGCTCAAGTTTAGCAATATATTATGATGGTAAACATACCAGGTGACACCTATTCTTGGGTCTGCCATGGGCACCACTTTCAACATCTGGAATGGTTAAAGAATAACCCGCAGAAACCACAGTGAAAAGCCAAGTAGAGACAGGATCACAAATCCATGTGTCCTTATGTATAGCAATCTGTCAACCAGCCAGCATAGCAGGGCTCTCTGTTACTCAGCTCAGTTGGATCATGATTTTTTTTTTTTTTTTTTATTCTTGGAGATGGAGTCTCACTCTGTCGCTCAGGCTAGAGTGCAGTGGTGTGATCTCGGCTCACTGCAACTTCCACCTCCTGGGTTCAAACGATTCTCCTGCTTCAGCCATCCAAATAGCTGGGATTACAGGCATGTACCACTATGCCCATTTAATTTTTGTATATATATATATTTTTTTAGTAGAGACGGGGTGTCACCATGTTGGCCAGGCTGATCTTGAACTCCTGAACTCAAATGACCCGCCTATCTCGGCCTCCCAAAGTGCTGAGATTATAGGCATGAGCCACCCTACCCAGCAAGATTATGATATTTTCTAAGCAACTCCTGACTAGTCAGTTAAAAATCTCTTTAAAGGCATATTTGCATCTCCACAACATTTAGCAGAGTGCTTTTACAGGTGCACAGTAGGTACTTAGTATCTATTTACTGAATTCAATAGTGAGTGTGAGCAAAAGTAGAATAGCACTTAGATATCAGGGCAGCAATAGCTACCTTAAGGAGTATCATGAAATATTGCTAAACTGTTTATTTTTAGAAAATACTAACAGAAGCAGAAATCTATTTTTGACACATAGCAAACAGCAAAAACGGATGACTGTGCTTTACTATTACATAGTCAAAAATATGTATGTACTCTGAATAGTTTTACATAAGACAGGTGCATTTCAGATGTGTAATGGGTACACAGTGGCAGGAGCATGCCTGGCTCGTAAGCAGTCTGTGGAAATCACATTAATGAATTCCTTCCAGCAGAGGCACTGATATAAATAGATTCAACTCCCACTGGGGAATTGGTTTTTGGCAGCAAGTATCCATCCGAGGGTCACATTACCATTCACAATATTGTGCTTACGGGGAATGGGGAGTTTGATGAAGATTTGTGATACAGAAAAGTTCTCTGTGATCCTGTTGTCCCAAAGTAGCTATGTAAATGATCATCATATGGATTTTCGAAGCCTTCAAAATTAATGGAATTATTTAGGCATTGTTAAGAATGTAGGCAGAGAGTGTTGAGATACTTGATAAACATACATAAATCCTGTCCATCAATCATTTTTCTTTCATGTGGGCTAAAAGGGATGTTAAACAGCCATATTATTAATAGCTAAAGAAACACCTATTATTGCAAAGTAGAGCTTCGGTTACAGGCCAACTTGGAGTGTATGACTTAGACTAGAGGTTTAAGTTGAATTTCCTCCCCCATCCACCCTCTTCCCATTCCCTTCTAGAACTTGGGACTGGTATATTTTGCTGTGCCTATACACAGAGAAGGATGGACAGTCCTACATGGGCTGTATGAAATCTGTGAGTGAGAAAGGGTCAGGTCTCTGAGAGGATGTTCCAACTTCACTCGCTAATCCTGCTGTAAGGAGCAGAAGAGCAGTTTTAGAGGGGGAGGACTCACAGGTCCGTGTCTTGTAGGGGACAAGGACTTTACCCTAGAGAAACCATGACCAATAAATACCTCCGTTTCTAACCAATATGATTAGCAACTCTTTCTATTTTGTGGAGGAGACTTGCCAGGGAAGTGGACAGAGACGTGAAGGGTGAATATATGAATGTAGCTTCCTCTTTATTATTTATTAGTAATTAATAGTTATGTCACATTAAAGCATTGGCTGCAAGAAATATTAGTATTTATCCATGTTCCCTAACTTATTGGTACAAATAAAATCACAGAACAGCCATACTTAAATTTTATTGGTTAACTGCTTATACCTGTTAATGCAAAACCTCCATTCCCCTGATCATTGTCTCTAAGTATTTTTGTAAGCAGCTAAATCATGTGTGTGGCACTCCTTCAGCATCCATGCAGTCTATATTGTCACTCAACAAGGGGCTACGTCAGCTTTTCCTGCTTCCTTGTCAGACACGATTCCCTCTTAATGTCTGTTTGTGTTCTAAAGGTGTCAGCATTTCCTGGTACTTTGCAGTGCAGTGAGGAAGAAAGGCTATTTTCTCTTAGGTTCACACTGTACTAGTGGCCCAAGTCAATGCTGCTTGGTCACATGTCGTTCATCAAACGAGCGTCTCCATAAAACTCTCTTAAACTAGGACCCAAACATGTGTCCAGGCTCATCGAGGTATTGGTTGAAGTAACAGCCATCATTTAGTATCAAGGTAAAGAATCACTTTACCTCTTTTGACACTAAGGTTTTCTAACTTGATAAAGGTTGTTACCTGCTGCTGCTTTTCCTTCTGGAAAGAACTTTCTAAAGTAGATTCCATTTGCCTTCTGAAAACAGGTTTCTGTTGGGTCACATCTACTTGAAGCTCAGCAGTGTCCAAAGCTTCAGCTTGTTCCTTCCTTGAGTATTCTCAGGCCCACTAAAAATGGCCTTATGATAGCCTCTCCTGTCTAATATGCCCAGATTCTCAATCCAAAATTAGACTCAGTTGACATCACTGTAGGTGACTACTCCTCTATCTCAGACGTGTCACTCAAACATCCAACACATCTAACTTTGACCCACAGATTTCTCAGGATTCCACTTGCACATCCAATTCAGCCCATGTGGCTTGCTATCTTGGTGCCTCGACTGCTTCAGAATTTAGGATTTGGAGGAGATCTTCCTAATTTTTTTAAAATTTGGTAATGTTCCTTTGTATCATTTTCTGGCTGCCTGTCTCTTGTGTTTTTCTTTTTAACTTTTATTTTAGGTTTGAGGGTTTGTTGGCAAAGCCCCATGCCACATGTTTACCTATGTAACAAAATAATTGTGGTTTTTGCGTTGTTGAAGTTTGCCATGTGATATTGAAATACATTCTTAAACGAAGTTGTGTTATATTAATATATCATTTTAACGCACATTTCTCACTTTTTTTTGCTAATTGCTTGCTACTTGCTGTTTATGTTTATTTTAGACTATGGAAATGATGTTAGACAAAAAGCAAAATCAAGCAATTTTCTTATTCGAGTTCAAAATGGGTAATAAAGCAACAGAGACTACTTGCAACATCGACAACGTGTTTGGCCCACGAACTGCTGACAAATGTACAGTCCGGTGGTGGTTCAAGAAGTTTTGCAAAGGAGACAAGAGCCTTGACCATAAGGAGTATTGTGACCAACCATTGGAAGCTGACCATGACCAATTGAGAGCGATCATCGAAGCTGATCCTTTTATGACTATAGGAGAAGTTGCTGGAGAACTCAGTGTCAACCATTCTATGGCCATTTGGCATTCAAAGCAAATTGGAAAGAGGAAAAATCTTGATAAGTGGGTGCCTCATGAACTGAGCAAAGAAAAAAGTCATCATTTTGAAGTGTCATCTCTTATTCTATGCAACAACAAACCATTTCTGGGATTGGATTGTGATGTGCAACGAAAAGAGGATTTTATACAATGATCAGTGATAACCAGCTCAATGGTCGGACCTAGAAGAAGTTTCAAAGCGATTCTCAAAGACAAACTTGTATCCAAAAAAAAAAAAAAAAAAAAACGTCCTGGTCATTGTTTGGTGGTCTGCTGCCAGTCTGATTCAGAAAGCCACTACAGCTTTCTGAATCCCGACGAAACCATTATATCTGAGAATTATGCTCAGCAAATCAATGAGCAATGCCTGAAGCCAGCATTGGTCAACAGAAAGGGCTCAATTATTCTCCATGACAATGCCAGACCACATGTTGCACAACCAACGTTTCAAAAGTTGAATGAATTGGGTTACGAAGTTTTGCCTCATCTGCCATATTCACCTGCCCTCTTGCCAACCAACTACCACTTCCTCAAGCATCTCGACAACTTTTTGCAGGGAAAGTGCTTCCATAGCCAGCAAGATGAAGAAAATGCTTTCCAAGAGTTCATCGAATCCTGAAGCACAGATTTTTACACTATAGGAATAAACAAACTTATTTCTCATTGGTAAAAATGTGTTGATTATAAGGGTTGCTATTTTGATTAATAAAGATGTGTTTGAGCCAAGTTAAAATGATGTAAAATTCACGGTCTGAAACCACAATTACTTTTGCACCAATCTCATATTTCATCATCCACGTATTAACCCCAGTACCCAATAGTTATCTTTTCTACTCCTCTGCCTCCCCCTTCCCTCCCCACTTAAGTAGGCCTCAGTGTCTGTTGTTTCCTTCTTTGTGTTCATAAGGTCTTATTATTTAGTTCCCACTTATAAGTGAGAACATACGGTATTTGGTTTACTGTTCCTGTGTTAGTTTTCTAAGGATGATAGCCTCTAGCTCCATTCATGCTCCCGCAAAAGACATGATTTTTCTTTTTTTCGAGACGGAGTCTCCCTCTGTCGCCCAGGCTGGAGTACAGTGGCATGATCTCAGCTCACTGCAACCTCCCCCTCCCAGGTTTAAGCGATTCTCCTGCCTCAGCCTCCCGAGTAACTGGGATTACAGGCGTCTGCCACCATGCCTGGCTAATTGTTGTATTTTTAGTAGAGATGAGGTTTCACCATGTTGGTTAGGTTGGTCTTGAACTCCTGACCTCAGATGATCTGCCCGCCTCGGCCTCCCAAAGTGCTGGGATTACAGGCGTGAACCACCGCGTCCGGCCTATGTGATCTCTTTCTTTTTTATGGCTGCATAGTATTCCATGGTATATATGTACCACATTTTCTTTACCCAATCTGTCATTGATGGGCATTTAGGTTGATTTCATGTCTTTGCTATTGTAAATAGTACTTCAATAAACATACATGTGCATGTGTCTTTATAGTAGAATGATTTATAATCCTCTGGATAAATACCCAGTAATGGGATTGCTGGGTCAAATAGTAGTTCTGCTTTTAGCTTTTTGAGGAATCACCATACTGCTTTCCACAATGTTTGAACTAATTTACACTCCCACCAACAGTGTATAAGTGTTCCTTTTCTACGCAACTTCTCCAACATCTGCTATTTTTTTTGACTTTTTAAATTGCCATTCTGACTGGTGGGAGATGGTATCTCATTGTAGTTTTGATTTTCATTTCTCTAATGATTAGTGATAAAGCTTTTTTTCATATGCTTGCTGTCCACATGTATGTCTTCTTTCGAGAAGTGTCTGTTCATGTCCTTTGCCACTTTTTAATAGAGATTTTTTTTTTCTTGCGAAGTTGTTTACGTTCCTTATAGACATTGGATACTAGACCTCTGTCAGATGGATAAATTGCAAATATTTTCTCCCACTCTGTAGTTCTGTTTACTCTGTTGATACTTTTTCTTTTGCTATGCAGAAGGTCTTAGGTTGAATTAGATGCTACTTGTCAATGTTTGCTTTTGTTGCAATTGCTTTTGCTGTCTTTGTCATGAAACCTTTGCCCATTCCTATGTCCAGGGTGATATTGCCTAGGCTGCATTCCAGGGTTTTGAGTTTTACATTTAAGGCTTTAATCCGTCTTGGGTTTATTTTTGTTTATTGTGTAAGGAAGGGTCCAGCTTCAATCTTCTGCATATGACTAGCCAGTTGTCGTAGCTCTGTGTATTGAATGGGGAATCTTTTCCTCCTGCTTGTTTTCGTCAACTTTGTCGAAGGTCAGATGGTCATAGATGTGTGGCCTTATTTCTGGGCTCTCTATTCTGTTCCATTGGTCTGTGTGTCTGTTTTTGTACCACTACCATGTTGGTTCAGTTACTGTAGCCTTGTGGTATGATTTGAAATTGGGTAACCTGATGTCTCCAGCTTTGTTCTTTTTGCTTAGGATTGCCTTGGCTATTTGGGCTCTTTTTTGGTTCCATAGGAATTTTAAAATATTTTTTTCTAGTTCTGTGAAGAATGTCATTAGTAGTATGATAGGAATAGCACTGAATCTGTAAATTGCCTTGGGCAGTATATCCATTTTAGTGACATTGATTCTTCCTATCCATGAGAATGGGATGATTTTCCATTTGTTTGTGTCTTCTCTGATTTCTTTGAGCAGTGTTTTGTAATTCTCATTGGAGAGGTCTTTCACCTACCTGATTAGCTGTATTCCTAGGTATTTTATTCTTTTTGTGGCATTTGTGATTTAGCTCTTGGTTTGCCTATTGTTGGTGTATAGGAATGCTAGTTTTTCTTTCTTTTCTTTTGGACATTGATTTTGTATCCTGCAACTTTACTGAAGTTGTTTATCAGCTGAAGGAGCTTTTGGGCTGAGACTATGGGGTTTTCTTTCTTTTCTTTTCTTTTTTCGAGATGGAGCCCTGCTCTGTCACCCAGGCTGGAGTACAGTGGCACAATCTTGGCTCACTGCAACCTCCGCCTCCTGGGTTCAAGCAATTCTCCTGCCTTAGCCTCCTGAGTAGCTGGGATTACTGGCGCCCATCACCACACCCAGCTAATTTTTGTATTTTTATTAGAGATGGGGTTTCACCATGTTGACCAGGCTGGTTTTGAACTCCTGACCTTGTGATTCACCCGCCTTTGTCTCCCAAAGTGCTGGGATTACAGGCATGAGTCACCACTCCCAGTCAAGGGGTTTTCTAGATATAGAATCATGTCATCTGCAAACAGAGATAGTTTGAATTCCTCTGTTTTTATTTGGATGCCCTTTATTTCTTTCTCTTGCCTGATTGCTCTGGCTAGGACTTCCAATATTATGTTGAGTAGAAGTAGAGTCAGAGGGCATCCTTGTCTTGTGCCGGTTTTCAGGGGGAATACTTCCAGCTTTTGATCATTCAGTATAATGGCCTTGGGTTTGTTATAAATGGCTCTTATTATTTTGTTCTTAAAACTTGAAATTTATCTTAAACTAGGTATGTTCCTTCAACACCTGGTTTATTGAGAGTTTTTAACATGAAGGGATGTTAAATTTTATCTAAGGCCTTTTCTGTGTCTATTTTGATAATCATATGGCTTTTGTCTTTAGTTACATGATGAATCACATTAATTAATTTGCATATGTCAAACCAGCTTTGCATCCTGGGGATGAAGCCTACTTGACTATGGTGGATTAACTTTTTCATATGCTGCTGGATTCGGTTTGTGAGTACTTTGTTGAGAATTTTTGCATTGATGTTCATCAAGGATATTGGCCTGAAGTTTTCCCTTTTTTTTTTTTTTTTTTTTCGTTTTTTCTCTGCCAGGTTTTGGTATCAAGATGATGCTGGCCTCATAGAATGAGTTTGAGAGGAGTGCCTCCTCCTCAACTTTTTGGAATAGTTTCTATAGGAATGGTACCAGCTCTTCTTTGTACATCTGGTAGAATTCAGTTGTGAATCATCTCTTATACAATTATGAGATAATTATAACATTAGAATCTCTTTTTGGAAATGTCTGAAATATTAACAAGTTTTGAAACTCATCAACTAATGCACTCTAAAATGTATTTGAAGTAATTATAATTTTTTTACCATATGCTTATTATATACATAAAATGATTATATAAAATAAAATTTTTCTATTTATTTTAGTGTTTGTCAACTTAGTAACATATACTTATTTATATATTAAGCTTACATTTTTGTATTTATATATTATTTACTTATTTATCACATATATTTATTTAGTGTTTGTTTAGGGATTGTAAAATTGGCATCTGTTTATAGATGATGAACTCAATTATCTTTAGCTCCTTTTGTGGCCTGAGGATTCTGTTTATTTTCTTAGAACCTTGTCCCTAGCTTCTTCCTATTCTTATTTCCAAGCTAAAATGATGGGATTAAATTGGCCAGAAACTCTTAGCTCATTTGGAAAATTTTGATAACGGGATGCTTTTAAGTTGTAAAAATGTACACTTTCATATAAGAATAAAAGTGTTTGAAGTTTTTCAAATTGAATATTGATCATGTAATTGAGAATGCTTGCCGTAACATTTTTTATAAAATTGCATGCTTTTTATTTTAATGGTAAGAATCTAGATTTTGGCCACGTGTTCTCTTTGTCATGGGGATTTAGAGCATTCTAAATCTGAATTTAAGGAATATACTCCTAAAGGAGCATAAAGAGTTAGAAAAATAGATTCTTAAAAATTCACAACTGCAATGCAGAAAGAGTATTTTGAAGAAGTGCTATTATATGGGAGAAAAAGTGTTATAGGCAGGGCTTTGAAGAAGTGAAATGTAAGCAGTTGTTTCTGCCTTTTTATAAACATTTGTCTCACACTGGAGATGTAACTCAGGGAGGGGTGTACAGTGCCACTTAAGAAACAGATGGCTATCCTAATAGCTATCCTGAGAATGGGCTGGATTTAGGAAACATGAAAGCTGCAGAGAGGGGCCTGGCAGAGCTCTATTTTGAGTCTACAAAGTAAACGCTAAACTATGTAGTGAATCACAGGCTTTTGGTTGGCCAATAAAGGCAGTTGAAATCATAGACTTGGAATTAGTAAGATCTAGTGGATGGAAGAGAGAATAGCTAGCGTCTATTTTTTACCCCCGTCTGGAACAATAAGTACTTAAGGGGATAGCTGAGTTTTATTATTCCTTTCTGGAACAAGGAAGTTATCATGTGCAGATTCCTAAGTTTGTCCATCTGAAACATTTGGATTAAATGCTTCCTATAATATAAAGGCATTGTAGAAGTGTAGAGTAATGTAAACATGAGAAAATGCCAGAATTATAGAGCTGGAAGACATTGGAGATTCTAGTCCAAATGCCTTCACCCAATGGAGGCCTAAAATATCAAGGCCATGCTGCAAGTGGTAGAGTTGGGTCTAATGCTCAAGTTATTTTCTCGGTGACATCCTACTGTTTATTTTGCAAACAGAGGAAATGATGACCAGAAAATATCACCTATATTACTATATATCATTGTAGACAAAAGGGCGTTATAACTTTGTGGCCAGTTTCCTGGAGTTAATGAAGGAAATAATTTCCTTCAATGAACTTATAGGCAGTAAAAAGGGCATTTAAAAAAGGGCGTTATAACTTTGTGGCCAGTTTCCTGAAGTTAATGAAGGAAATTATTTCCTTCAGTGAACTTATATTATAGGCAGTAAAAAAAGTCAGGAGAATATGAAGGCTATACGTTTGCCTCTGAACATCATATAATCAGTGATATCTGGGAGCATATCAGAGTGAAGAGGCTAAGGGTATAAGCTTTGGAACTAGATCAATCTACTTGGGTTCAAGGCCTGCTTCTAGCTCAGTTCAAGAACTTTCTAATTTGACTGGTTTTGGCAATTTAACCATTTTTGCTGAATGAAATGGGTAATAATAAAGACACTTATCTCATTTGTTAATCATTAGATGTGTAAATATATGTAAAGTGTCTGGCACAGAGTAGCTAGCACATTATGAGTTCAAAAATACTAGCTATTATGGTCTTAATTTAAAAAATAAATCCCATAAAGAAGACAAAACAAGACAAAATAAAGCAAGTAAACAAAGAAATAAACAAGAGCAATTCAGGTGTGGTATGATATATGCTATGGTAGAGAATTACGGAATCGTAGAGTAGAGGCATTTTAATACAGGCCTGGAACAAGGGATTCAAAACTCGAATTTTAATCTACGTGTATTTTAATTGATTCATCTTCTAATGTTTACTTCATCAAACCCACTCCTACGGTCTCAAATTTTTATCTCTTCCGGTATTTCTTATCTCAGTGGTTGTTTACGTCAGAAACATAAAACTCATGCTAGACATATTGCATTTCTTACCTCCTGACTTAAAACCTTTCAGCAGGGCTAATAGTGTTTGGGCAGGGGCTAAACTCTTTATCCTAGTAATCACAGCCTGTCAAGTACCATAGTCTCAATTTTCATTATTCTCCATACATTTTGTCCTAAGTTCATTCATTCAAATCTTTTGCAGTTTCGATTCATGGCATTCTTTCAGCAGGCTATGTTTTGAAGGCTGGACTTTCTAAAGTATAATTTTTGGTCTTCCTGATTCTTCTCTCACTCTCTCCTGTCTACTCTTTTATGATTTTTCCTCCTCATCAGAGAAATCTTGTAGAGAAAGAAATGAATGTTTTGGGGAGTGGTATTAGAAGGAAACCAGGCTACCCTTCAAAAAATCATCCCTCCCTATTGGAAGATTTGTTGACAAAGGGGAAATAAAGACTAGTTTGTGTCCTGTAATTACATTGCTGATTGCACCATGAATTCACACAGGAAGGTATATTTTACTTTTTGGAAGGAAGGAGATGGTACAAATGAATTAGAGGGTTAGAGGCAGAGTGAAAGAGTTGGCAAGTAGCAAAAGGCCACTAGGAGTTGAGTATTTAGCAGAAATCTTGTGTCAACAGCTCTCTAAGACAAGCAACCAAAGAAAATTCCTGTGTAAGATAGATACAAAATAACATTGGATAAAATAAAATAAAAATGTTGGTGTTCCAACTTATTTCCCCACCTTCAATTGTTGAATGTATTTAAGAAATATAACATCTATTTTTTCCCACATATATAAAACTGATTATCAAATGGCTTATTGATTACGATACTTATGAGTAGTTTCATCAGTTTTCAAAATGCTAATATTAAAAAAAGCTTGAGCTATAATCTGGAGAATCTAAAATATGTGATGATGATCCATTCCTGTGAAGAAATCATATTGTATAACCATAATATCTATGCTGTGACATCTTCTATACCATCCCCATATCTGCATAAAAGGAAGCCCAGCTGTATAACATTTTGAGAGAACTAGTCAAATCAGGCTGAGTGGGGTGGCACACGCCTGTAACCCCAGCACTTTGGGAGGCCAAGGCATGCAGATCATGAGGTCAGGAGATCAATACCATCCTGGCCAACATGGTGAAACCCCTTTCTACAAACAAATACAAAAATTATTCGATCGTGGTGATGCGTGCCTATAGTCCCAACTACTTGGGAGGCTGAGGCAAGAGAATCACTTGAACCTGGGAGGTGGGGATTGCACTGAGCTGAGATGGCGCCACTGCACACTCCAGCCTGGGTGACAGAGCGAGACTCCATCTCAAAAAAAAAAAAAAAAAAAAAAAAAAGGTCAAATCAAAGCCAAAATGACACCACTTGCTTTACATATTATAGATGAGAAAACCAAAATGGTTGACTGAAATCTGCTTTTCCAAATGGTGGAGGTAGCGGCTTTAGAGTCATTACATCTTTGCCCTGGGTCATGGCACCGTCTGCACTGCCTCTGGTCACCTCCCACACAGGATGTGGCTCCTGCTAGAGGTTCCCAAGGTTTACGCCTTAACTCACCATCTATTGCCACTTATTCAATGTGGTCCTCTTGGGTCCTGAGCTCTTCTTTCTTTTCTTTAGACTTATCCCGTGAATGTGGAAACTGCCGTGCCTCTTCTAAAACTGAACCTCAGTGTCTTCCTTGAATAAGAATCTGTATTTGCTCTCTGAGAGTCTGTCATTGCATCCAGGCTAGGCCTGAGCCCCATAACCATGTTAGGGTGCCAGTATATCCTTGCTGTTAGAATTCCCGATTGCTGTTGTTGTGTGTGTGTGTGTGTGTGTGTTTTTTTTTTTTTTTTTTTCTTGAGACGGAGTCTTGTTCAGTTGCCCAGGCTGGAGTGCAGTGGAGCAATCTCAGCTCACTGCAACCTCCACCTGCCAGGTTCAAGCCATTCTCCTGCCTCAGCCTCCCGAACAGCTGTGACTACAGGCACGGGCCACCACCCCCTGCTAATTTTTGTATTTTTAGTAGAGATGAGGTTTCACCATATTGACCAGGATGGTCTCGATCCCTTGACCTCGTGATCCACCTGCCTCAGCCTCCCAAACTGCTGGGATTATAGGCGTGAGCCACCGTGCCCAGCCTCTGATTGTTTCATCCTTTGTGTAAGCCATTCACTGACCTTTCTCATTTAAGCTTCTCCTGTACTCTTATAGCATACCTTGTACACTGTCACCAAAACCCTACACACACACACACACACATACACACTCTGTCTTTTTAAAAAATATTCATTTGTAAACTTTTTCTTCAAGCTATTCCTTCTGCCTGGAAAACTGCCCCACAAATAATTTCTACTGATTAACTGATCAAAGGCCATCTCTCTGTGAATCCTTCCTGGATTCCCTCAGTTGAATGTGGATATGCTATGTTCCCACTGAAAGGTGAAGCCAGCTGGACTTCCTAGGTCGAGTGGGGACTTAGAGAACTTTTCTGTCTAGCTAGAGGATTGTAAATGCACTGATCAGCGCTCTGTGTCTAGTTAAGGATTGTAAATGCAACAATCAGCACTCTGTAAAAAAGCACCAATCAGCACTCTGTGTCTAGCTAAAAGATTGTAAATGCACCAATCAGTAGTCTGCAAAATGGACCAGTCAGCACTCTGTAAAATGGACCAATTAGCAGGATGTGGGCAGGGCCAAATAAGGGAATAAAAGCTGGCTGCCAGGGCCAGCAGCGGCAACCCACTGGGGTCCCCTTCCACCTTATAGAAGGTTTGTTGTTTCATTCTTCACAATAAATCTTGTTGCTGCTCACTCTTTGGGTCTGCATTACCTTTATGAGCTGTGACACTCACCGTGAGGGTCTGCAGCTTCATTTATGAAGTAAGGGAGACCATGAACCCACCGGGAGGAACAAACAACTCTGAATGTGCCACCTTTAAGAACTGTAACACTCACCGTGAAGGTCCACAGCCTCATTCTTGAAGTCAGTAAGACCAAGAACCCATCGGAAGGAATAAATTCTGGACACACCACCACCCATCCATGGGTCTCATCTCCCATCACACAGTGTATGGATCTCTATTATCATGTTTCTGAAAGGCTGCTTTGTAATATTTTCCTGATTGTTTTATGACTGTAGGTGTTTGACTCCCTAACCAAGATATGATTCTGAAGGGCTGAGAGTATGCCGTTTATTTTTATGTCCCCATAGAACCTAACATGGTGCTTTGAAGGCCACTGTCATTCAGAAAATATCCATGGAATTTAATAAAAGCAGGGAACAAAATATGGCTAATTAATCCAATTGGATGATTGATGTTAACAGACATTACTTGCTGAACGATGGGTACTCAGAGAGGTGTCGGTGACTATTTTAAAACCATATTTTAGAACATTGGTTTCAGAATTTTTTTTTGTTTTTGTTTTTGAGGTGGAGTCTCTTTCTGTCACCCAGGTTGGAGTGCAGTGGTGCGATCTTGGCTCACTGCAAGCTCTACCTCCTGAGTTCATGCCATTCTCCTGCCTCAGCCTTCCAAGTAGCTGGGACTACAGGCGCCCACCACCACGCCTGGCTAATTTTTTTTTTTAGTATTTTTTAGTAGAGATGGGATTTCACCATGTTAGCCAGGATGGTCTCGATCTCCTGACCTCGTGATCCGCCTGCCTCGGCCTCCCAAAGTGCTGGGATTACAGGCGCGAGCCACCGCGTCCGGCCGGTTTCAGATGTTTTGAAGTGAATAGAATGCTAGAAACGTTACGGCTTATAATTCAGGCACGTAGTTTAAACATTTAATATCACCTCCTCTCTTTTTGTCTTAGTATTAAAGATTTCAAATTCTAACAAAATAGCCTTCTCATCAGTTTTCAAACATACTTGGGCTGACAGAAACTTGTGTTTTTTATTCTTTAAAATTAACATTCATAAGACATTATTTGAGTATAACTTTACATCTTACAACACTTTAAAACTATGAAACTGGAAATCATTTCCCAAGGGAAAAGCGAAATGGTATTCTTTGTGACTGCTTCAAAATCTAGGGCCCAATGAGTTAGTAGATTCTAAACTTGGCAAGCCAATGTCTACTATTCCTAGTGGGAAATATTTTGGTTTTAACTTCCTTTGGAAAATCTCCCAAGCTCAATGGGAAATAAACATACTCCAAGAATCAAGGCTCCTTTTAGAAATTCAATTAAAAAAAAAATTTTTTTTTTCAGGGATTCTGGCTCTGTTTCTTTTTAATTTTTTTCCCCTTGTAATCAACATTTCATCCTTTTCTTGTCTGCTGCCAAAACCAGCCTTTTCCTGGGCTCCTAGAAATCTGAAACATTTTGGCAGGCTCCAGAGGAAAATGGGTGGGAGAAACTCTCAAAGAGGGTAAATGAGTAATGATGTTTCCACTTCCCAATATTCTTGGCCAGATTGTTTTTCTATGTGGGGGAAGAAAACCTCTGGAATCACTTCAAGTACTCCATGGAGATTCGTAGAGCTGGACTTGTAGGGCTGGACTCACTAAATCAACAAGTATTTAGCATGTTCTGGGAGCTTCAGTGCACATCAAACTTTTAAAAACTCAGTCCATACTCCTAAAGAGCTGAGATTGAGTTGCAGAGATAAAATGCTTGCCACGTTTAATGGCAATATAACAAATGAAAGCACCTCTGAAAAGCACATGGTCAGTTGCCGGATGCGTGGTAAAAGCAGTAAAAGAAGAACTTGGAGAATGAGGGGATATTTGTAGACTTCATGGTAATATGAGGGTGATCTGAATTTCCAGAGTCCTTGGAGAGGAAATTGAAGTGTTAGAATGTATCACAGAAGATGGATATTTTGCTGGGTTTTGGAGGATTATTAGTAATAACTATTTTTTTTTCTGCCCACAATGTGTCCAACACTGAGTTACTTGCTTTGCATGTATTCCCTTTAGTTCTGACACTATGCAATGTGGGTCTTACAGGATTTTATTAATGTCTCTCTTTCGTTGGCCTGGAAGTTCCATGAGGACAGAGATGGATTTATCTGCCTTTGGTCGCCCTTGTATCCTTAAGCCTAGTGCAATCTTTGGCAGATGGGAAGTATCTAATAATTATTTGTGGAGTACAGATGAGGGTCTGAGACTGAGGGTCTGAGGTTAAATAACTTGTGCAAGGTCACAGTGCCAATAAATGACAAAGCTGGCATTTGCATCTCAGTCTATGTGGTTGCAAATCCTAAGGCCTCTTGTGATATAATGCTCTGAAGTGATGGATAAGATTTAAATATCTGGAGAAAAATGAGATGGACAAGTCAGGTTGGAAAATAAGCACAAAGCAGATTATGGAGATAATAAAGACTGATGTAGCTATGGGAGGTTTAGGAAAACTAGAAAAACAAGTTGGAGTCAGAATATGTAAAACTGTATATAAGGCTCAAAACTTTTCATATTTCTTTCAGTTAATGGAAAATAATAAAAAGTTTTTGTTTTAATTAGAGAAACATATGATAAAAATAATGTTTTAAACAAATGTATGCAGCAGCTGTGCAAAGGAGGCTTTGGAAGGAGGAGCAGCTGAAGTCTGAGGCCAATGAGGAGACTGTTGCAGTACTCTTCGCAGAAACTCATAGTTACACGGTCAAGGATAACTGGGGCTCTCTTGTAGGGAAATGGGTCCTTCATCAGATTAGTGCAAATGGAAATAATGGGAGTAGGCAAGAGATAACTTAGAGAAAAAATCCTCAGGTGTTCATGACAAGGTATGGACAATTAATAAAACAGAAAATTTAAGGACAGCTGGTTTGTTGTGAGCCTGTATAATTGGGCAAATAGCACTGTTGAGAAGGTAGAAAGAAATCTAGCAGAATTCAGTTTTAAACCTGTTCTAGTGGGATCATGAATGGCATGTCTAATAAGAATAAATTTAAATGTTCAGGACTGGTACTAAAATTAGACGTCAGAAATAGGATAGAGTTACAGAGCCAACGCATAGAAGAAATTACTTCAACCATAGCAGTGAATGAGGAGAAGCAAGGAGTGATGTTAAAGAGAAGCTCTGTTTAACAAAAGTTGAATTGCTTCTTTTGGTAAAGTTTGTATTTAAATGTAGCATAGTATGATGTTCAAATTTTAAGCCGAATTTTAGAAAGTGACACACTCACGTAACACAGAAAATTATGGTATAGAATACTACCACCATCTTACGAGTTTTTCTCCTAATCCTCTTCCTGCAAAGATAGTCATTATTCTGATCGTTGTCACTAGAGATTATTTGGAACCTTGTATACTTGAAGTTGTCTAGCATCTACCCCTTCACGTCTGTCTTATTTGCTCAGTTTTATGACTGTGAGATGTTATCTTTTCTAATTCGACCCATGGGCTATTCAGAATGTGTTGCTTAATTTTTAACAAATTTAGAAATTTTCTAATTTGCTTTCTGTTATTGATTTTAGCTTAATCCCACAGAAACCAGAAAACATTCTTGGTATTATTTCAATCCTTTGAAATTTGTTACGACTTGCTTTATGGCCTAGGAAATTTTCTATTTTGGTAAATGTTCCAATGCCTTGGAAAAGAATATGGACTCTGGAATGTTGAATACAGTGTTCTATAAACATCAATTAGGTCAAGTTTGTTCATCATAGCGTTCAGACCTTCCACAATGCTGCTTTAATGCCGTTTTTGTTCTTTCAGTTAGTGAGAGAAGTATGTTACATTTTCCCACTATCGTCATGAATTTGTTTAGTTCTGTTAGTTCTGTCTCTTTTTTTTTTCTTTATTGATTTGGAAGCTTGTCAGGTGCAGATGTATTTAGCCTTGTTATATCTTTCTGTTAAAATGAGATTTTTCTACTACAAAATGTATCTACTGATCTTTAGTATCATTTCTTAAAGTTTGCTTTTTCTAATATCATTATGGCTCTACAATTTCCTTTTCATTGGCGTTTTGTGATAAAGCATTTTTCTTTCCTTTTATCCTATTCTGTATCCTTATACATAAAGATATCTATTAAATTTTAAATTGTAGTCGTAGTTGGGGAAGCTAACATTTAAGCAGGAGGAGCAGGCAAACATAGGAAAGAGGCAGAAGAAAGAGAAAGAGACAGAGGAGTAGGAGAAGAACAGGCTAGAAAGGAATTCATGAAACTACAAAATAATAATTTCAAGGAGGATGGATGATTAAGCCTGCACTACTATTTTAGCAGAGACACATGTCAAGTGCTGTAGAGATACTAGGTCAAATAGACATAAAGGAAAGCCCATTAGGTAGTAGTAATGCATTCATTCATTATTTTTTGAGTAATCTTATAGTAGATAACAGGAAGCAGGTTTAAAAAGATAGTGACAAGAAAATAGAAGCAGCAGATTGAGACATTATTTATGAAATTTAGCAGTAGAAAGAGTAATACTGTGCTTATATTTTCTGTAGAAAGCACTCTACTACTTTAGGCCTAATAGGGTTGCATCCTTTGGCCTTTCTAATAAGTTATTCAAGCATTCACCTGTCTTTTTAGTGGGTCCTTTGGTTCTTCCTTCCAAGCTAAACCCTCCTCTTCAATTTTACAGGACTCCCACGGGCTAACACAATCCATGCAGGGTGTGGGTCTACCCTGAGCTGTATGAACAGTCAAGTGCCACTGCTGTCTCTGACCCACAAGGTCAGGGGTGGAAGCTGCATCCTGCACAGTGTAACTTCTAGGGAAGGCTCCCTACAGGGGTGGTACTTGGCTGGTTCATCCCTGATTCCACTTGTTTCCCCCTTCCCCCCAAAGATAAAATAGTTTTCTGTTTTGCTTCAGAACACAGAGTATATGGTTAAATAAATGATGACTCAGCCATCCAAAGGAATTGTTTGCATCTGCAAAGAAAAAGAAATAGAATGAGCAAGCTGACTACTGACCTAGAAAGAGCTGCAAGACATACTGGTACTGAAAAAAGGGAAGGTGCAGAACAATGGATATAGAATGCCGTGCTTTCCCTGGATAAGGGGATTACTTGCCGACATTTCTAAAGGAGGTTGCCCTGGGTGATCTTGCACATCTGTTCCTCCCCTTCTGAGGGGCATTCCCGAAGTGATTGTTGGGTATGCATACATCGCTGGTTAGAAGAAGTCACCAGACTTCAGTCATCTCAGCTTAGTGTTCCGATACCTCCTTTCATAGAGAAGAGAGAAATAGAAATTGTGTCCTGTGATTTACCCTTTTGCTAGGTGGCTATAATCAGCAAACAGATTTTAAATCTATGTCAGCTTGTGCCTTCTTGAATGCAGATGAGATTTATGGAACACATATAAAATGCTCTAAGGATAATTGGATAGGTTGTTGGAAAAAGTGAGGGGAGTTAGTTTTGAAGAAGAGGACAGACAACTCTTTATCCAAAACAGAAAGCAAAGAAGACTCACTCAGACCAAATGCAACAGGTCCTTGAATAATGTCATTTCGTTCAACTTGTCTCCTTATAACCTGGATGAGAAAAACAAAATGAATTCCCATCTGGGGCCTCTATCTGTATGAAATTGACACATTCTCCCCATGTCTGTGTGGGTTTCCTGTCATATCCCAAAGCTGGGCACGTTGGGTGAACTGGCGTGTCTAAATGGTCCCAGTTTGAGTGAGTGTGGAATGCAATGGCATCATGTTTAGGCCCAGTCTGAGTGAGTCTGCAATGCAGTGGCATCATGTTTAGGCCTGGTTAAGCAGGAGAGAGCTGGGAGAGGCTCCAGCCACCCTCCATCCTGAGCTGGATTAAGTAGGTTGAAAAATGAATGGTTGAAAACAAATCACTGTAAAATACCAATTTGTAAAGTGGACGATAATCATACAAATGCATGACAGTAAACAGCAAGGCAGGAAATCCCACAGCGAGTCCACAACATTTATGATTCTTTCTGAACTTTGTGGTGGGTGGTAGGTGTTCCTGAAAATTTTTGCTTTGCAATTTTTTGTTCCTTGATTTAACCCACTTGCACTATGACCACAGTCACTTACTGACTTACTAAAAATCGGGTAAATAATTATTTTACTTGTTTTTATTCATCTTTCTTAAATGTAGCTTTCATTTATTTCCATGTTTAATATTATAAGTGTTTTGGTTCTTACTTAGAAGCGCCATAACGTTTTTGTGACCTGAACTATGCCCTAGGATCTTGCTGCCTTTTATATCAATTCGCCTATAGTAAAATTGGTTTTGTTGTACATCGTTTTACTTAAAAGTTGACATTCCCAAAACTTTACATGAGAACTCACTGTATTTAAAGTACGTGAGGATGAATGGAAAATTCAGAGTTGATGATCTTAATTTTAGTGCTTTTCTTTCTTTCTTTCTTTCTTTCTTTCTTTCTTTCTTTCTTTCTTTCTTTCTTTCTTTCTTTCTTTCTTTCTTTCTTTCTTTCTTTCTTTCTTTTTTT
>NW_012102676.1:188414-189738 GCF_000951045.1 Mandrillus leucophaeus | reverse complement strand
TCTTTCTTTCTTTCTTTCTTTCTTTCTTTCTTTCTTTCTTTCTTTCTTTCTTTCTTTCTTTCTTTCTTTCTTTCTTTCTTTCTTTTTTCAAGAGAGGGTCTTTCTCTGTCTGAAATTCTAAACACAGCTCACCACAGCCTCAGTCTCCTGGGCTCAAGTGATCCTCCCACCTTGGCCTCCTGAATCGCTGGGACTACATGAATGTGCCACCATGCCCAGCTAATTTTTCTTATGTTTTTTTCTTTGTAGAGATTGAGTCTCCCTATATTGCCCAGGCTGGTCTTGAACTCCTGGGCTCAAGTGATCCTCCTACCTCAGTCTCCCAAAGTGATGGAATTACAAGTGCAAGCCACTGCTCCCAGCCTTGATTTTCTTAATAAAAGGTTACTAGTAAAGCATTTAATTGTGATTTCTCTCTTGACACTAGCATAGAGAAAGAATAAATGATGTGCCTAAGTCTATATAGTAACTAAATATTACAAACAAACATTAGAACATGTCCACGAATTTATTTTTGTTTTTATTATGTAAAAATTTTGGAAAAATAAAAGAACAGAGTGATTAACCTTTGCTGATTCATCACTCAGTTTCAACAATTATAAGCATGAAGATAAGTGTCATTCACCTCTACACATTTTTGCAGATTATTTTGCAACTAATCCCAGGCATCATATTATTTCATCCTTAAGTAATTTCAAATGGGATAAAGGAAAGAAACTACACTAAGGAATACATTCAACTTTATAGCCGCAAATTAAAAAATTTGAATTTAACAGATGATTTCTATCAAAATACAAATTATCAAAAATTGATCCAAGAAAATATAACACTCAAAGCAATTTCCATAGAAGATACAGGAATATCATTAAAAATTTCATCAAGACCAGATGGTCTTACTACTAAATTTTATCTGCAAAGTCAAAAAAATGTTTAAAACATACATTGTTTTGTGTTACTTAAAAATCTCTCAGGACATAGAAAAAGAAGAAAATTTCCCTAATTAATGTAATTAAGATATTTATGACAAAATGAGAAATAATTGATACAAGCACAGGAAAGAAATTAAATTTTCTTTGTGCTGATGATACAAATTCAAGATATTCTGTTTAAAAATTTTAAAGTGAATATAAAAATTTAATAAGTTGCATAGCACAATATAAATCAGAAATCAGTAGACTTTCTCTACTAGCTATACACACCTAGAGGTGGAATACAAAAAATTCTATTAAAATATAGATGAGCCGGGTGCAGTGGCTCACGCCTATAATCCCAGCACATTGGGAGCCCGAGGCGGGCAGATCACCTGAGGTCAGGAGTTCGAGAC
>NW_012102676.1:93172-187774 GCF_000951045.1 Mandrillus leucophaeus | reverse complement strand
AAAGAAAGAAAGAAAGAAAGAAAAGTGTGTCAATCTGTTCTCTCACTGCTAATAAAGACATACCCAAGACTGGGTGATTTATAAAGTAAAGAGGTTTAATGGACTCAAAGTTCCACATGGCTGGGGAGGCCTCACAATCATGGCGGCAGGCGAATGAGGAGCAAAGTCACATCTTACATGGCAGCAGTCAAGGAGAGCTTGTGAAGAGGAACTCCCATTTTTAAAACCATCAGATCTCATGCAATTTATTCACTAACCCAAAAATAGTATGGGAGAAACCAGCCCCGTGATTCAATTATCTCCCACTGTGTCCCTCCCATGATGTGAGAATTATGGAAGCTACAATTCAAGATGAGCTTGGGTGGGGACAGAGCCAAACTGTATCAAAAAGCTAATGCCCAGGAATAGAAGAATGTGTCAATGTGTGAGTATAAAGTGTATATAATATACCATTTGGTAAAATCAGTAATGTATGTATATTTAATTGCATATAATAACATTATCACAAAGAAAAATATGAAAGAACAATAGATTATTAAAATGGGATGACTAGTTGGAAAGAAAATGATTATATTCTTATTGGGGGAAAGGCAAGGGAGGAACTATAAAAAATTTTAAGAGACTGCACTAAAATCTACACCAGTGTGTGAAATGGACTATTTATGCATTTTTCTAAAAACAAATTTTATGCACACACATATACATGTACATGCACATACACAATTTTTCAAAATTAAAAACACAAGACAAGTTTTCTAAGTACTTTGGAGTTTACTATTCAGGTTATAATATAAAGTAGAAATTGAACATACTGAATAAACCTGCTTAGTTTCACCTTACAAATCACCTTATTTGATCATCAAAAATTCTCATTAATAATTATTTTTGAGAACATATTTTCTGAGTAGGCTATTGGTCAGAGATTTGGTTTATCCTGCACATTTTCTTCCTTGGAGGAGTTTTCATATAGAGAATGCATACAAGCCATGAACCATAAGATGCCATAATATTACTTAGAGCTAGGACGAGAAGTCATCCAATGATGAGCTTTTTGGTTAAAGAAAATGTAGCTTAGACTAGAGGTTAAAGTGAGGTATTCTTCCTCCTATACTGAAAATGTAAATCTCAGAATGAAAATGCTGAGGGGTGCTTGTTGGAGGAGTGGGTTATGATCATGTAGGTAGAGTAGACTCTGGGATCCAGTTGCCCAACCAGCTTTTATGGAATAAGTCTACAGGCCAGTCTCACATCTACTCTCTGAGATGGATACGGGGTGAATGGCATCCTCCTCCAAGCCTTTGGGGAAAGCATAGTTCACATTTGCTAACTGCTTGAAAGAAGAAGCATTTGAGGAAGAGGTCACATCTCACCTAAGGGTAAGCAGAGAAAGAGGAAGTGCTTGCACTAATTCTTGTTTTTGAGCTGCTGCAAGCCTCCAACAGTGAAACATAGTCCATGAACATCATGGACTATGGATAATCAGATTAGTTATTCTTTTCTTCTGGAGGAGCAAAAAGGGCATCAGAGAGAGGAGCCAGAGACATTCCATCTCACACTCCTCAAAGAGAGAATCAAGGGAAGATACGCCTCCCTCTGCAGGCTGCCTGCAACTTGAAAAATTGTCCCTGACACTGTCAATGATATTTCATAAGAATGATAAGATCTCATTTCATAAGCATGATAACCATTAGGTGATAGTCTTCAAGCAATTTTTGAAATGTCCACAGATAAAAAGAAAAAACATTTTCCACCTTGCTTTTGGTCATCTATTTACCTTAAATGTTTGATTTCAGTTATGCCAAAAAATGTGCAAGAAATGAGAACTCTTCAGGAATACTGCCAACAGTGTTAACTTGAAAGTCACATTTGATTATTTTGTAGACATAAGATTCTCCTTACACTGATACAGGAGTTACAGACAAAAGAATTGCTATTATTATTGTTTAAATTGTGTAATTAGAAAAGATGGTTATATTGTGCTAATAGTTTGCGTAACAACTTGGAACCAGTTTTAAAATGACTGGGATTGTTGTTTACTTGGAAATAGCATTCGAACAGCTTGAGGGATTGAGTCTTGAAATTCTCAAAGGTTACAAAAGTGTGCAGTAACACATATGAGGGTACATATTGGTAAATATGTGCATTTATATCTGAACACTTTCAAGTTTGCTTTAATACTATTTTTTTCTCTTAGTGTTAATGCAAATATGCATCTAAATATTTACCTAGTACTTACTATGCTTCTAGAATAATTCTCAGCTCTGGAGATTGGCAAATTAATGTCTCTATAGTTGACACATCTAAGGAATAAGTGCACGGCTTCATATAATTCACTTGTCTTGATTGTGGAAGAAAAAAGTAAGGCTCATGTCTCAACAAGTGTCCGGTACTTTTATGGCATCCAAGCCACAGATCTGGGAGTTTTCGTGTGTTTCTCCTGACACTTTACCCTCCCTAGCTTGAACTATCCTGCAGTAGGCCACATACCTGTTTTTTTATCCCCAGTTTTGTCTTCCTTGCTATCTCCACTGCCCCTTCATTTGACATGTCACTTCCCACATTATAATTCCTCCATGAGTTAATATCCAGCTACACTCCAAGAGACATTCGTAACTCCAGAATCCGAGTTATAAATACTGTCTCTCAATAAAAATCAGGGTCTTATGTTCCCCTAGTTCCTAAATCCTATCCAGTCTAATTGGTTGTGTCTTCTTACACATCTCTTCCTCTTTCCCCGCTCCTACTTTAGTTGACTTGTTTCAGGCTCTCAACACTTTCTACTTGGATTATGATTAACAATCTCTTGCTTCCAGCCTTCCCCATTCCATGCCATTTAACCAACAGCTGGTAGCGTGGCCTTATGAAACACAAATTTGATCAAGTTGCTGCCTTAAAGGAAAGGCAGCAGCAACCATCAGCACCCGTTGGTGGTTCTCAGCAGCTTTCAGGATGAGGTCCACTTTTCCTTGCATGGCACCCTTAGCACTTGATCTGCCCTTAGCACTTGATCTGGCCCTTGCCTAACTCTCTGGTCTCATTTTTTGCTGCTCTGCTTCTCCAGCAGCCACAGTCAATTTCACTGTATTACCTGTGAGTTTCACAAGACTTTTTCCCTGCTTTCTTGGACTCCTGCAGTTTTGCTCTCTGGTTAGAATTCCCATCCTCTTTTTCTCCTCACAGTTATTTTGCTGGTTAACTCCTAGTGGTTTTAAAAACTTGTCTCATTTTTCCCCAGAAACCTTTTCCATTTTTATGAGAAGACCACAGCTTATTTATCATATGTACATCTTCAAGGTGCAGCCAGTTGCCCAGCACAGGCAGACCCGCCTAAAGGTAATAATCTTCCTGACCTGAGACTCTTCAACAGACTCTTCATAGGATTCGGATGAAGAGCTGATTTTGTTTTCTTCATATTATTATTTTTTGAGACTAAAAATAAAAAGTAGTTGAAGACTGAAGAGTGAGATCAAATCATTTCCTAAATATTGGACTATGTTATCAATTAATTTGTTTGGAGGTATAGATTATTTAATTCCACTATAGTACTTTGATTGCAAAGTAACCAGAGATGTTGAACCAGTAGGTGATGCTGAATTTCTTAAAAAACAGCATCTGTATTATTTTTACAGACTTTTGTCATAATCACCAGTGCCATCATGATGATAATTTTTTTCATCTACAGGTAGAGTTAGTCTGAGAATAGGCTTATTTCTGTTTTAAATGATAGCTTCATTTTTGCTAAAAATGCTTTTTGATTAACTAATTTTTAAGACTTTGCTACATGGTTTGTCAGGCCCTGGGTTTCTGGATGCATTGTATAATTAACGTAAACTTAGAGAAACTTGTTTTGTTTTGTTTTTAATGATCCAAATTTAAGTTGCTTTTAGTCACAGAATTTCTGTAAATACAAGCTTATGTCAGAAGAGGCCTTTATTTACTTTGTGATTCAACTCAGCATGTTTATTTAATATGCAATGATTCAGCTTACTGGCTCCTTTAGAAACTTGGAGTGTGTTCTCCTGATGGCTGAATAAGTTGATGGCTTTAATCTGAACTGTAAAGGCTCAGAGGGCATTTTTTCCTTGCAAATTTGCCTTTGGACTTTCTCTTTCTTTTCTGGTAGGAAAGTACTATTGTTTGACCATAGGGCCAATCTCATGTAGTTTAGGTTCCCCATACTTCCAGAATTAGAGTTTTTTTCTTCATTACAGGATGGTTTTTGGTGCTTTCAAATGGAAAAAGCAGAGTCATTCCAGGCACTGCAGAAATCTGTGCTGTTGATTTTTGTTTCCTTCCTGGATGTTCCAAAGGAAATACAAAAGAAGATACTGATATTTAAACTGCTAGATCACAAACAACCAATGTACAATTAAATGAACCTAGATTATTTTTTCCAAAACCCAAACAAAACAAAGATGAGCAGTATGTAGTTCTTCTTTAGGCAAGACTGACTTTCACAGTCTGTCCCCTGAATCACTAGGCTTCCCAGCTCAATTAGTCTGCATTTGCTCATTTTCCCATTCTAACATTTCTTAGTAGTAACCAGCTTCTGTCTATCTTCTCTTTGCTTTATATGGTCACTCTTCCTTTTGTGATCATCCCCCGTATATCTCTTTTCTCAATTGGCACTCACTGCTGTCATTTATTCTCTCGAATCACCTGAACTCCTAGGTGTTGGGTGAACCTGTCCCTTAGGCTACGGTAGCTTGCAGAGACTTGGCTGTCAGCCTCAAGGTTCACCATGCTGCTGGAGTTCCTTCCATTGCCTCCATCTTCCAGGCAGCTGGAAGTGGAAGGAACAAGACATCTCACCACCAAGCCAGCTTTCTGTAAGTACCCTGCTTACCCTCTCTTACCAGAATTTCATCAAATGGCCATAGCTTTCTAATGATCATTTGTAAGGATAGCTGTAAGAGAGGCTGTAAAATGCAATCTTTGTCCAGGAGCACTGCAACCCCAGTGAAAATGGATTTGTATTACTTAGAAGATGAGAATAGCTATTGGGTAGCAATGAACCATCTCTGCTAAAACTCAAAGAAAACAAGCTAACTAGGCGCTCAAGAGTTCTTTTTTATGTCCTTCAAAAATACATTTGTCTTGAGAAAAAAGTCTAGGTTTTTAACCACCTTTTTGTTTCAAACATGAGTAATAAGTTCATTTTATTGACTATGAAAGTATATTGACATTCTTTCTATTTTGAAAGTTAGGCATCTTAGTGTGCTTTCTTTTTTGTAACTGTTTCTGTGTATCTTTACTGGAGTCTTTAGCTTCCCCCTCTCTTTACTCCTCTTTTGAGATTCAGACTTACTCAACCAGAACAGCATTTTTGCTGGTTCTCCAACCATGTTGAGTTACATTCACTTCCAGATTCTTAAGTCATAGAATTATGAATCTTTTTGTTTTTGACAAATGTCTTCTGTGAGTGTTCATGAGGACGCATCAGACCAGGAAGCATTTTTCTTTTCCTGCCAGTTTCTCGCCCCATTTTCCTTCAGTGTGATTTGCTGGGAGCTTCCATCCCTTTCTTCTAGGGCTGAGCACGGGACCCTGGTCTGGTTAGTGTGTTCTCGTTTCCTGTTCAATGGTTGCTTCAGGGACAAACAAGTGACTCAACCAAAGTCTTTTGCTGAAACTCCTGCAAGGGGGACTGTCTCTTTTTCTGAGATTGTTAAGGGGCCATGTCTAACTCCGCAAGGACAGAGAAAAAGAGCTTATGTTAGAATGAGACCAACACAGAGGAAAACAAAGCTTATAGATGAATTAAGCAACTTTTCTGGGGACATCTTTGTAGAACTTGAATCTAACCTGCCTAATGCTGTATCATTCCTTGATTTTTGTGTTACATATGCCAATAAAGATCCCTTCCCCCTTTAAGCCAGTTTCAGTAAATTTATGCAAATTGCACCTGAATGAGTCTTCATCAGTTCAATTTGGTAACTTCTTCTGGGCTCCTATTCATTCCAATAGCCAACTCCTTTTTCTTATTGAAGTGTAACAGCTTTATGAGATACACATGACCCTACATGTGCTAGATAAATTACATGAAGTGGTATGAAATAATTCTATCATAAAACCTGCTGATATCTGTTTAATGGTGCTACTGAGAAATAATCAGGTTCTATATTGACATGAAATAAAGGAATTCGTTTCAACTGGAACGCAATCTCATCAGTTTCTCTGCTGTCACTCCTTAGCACACAAAGAATGCAGAGGCAACTGACCAGACATATAATTGAGTACCAGAGAGAGGGAAAAGCAGAATGACGCACAAATAAATGCATTTCAGAGAATGCAGGTATGTTCCCAGTTGTTCTTTGAACATTATTAATGCTATCAAAACATGTTTTCAAAATGTTTTGAAGAAAATTAAAATCTCTTTCAAAATCAGGGAATCATGCCTGTGTTCCAGGAAACTTGACCTTTGAGCAATTATGGAAAGCAACAAGGAGTTTGTCAATATTAATAAGGATCTTGATATAGTTAACCTATAGTTAATTATTCGATCTAAAATAACAAGGAACATGGAGAAAGGGAAGCAAAACTAACATTTGTTGAGGTCAATTATGCACTAGTATGGTCTAGCTTTCTTTCATACAGAATTTGATATTAAAGAAAGCAAGCAGAGGCATTTTCAAAGCCTTAAGTGTCTAAGGAACATGAATATGTAAGGGAAATGGTAATATAGTACCTGATACATAGGAAATATTCAATAAATTATAGCAACTATGGTTGTTGTTGATGATGATGATGACATGCAAATACCTGGATAAGGTAAACCCTCCTGGAGCACTGAGGTTGGGGTTCTTAGTACCTGAACAAGGAGGCCAGGTACACATTGGCTCTTGTATTCTAATTGAGGGGAATAAAATATCTTCACCATTATCTTCTAAGGGTAAATATTAAAATTAATATTCTGAAGTTTACGGTACAGTGAATTAGAATCCTTAACCATAGAGCAAAAATCATTTGTATTTTTTACAAGCTCCCTAGGAGGTTCTTGATGTCCATTAGAATCTGAAAATCTTGGTCTGGGGAAAGGGGATTGACACTATGGGAAGGAGAGGATGTCGCTGTATTTCATTGACCCTTACCTTGCCTCTTTTTTAAAGAGTATAATTTTTATTTTAGATTCAAGGGGGTACATGTGCAAGTTTTTACATGGATATATTGTGTGATGCTGAAGTTTGGGCTTCTAATAATCTCATTGCCCAAGTAGTGAATATAGTACCCAATAGGTAGCTTTTCAACCCTTGTTCCTCTCACTACCTCCCTACTTTTAAAATCTCCAGTGTCTGTGGTTCTTATCTTTGTGTCCATGAGTACCCAATATTTAGCTCCCACTTGTAAGTGCGAATATGCAGTATTTGGTTTCTGTTTCTGCATTAGTTTACTTAGGATAATAGTCTCCTGCTACATCAATGTTGCTGTGAAGGACATGATTTCATTCTTTTTTATGGCTTTGCAGTATTCCATGGTATATATGCACCACATTTTCTTTATCCAATTGACCACTGCTGAGTACCTGGGTTGATTCCGTATCTTTGCTATTGTGATAGTGCTGCAATAAACATATGAGTGTAAGTGTCTTTTTGGTAGAATGATTTATATTCCTTTGGATATATACCCAGTGATGGGATTGCTGGGTTACATGGCAATTCTGTTTTTAGTTCGCTGAGAAATCTCCAAAATGCTTTCCACAGTGGCTGAGTTGATTTGCATTCTCAACAGTGTATTGTGTTTCCTTTTTGCCCCAACCTTTCCAACATGTTATTTTCTGACGTTTTAATAATAGCCATTTGGGCTGTTGTGAGATGGTAATCTCATTGTGGTTTTGATTTGCATCTGTCTGACGATTGGTGATTTTTGAGCACCTTAACTTTGAAAATCTTCTAAATTAATTTAACATCACCAGAAAATGGTCTCAGAACAGTTTCAATCCAATATTACTGTTTAATCTTTCAAGTCTGACAAATATTTCTTTTCAATGAAAGCACAATCTCAATTTACTAAGCAACCGTAACTGTGTGGCAAACACACTATATTTTTAATGTGTGCCATATCCTGGGGGTTAAAGATTATATGTCTCAACTTAACTTATTTATTTATTTTCTTTTCCTTTTCTTTTTCCTTCCCTTTCCGCCTCTCTCCTTTTTCCATTCCCTTGCAGTCACTCCTTTTTTTATTTGAACCTTCATTTCTGTTTTCCTCATGGTGCAGTGTTTCAGTGTGACCAGCAGAGGGCACTATGCTGCAGCAAGTCTGGGCATCAACTATCTAAAAGATAAATTGCTGATTGAATTCAAAGAAGACAGATTGAAACAAGCTCGTAAATGTTGTTAAATACACGAATACCTACTGAATTTTAATTATGGTGATTACATGGACCTACCATGATCACGTAGTTCATAAAACAAACTTTGCCTTAATAGCTGCACTTAAGATGCACTCTTTCCTTTATGAGAATTTAATTCTCTGAATTCGATACGTTTTTAAAATAAGACAAACTCAAACCAGTGGCCAATGGATCTGCAGCCCCTCCTGAGGTCCTTGTTTTATGGGTCTGTTCTACTGTGTAATTGTTTAGTTTAACTTGATAAACATGTCAGTTTTCCCAGGATAATTAGGTGGATAAACAAAATGTTCAAAAAGAAATGGAGCCAATTAGACTTTTTATCAAAGACATACACACAAAAAAGCCTTTACAAATGAATGAACTTTTCCTTAGAGGTTTGATCTTAAATTAGAGTTCCTGGAATTTACAAGAGACCAAGGAGGCAGTTTTCCTAAATATAACAATATCTTAATTATCTGGGGAGGAGAGCAAATAAAACATACAAACTCTCACATGCTTTGAAATCATACTTGGGTTGGAAATGCATAGAGGCACCAGTTCAGTAAGAGCATAATTTTATCCCCACCTGCTCTTTTAAACAGGTTGGGCAACTGGAAGAGAATGCTCTGTGACTTTGGGTAATTTGCTTGGAGCTAGCTCAAAGTAGACAGGTACCCAATGTATTTTTAATACTATGAAATAGGTGGCGGTACCTGTTGTGGACAGTTGTGTATTGTGCAGATGGAGACTTCGACAATTGTTTGTCCTAGAATTAACAGTCCATTAATACATTGGGTGCTCTTTCTGTAGACCTTAATGGTGTTTTAAGAATCATACCACTTTATTTCTTCTTTTTGGTCATTGAAAATAGACTTTTATTTGGAGTGTAACATATGATCTGACTTTTCTATCCAGATTTTGTCTTGTGTTTACTGCTACTTCTCTATAAACATAGTTTGGTCCTCAGGTGATGGTTTATGTTGCTATGATTCAAGACTTGGTTCTATTAGTACAGAATCCAGACATATGTTTGTTTCTCTTTGAAAAATTTCATAATGTAACCCAGCGAATAAAATATTTACTAATATTTTTTTCTTTATCACTTCTTACCACAATTTTTACATTTTTTCTAATTATTATTCTTTTTTAATTTTGGAAAGCCACTCAAAATATCTTCAGAATTAACAAAATAAGTTTCTAAATTTAAGGATTCCCACTACTACCCCCTGATTACATAGTAATATTATATAGATGCTGCCACTTCTTCACACTTTATGCTTGTGTACTTTCTCTAAATTTCTGTATTTTTATGAGCTTCATTTGGGGTGGTAATAAAATATGATCCAGAACAAAAGCCCTTTTATTCCATAATTATAGCCTCTGTTTTTCTACATAGTTCTCTCAGGATTTCTTCACCTTGCTCCTAGGCTTGTCTGAATTTCAAACTGCTTTTTCTACTGGTTGTCTCAAAGTCTCAGTATAGTACTAAAGTGCTTTCTGTTTGTTGCTATATCCATTACCACTGACAACCTCAGAAATCTTTGTCTCTTGGGTGCCATAGCAATAGGCTTGACACAGCTACCTAGTGTCTTGTGAAATTAATTCGTCACGCAGTTAGGAGAGTAAACTCTTGTTTGACATGTAGGAATTAACAAGTGGGTAGTGTACAAAGCCTTTTGTTATTATTTATGGAGGGGACTTTAAAAGGGAAAAACTAGGAACATAGTCTAGGCTATGTATAAAAGGGAAAAACTAGGAACAAAGTCTAGGCTATGTATAGAAAAGATTGCTTGATAGTAGTTACGGGCTAATGCCTGAGAGTCCTCGTGTTTGAGACTGGTGTGTGCCGTGTGTAATAATGTAATCTGAAGACAGGGTGGCCACTTCTCTCAAAATGGTTTTATGCTAGTTTTACCTTTCTAGAGACCCACATCTACACTCAATATTGCAGCCCTTGAACCAGCAATCTAGGGACACATTTTCCAAAGAGTCCTTAAATAGTTTGATGTCTTTACAAGGATTTTTAAAAATTTTTCTTTTTTTTTTTTTGCTTGTCTTTAAAAAATGAAACAGTCATATTTTGAATAGAAATTTGAAAATAACAAGTTATCAATCAATAAATAAAAATCATCCTAAATAAAAAACAAGGAAAACCCAAAACCCATTCAAGTTTGAAGATGTAAAAAAAAAAAAAAATCATTCAAATATCATTATCATAAATCCCACCATCATGAACATTAGGTAAAAATTATTCTACCTATATCTATGTCTATATCAATACCTATATGTGTCTATGTATAGAGAGGGAAATGTCTAGTGTGTGTGTGTGTGTGTGTGTGTGTGTGTGTATATGGATAGTTGTGTAGGCAGATGGGCAGAGACATTGTTATACAAATGTGATCATACTGTAGTGCTATTTTAAAATAATGAGTTACCATTTAATTTTACTACAATTTAACAGAAGAAAGAAATGAAGGGAAACTGAAGAAAATGCTACACTTCAGATAAAGTTTCTTTACTGTAAAAGGTACTATGCTATAAAGAATCTCAGATTTTTAAAAATACATTTAAAAAACCTACCTATGGGCCGGGCAGCATGGCTCACGCCTGTAATCCCAGAACTATGGGAAGCTAAAGCAGGTGGATCATGAGGTCAAGAGATTGAGACCAGCCTGGCCAACATGGTGAAACCCCATCTCTACTAAAAATACAAAAATTAGCTGGGCGTGGTGGTGCAAGCCACCTGTAGTCCCAGCTACTTGGGAGGCTGAGGCAGGAGAATCACTTGAACCCTGGAGGCAGAGGTTGCAGTGAGCCTAGATCACGCCACTGCACTCCAGTCTGGTGACAGTGAGACTCCATCTCAAAAAACAAAACAAAACAAAACAAAACAAACAAAAAACCCACAATAAACAAAACAAAACTACCTGTGAAAGAAACGCAAATCAATTGGAAATTTCTTCTAAACTCTGGGCTTGATGAATCGATCTCAACTTTTCCTTTTATCTAAATTCTTGGAATGAATTCTTAACTAGATATGCGTTAATATGAACCTCTCCTTTTGCAAGAAAAAGTACTAGTTGCATCACCTAGGAAAAAGGAGACAGACCTTTCCAGCATTATGAACAAGTACCTGGGTGTGAGTAACATTTCAGAGCCCATATCAGATAAGGGTAAACAGACTCTAATTCATTCTTTCCTCCCTCCATTGACTTTCAAAGTAGTAGACACTCAATAAGGACTGAAATGGACTGAAGCCAGAGAGAGATGATCTCTGGATTTTTCCTCCTATATTCCTTGTATTTGGCCTTTATCTGGCCTATGGCTGAATTCAGGAATGACACAAGAAGTTGTGGTTTTCCGCATTGGATAGTGGTCATAGAGCCATCCTGGTGACTTCTCCTAAGCTAAGGATAACTATGAGTTAAAAATCAACAAAGAAGAATATGGTTTCATCCAAAGGCTTGTTGTCATCTGTGTAAACCCTCAGTGAGGGGGGCTAAGCAATTACCAGTAGTGAGAGGGCAGGGAAGAGAAGCACCTGGCTCCAATATTATCCAGGCAGCCCCTGAAATCTTGCAGCCAACCACTTTCCAAGCAATCTCTCAAAATAGACTCTACCAACAGAAAAGTCATCAGTTACCCTCTGGCCATAGCAATTGGGTTCAGAAATCAAAGAATACCAGTCATGTTGCTACAGGATCTTGCACCCTTCCATGCTTGCTGGAGGAGGCAAGTGTGAACAATTTAGTATTTATGTCATCAGAGTTTTTCTGAGGAATATGTAATTTTTTATCAAACAGGTGGGAAATCCTGAGTGAAATCACTTTTTGTTTGTTGTTTTTCAAATAAAACTGTGAAATCCTCCAATTAAAAGAAAAATCTCTGTTCGGCAAAAGGTTTATGAGACCAACCTCAGAAAACAAGCTTCCAATTCTGATGGCAACATTACTAAGTTGATTAAATTCATGGTTTCGTTAATAGTGAATGAAGCTGTAAGCAAATGTCACGGGTGGAAAACATCATGGTCTCTGTTATTATATATATATATATCCTTAATTATATTATGTGGATAATTGCATAAGAACCATGCAGTAATGTTACTGAACAATGGGTACATTGTCCTTTCAAAATGAGGAAGTAAACAGTTTCCAATGTTGCCATCACAAGTTGAGCTTATGGGGACATTAGGTCCTATGACTTTATCCAGGGAGTTGGATTCATCTCCTGCTAAATGGAAAAAACTTCAAAGTAGAAGACAAGGTAGAAACTGAGTGATTTGCTTTCTTCCACATCTGCGATGTTCTCACTGTATCCTTCTTTGCACGTGTATAGCAGGAATCAGAGCTGAAATTGGGACAAAGTCAAAATCTCTATTCAATCTTTAAGCACTTAACGAATATTTATTGAGGAACCAGATAATTCTCAAAGATAGTTCTCCCCAAGGATGAGAAATAAATGATCTCAAATGGTAGATTTTAAGTTTTGTTAGGTGGCATTAGAACAGCCCTTAGCCTAGAGCTAATTTGTCCCCCTCTTGAGGTGATATCCTTCTGAATGCTCAATTTGATGTCCTGTGACTTATGAAGTTTCTCCACTTTGGCTGGTGGGAACCCAGCCTATTCCTGTCCCTGTGTGATCTTTGGATATTGATCCTGGAGGGGCTTCTTTTGCTAGACTTGCATAGTTTTTCCTCAGTTGTGTGCTGATCAGAATTCAGCTGAAGGCTCAGAAGGGACCCTCTGCACACCCTTGTGTGTGGCTTTCTTTTGGGAATCTGCCTATGAACTCTAGCTGTCTTGGCTTCCCAGCTCTGTTCCCTCAGCTCTGGGACTCTGCTAGGCTCCTCCTGGGTTTCTATTCCCCGAACTGTGACCTGGAATCTCTCTCCAAGTAGAAAGCTGGGGCAACGACAGGGACTTCAGTTCTTTTTTTGTTTCCTTTCTTTTCCTGTTCTATGCTGCCTGATGTCCAATGTCTGGAAATCACAGTTTTGTATATTATGTCCATATTTTTAGTTGTTTCATGGGAGAGGATAAACCTAGTCCCTCTTACTCCGTCTTGTCTGGAAATAACCATGTCAGTTTTAAATTAGAAAACATTCTTTATTGCTGTCTCCATTAAAAATTGCCTATAACTCCCAACAAATGTTATCTTTTACACTGGTGAGTTGGTTTACCATCTTTGGCTTTCGGGTAAGACGTTGTCGAGAGAGTGTCAAGTGTCAGCGAGAGTTGGCAAGACTCCTTAATGGTACTAGAGATGTCTCTACAAAATTAATTAGTTACAGGTTGATCACTATGATCAATAGCTCTGGTGTTGATTTTCACTTCTCATTAAATAAAATAAAATTTAATTTTGCAGATAAAACATATAGACTTCATTTTATAAGGTCTCTTCCCTCTCTCTTCTCTCTTTTAGAATAGACGCATCTCTAGAGCACACAATGATCACATATTTCCAGAGGTTACTTTTAGGATATGTAATCATTAACAGATCTGTGAGTGTAAATGCAGGTCACGTTATTCTAGGCTTGTGTTTTGCTTTATCCAGTTTATTTTTATTATTATGTTTCACCTTATCCAGTTTTAATAACAAGTCCTGGATCATATACTACATATCTAGAAGAAATTAGAGTAGTATCTTTACAGATAGATGCTGAGACAATAAAATTGAATAGACTTTATGCTTTCTTTAACTTTCCTGTTTGATTCCATTGAAAGCTCTTTTAAGATATGTTAAACTTAAAACTTACTGGTGGCAAGTGAATATGGTGTGTGTGTCTGCCTGTGTGTACAATGTGTTGAAAATGAAAATATGACTGGCACAGATGACATGAGTGGAAACACTGCAAATTTGGTGATGTCCTAAGAATTTTAGAAGAAAAAGACTTCTCACAAACAAAGCACTCAACTATGCAAAGTAAGGATGTGTGTTAGTTTCTAGAAAAGTTATAAGAAAATAGGAGATATGTCATATTATTGCTACATCTTTCACATAAAGATACTTTCAATGACCTTTTTTTAAAATTTATTTTTTATCGTATAGATTTAAGATGTACAACATTAAGCCTTTTAAACAAAGCTTAAACACGCTGTCATTTTGGGAAACAGAAAATACAAATATGAAGAAATGGTAGGTTAAAAAAAATACTTTGGGATGATGTTAGGAGTCAGGGGACCAGATACAATGGCTCAATATCTTAAAAAGTCACTTACCTTGTGGCAATCCTGCTATAATCTCCCTAGAAATTTGGTAAAGTGTCTCTTCATAAGCATTTGTTTTTAATTTAATAGGTCTCCAAATTACTCAGGAGAATCAGATAATATTTTGGTTAACCTTGATGTTAACCATGATAAAGCCATTTGGTGCTTATTTTATATCTAAAAGATGGAATTATTTTTTTTAACTACCTCTCCTCTTTACAAGTCAGTACATTATTTCTTTTTTCTTACAGTTAATCTGAAATTTATTCTGTTTTATAAACCTCTGCCAAATAACCCCACTAATAGCAATGTGTTAATTTTTTTCTAATTATTACAGTATTTATAGCTAATGTTATCCAGTTATATATATCAGACTGGATACTACCTTGCTTATGTATGATACTTAAGTTTTGTCAAGTCATTTATAAGGTTCTTGACACAGAGTCCCTATGATTTTCTTCTATATATTTTTCTTCTTTCTGTTAGCCCACTGCTAAGTTGAGAGTAGATGCTTGATAATTTGTTGTCTTGAAATCAATTCTAATAATTTAAAACTAGACATAAACCCCTTCCCTCTCCATTATTACCACCTTAATCCCTTCAACAGTTCAGAAAAATAAGACAGGAAATAATTGCTTGTGAAGGGCCACACAAGAAGTTAGGTATAAAACTACAGTTGGACCTCAGACTTTCAAACCCATAATTCTAAACTCAGCACAAAAGGCCACACAGCCTCCATCTATGTAATTAGATTAAGAAAGCACTCAGAAAAGCAAAGCTGCTCTTGTCCTGAAGGAAAGTTTGTGACTGTGTGTTCTTTGCAGAAAGTAAAGACTATGGATCTCATTAAAATGTCCCCATCGTCAGGATGCTGGAGATACTATCAGTATAAACATTATTGAAGGGGAACATATATTCTGGGTCTGGGAGACAAATCCCGTCTGGTCTACCTTGGATGGAAGGCTCCCCTACTCTGTAGTGGTTGGTTGTTTTGTTGTGTGTGGACAGCTGAGAGTCATTTCCTCATCTTCATTCCAAGCGAAGCTGAACACTCCCTTTTCATTTTTGAAAAGTAATCTGTGTGAGAAGGCAGCCAGCATGTTTACCCACTGGGCTTGGAGCCAGCCTTCTTCCCCTGGTTCTTCCTCTCTCTGTTTCTCAATCTCCCCTGCTCTAAGATGGCCAGATATGAAAAGTTGCCAATCGGGATGCCAGAACATCAAAGAGATCTCTTATGAGAGCCCACAAAGTCCCATTTGTTCAGCACTTGGACGGAGATGCCAGCAGCTTCCAGGCAGAGAGAGAATCGAAGGTTTGTCTTTGCTTGACTTCTCTCTCGCACCATCTGGCTGATGGAGAATCCTTTCATTTCTTCCTGTGGCTCGACCAAAGTGAGGATGACTGTGAATAGAAGTGCCTTTTCAACCTTCACTTGTCTCCGTTTTTAAAAGGACAAATAAGGCCATCTCTGCTTCTGAAATTAATTGTTAGGATTTCTTTAAAAAATTCTTTTTGCTATTAATAACCCTCACATATTGGATTCTAGATTTAAGGGATAAACATGGTATTGGTACCTGGTAATATGGAGTGGTCTGATTTTTATGTGTCTTAAAAGTATTTTATCAGTGTCCCTCCCAACCATAAATTCTCCCTTGGATGTTTCACATGAAGCATACAATTCTCGGTATAATCCTTGAGATTCTACTCTTACTGCTCCTTCTGTGGCAAAACTTACTTTCAGAATTGAACAGTGCTGCGAGTATAGTGTTAAGTGGTTGGCAGTTATTTGATACTGGGTGAATGTGTCTTAGGTTTGTTTCAAATTACAGATTTTGAGGACAGATATGGTGGGGTTAGAAAATGTAAGGATATTTGTAGGTAAGAAGGAAATCCATCTAAAGACAGAAAAAGTACTAGATTGGAAGACTTCCAATCAGGGCCAGGATTAAGTGAGGCTGTTAGCGTGTGTGTGTGTGTGTGTGTGTGTGTGTGTATGTGTGTGTGTCTGATATTAGTGGTAAAAGCACTTAACCTGAGATCTACCCTCTTAATTTTTAAGTGTATGATACAATATTGTTAACCATAGGCACAGTGTTGTACGGCATATCTCTAGAAAGTTTTCATCTTGCATAACTGAAACTTTTTATCTGTTGAACAACAAGTCTTCTTTCCCGTAATCCTCAGCCCCTGACAGCCACCATTCTACTCTCTGCCTCTATGAGTTTGGTTATTTCAGACACCTCATATAAATGGAATCATGCAGTGTTTGTCCTTCTGTGGCTGCTTTGTTTCGCCTGGCATAATGTCCTAGGGCATAGTATTTAAGGAGGCGTTCGTTCTCAGCCTCATGCAAGTGCAGACTGCGCATCTGAGTCTGAGTGCCTGGTTACATTTTGCACCTTGAGAGACACTTTTGCCTCATCCTAGCATCAAGACCTGCTTCTAAGACAAAGAGCCACTTTCCACAACTTTCACCAAAACTATTTCTGGTTCCACAGAAGCAACTATGGGTGGGGCAATGCATGCTGGATGAGGGTGGGAAGAAATTTCATAGGTTATGTGAATTTAGGTGACTCTGACTACTTCCCCGAGCATAATTTTCACCCTGGAAACAGAGCTAATATTTATTATCTGTTTTATCCATTGAGAACTGGAACGGGTCTGAGAGTTTGCCCTAATAATTGGTGCTAAGCTAAGAAATTAGCCTCTCACAGTTCTATGGATGCTGAAGGAAGACATGCAACCACTGGGTCAGAAACACGAGGCTGTGTTACTCATAGCAGCCACAGTTGCTAGGTAGTAGCATTTGTAGTGTTCCCTTGAATTCTAGGTCCCACAGGGTGACATGAAGAGGGTCAGATACAAGCAATGAATTGTATTACGTGAGATGAACCCAAAATTTAGGAACCAAAGTATTTTATAATGGGCAAATCAGAAAGCCTGGCCTCGCTCTGCAGAGGGATATTATTTTTCATAGACTGGACAGTAAGCATGCTTATTCCTTGCTCTGGGGGCATTCCTAGCATATTTGTCCCCAGAATTAATTCTTTCCTTCCTTCCTTCCTTCCTTCCTTCCTTCCTTCCTTCCTTCCTTCCTTCCTTCCTTCCTTCGCTCCTTCCCTCCTTCCTTCCCTCCTTCTCTCCTTCCCTCCTTTCCTCTTTCTTTTGAGTTTCACTCTTGTAGCCCAGGAAGGAGTGCAGTGGCATGATTTTGGCTCACTGCAACCTCCACCTCCCAGGTTCAAGCAATTCTCCTGCCTGATCCTCCCAGGTAGCTGGGATTATAGGCTCCAACCATCACGCCTGGCTAATGTTTTTGTATTTTTTAGTAGAGATAGCGTTTCACTATGTTGACCAGGCTGGTCTTGAACTCTTGACCTCAGGTGATCCACCTGCCTTATTCTCCCGAAGTGCTGGGATTACAGGCATGAGCCACTGAACTTGGCCGAATTTTATTTTATGTGAGAGAAAAACAAACCCTATGTTGTTTAGACTCTGTTATGTTGGGATGTTTTATTTATATACAAGCTGAATCCTAACAAATACAGAATTTGGCATCTGGAGGTGGGGTGCAATAACAGAACTCAACAGCATGTGCCCCGGCCTAGTCGTGAGGAGGCATTTAGGTAGTGGGTACTCAGATAGCAAAGGCTGGACAACGAATAACTCTTAATATGGCACAGGAAAATATCTGGTCACATGGTCACTTTTTGTCCTTTGGAAGTCAAACCACATATGAATTAGAGTGAAAGCAAAAGGGAAGGAAATGGTAGAAAAACATCAGAATGTTGGTGGGTGTTGTGTACCTTTTGCCATTTTTAGCAAAGTCCTGTAGGAGTGAGAGAGGAGCTCGGTCTACAGTATGCCAGACAGGAAACACATTGGTTTCTACAGAGGCTCTCTCTGAGAGTATCCTGTGGCATAAATTGCCTATGTGTCCTGTGATTTGAGGTGCTGAAATTTTGAAAAAGCCTTCTTTTTCTGTAGCTCAAATCAGAGCACTTGTACGTGTTGGAAGCTGCGTAGCCCTCCTTAGTAGGAGATAATACAGTGCCTGCAAGAGCTATAGCAAGCTAGCAAGCAAGAGCTCTCTGCAGACAATGGGAGCTAGATTGAAAGTATTAGCTTAGGGTTCTTATTTTCCCATCCCAGCCTGTTTTATCAAATAGTGTCTTAGTGGCTCCCACTCATTTGAGAGAGAGAGCAATAGATAATGAAGAGAAGACAGCAAATAAAAATGAGAGTTGCCGGGCTGAAAAACTTCGTACACACAAGATCTTGGTTATTTGTATGTGGAACAACTGGAAACAAATAGAAGCCTACTAAGATTTGAAGAATGACATTGGCAAAGAGACCCCAAACTTGGTCTACAGTGCCCTGGGACAATTAAACCTTTTGAGTGGGCTTTGGGTCTCAGTTGGAAGGGTGCTGTGAAAGCTGTGCAGGTCCCCAGTTGGCCATTCACTCCAGAACCTAGTTCACTATGTCCATAGCTGATAGTGGACATAGAGAAGTCCCCCAGGAGAAAAGACCAAAGGGTCACAGAAAATGGCTAAAAGTGCTTTCCCAGAAGGCAGAACCAGAGGCTACAAGAAGGGTAAACCAAGGAACCAACCTCACTGCTGGGGCTGGGCATCTTTCCACTCTATTGAATTATAAAATCCAGATGGATTTTATCATGGCTTCAGCCAATGGGTGTGCTGTGTTGGTCATTCTTCCCATTTCCATCTGGGAGGCTTTATTACTGTTGTGCTGTTCCTTTCCTGCCAGAGTGTAGCAAGTGTGCCTCAGGCAGGATTTTCTTAGTATTCAGATCATCAGATTATGACGGTCAATATTTTGACCTGACAGAGAGAACTGTACGTCACCCAGAGATCCTGGACTTTGAGCTAAATGCAGTAACTGGGGATGATTTTGGTTTATGTCTGCTGGAGAGGAATGCACATGGAAGGAGAGGAATGTAGGAGAGGAATGTACATGAAAGGAGTTGAATAACCAAAAGCGCAGGGTGTCACAAAGACCGCTGATTACCTCAAGAAATCCATTGTTCTTCTCCTTCTCCATCATAAAACTGCAAATTCACTTTAAGGGCCTATTGACTCAGCTAAATGATTATATTTCCCAGCATCTCTCGCATCCTTGTGCAGCTATGTCACAAAGTCTGGCAAATAAGCAGTAAGAGGCAGTATTGTATTATACTTTTTAAAAGGAAGGATTCAGATTCTTCCTTTTTTTCTCATCAATCCTGCTTACTGGAATATGGGTGTAATGGCTGAACACTCTAGATGCTATTTTGGATGGTGGAGATGAGGCTCCTCACTGTAGGGATATCGGAATGAAAAACTGTACAAGGTAAAACACTGATGAATTTGTGGATCCGCTAAGTCAGCATTGGGCTGCCAGCCTTCATACTTTCTTTATATGACAGAATAATGCCTTTTGTGTTTAAGCCTTTGTTAAGTTGGCTTTTCTTTCATATGCTGCTGAAATTAATTTTGACAACGTAAAACTCTATGCAAATATGAGGATATTCTTAACATTGTGAGTCAAGAAATTTGTCAGAAAGAGTGGATGCATCACTCTTTCTGATAGAAACAAAGAAAAAATTATTCATTAAAAGTAACCTTGACAATGGGTTTAAAGAGTAGTTTTATTGTGGTGTGAATGCCTCCATACCCTGGACCATTCCTACGATTCTAAAATCTGAAGTGCAGAAGGGCATAGTACCTTGTCATACTCACTGGGACCTATGAGATATTAACAATTGCTACATCAGGGATCTTGCTGAAGGGACAGTAGTAGGCTCAATTATTTGTACCATATGACACCACCTATTGCAACACAACTAATTAGACCAAAGGTGGGAAACTAACCAGTGCAGTCAATGCATAGACTGGTTAGTGGCCTATGATTGACATGTTCCGGTATGAAAAGAGGATCTAGGTCAATCAGCATCTCTATATCAGCAGTTTGAAGTAGAACATCAAGATAGATATCAGTTAGCAGTGGAAGCTAAAGCTAAAGTCAGCAGAAATGGTCAGAGTCAGACTATGATGACCATACGTACGACAAAAGTAGAGGATGGCAGAAACTATAAATGAACAGAAGCTTAGGTGAGTAAAGGACATGGGGTAGAAAATGAGGATGCTGCTGAAAGTAGTACGAGAAGAAAGGATGAACACACAAAAAGTAGAGATGGAGAGGGAAACTAAGTCTTGCCATTGACAGAGACATTTGAATTTTGTTGCTGAGGTTCCTGCAGCTGTTGAGCAACCATTTTTGTTTCTATGTGGCAAGGTAAGACTGAGTTATTGGGTTTTCTGCTTCCTTTATCTTTTGCACATCTCCCCCCCAATACATACTTATAATAACACATTAC
This sequence comes from Mandrillus leucophaeus, assembly GCF_000951045.1. Lineage (NCBI taxonomy): Eukaryota > Metazoa > Chordata > Mammalia > Primates > Cercopithecidae > Mandrillus > Mandrillus leucophaeus. The sequence goes on along the minus strand of NW_012102676.1, from coordinate 166,857 downwards.
CCATTGCTGAAAACATAATATTTTTCTATCACAAGGAACAAACCTACCTAATTTTAAATTATTCGAATCCTATTTAACTTGTAAAAAGGACTGAATTGAGGCAATTTATCATATTAAACCCAATGTCATGCAACACACTTAAAATAAGGTTAAGTGGAAAAGAAAGATAGTTATAGCAAGAAACTAAAAGGAGATACAATTTTTTTAATAATTTCAACATTTATTTTAGATTCAGGATGTACATGTGCAGGTTTGTTACATAGGCATACTGTGTGATGCTAAGGTTTGGGGTATGATGGATCCCATCACCCAGGTAGTGAGTATAGTACCCAAGAGTTTTTCAACCCATGCTCCCCCCCTGCCCTCCTCTAGTAGTTTCCAGTGTCTGTTGTTACCATCTTTATGTCTATGGGTACTCAATGGTTGGTTCCCACTTAAAAGTGAGAACATACAGAATTTGGTTTTCTGTTCCTGCATAAATTCACTTAGGATAATGGCCTCCAATTACATTCATGTGGCTGTGAAGGATGTGATTTTACTCTTTGTTATGGCTGCTTAGTATTCCATGGCATGTATGTACCACTTTTTTTTTAATCCAATCCACCATTGATGGGCACCTGGATTGATTCCATATCTTTGCTATTGCGAATAGCTCTGTGATGAACATGAGTGTCTTTTTGGTAGGACAACTTATTTTCTTTCGGATATTGCATGAGTCCATTCTCATGCTGCTAATAAAGGCATACCCAAAACTGGGTAATTTATGAAGGAAAGAGGTTTAATTGACTCACAGTTCAGCGTGGCTGGGGAGGCCTTAGGACACAGTCATGGCAGAAAGGGAAGCAAACACGTCCTTCTTCACATGATGGCAGGAAGGAGAAGTATGAGAACCTAGCGAAGAGGGAAGCCCTGTATAAAACCATCAGATTGTATGAGAACTTACTATCTTGAGAATAGCATAGGGGAAACTGCCCCCATGATTCAGTTACCTCCCACTTGGTCCCTCCTGTGACACATGGGGATTATGGAAACTACAATTCAAGATGAGATTTTGGTGGGGACACAGCCAAACCATATCAGATATATACCCAGTAATGGGAATGCAAGGTCAATGGCAGTTCTAAGTTCTTTGAGAAATCCCTAAACTACTTTCCATGGTGGTGGAACTAATTTTCATTCCCACAGACAGTGTGTAAGTGTTCCCTTTTTCCCCCTGCAGCCTTGCCAGCATTTGTTATTTTCTGACTTTTTAGTAATAGCCATTCAGATTAGTGTAGATGGTATCTCACTGTGATTTTGATTTGCATTTTTCTGATAATTAGTGATGTGGAGCATTTATTCACATGTTTGTTTGCTGCTTGTATGTCTTCTTTTGGGAAGTGTCTGTTCATGTCTTTTGCCCACTTTTTAATAGGTTTATTTGTTTTTTGTTTGTTGAATTGTTTAAGTTCCTTGTAGATTCTGGATATTAGACCTTTGTGAGAGTTTGTAAATATTTTCTCCCATTGTGTAGGTTGTCTATTATCTCCCATTGTGTAGGTTGTCTACTGAGTTCCTTTTGCTGTGTAGAAGCTCTTTAGTTTTTAATTAGGTCTCACTTATCAGTTTTTGTTTTTGTTGCCATTGCTTTTGAGAACTTAGTCATATATCCTTTCCTAAAGTTGATGTTCAGAATGGTGTTTCCTAGGTTTTCTTCCAGGATTCTTAGAGTTTGAAGTCTTACATTTAAATCTTCAATCCATCTTGAGTTAATTTTTGTACATGGTGAAAGTTGGGGGTCCAGTTTTAGTCTTCAGCATACGGCTAGCCAGTTATCCCAGCACCATTTATGGAATAGTTCTTTCCCATTGCTTATTTTTGTTGACTTTGTTGAATTTCAGGTGCCTGTAGTTGTGCATCCTTATTTCTGGGTTCTTTCTTCTGTTGCTTTGGCCTATGTGTCTGTTTTTGCACCAGTACCATGCTGTTTTGGTTACTGTGGCCTGATAGTATAGTGGAAGTTGGATAATGTGATGCCTCCAGCTTTGTTCTTTTTGCTTAGGATGGCTTAGGCTATTTGGGCTCTTTTTTGGTTCTATGCGAATTTTAAAATAGTTTTTTCTAATTCTGTGAAAAATGATGTTGATAGTTTGATAGAGTAGCATTGAATCTGTAGATTGCTTTGGGTGGTATGCCATTTTAATGATATTGAGTCTTCCAATCCATGAGTATAGCATGTTTTTCCATTTGTTTATGTCATCTATTATTTCTTTCAGTAATGCTTTTGCAGTTCTCTTCATAGAGATCTTTTACCTCCTTTGTTAGGTGTATTCCTAGGTAGTTTCATTTTTTGTGTGTGTCATTGTAAATGGGATTGTATTCTTGTTTTGGCTCTCAACTTGAACGTTATTGGTGTGTAGAAATTCTACTGATTTTTGTACATCTTGAAATATTACTGAAGTTGTTTATTAGTTCCAGGAGCTCTTTGGGTTGGTCTTTAGGGTTTTCTAGGTATAAAATCATATTATCTGTGAAGGGAGGTAGTTTGACTTCTTCTTTTCCTATGTAGAGGCCTTTTATTTGTTTCTCTTGCCTGATTAGTCTGGCTAGAACTGTCAGTATTGTGTTGAATAGGAACAGTGAGAGTGGGTGTCCATGTCTTGTCCCAGTTCTCAAGAGGAATTCTTGAAGCTTTTTTCTGTTCAGTATGATATTGGCTGTGAGTTTGTCATAGATGGGTCTTATTATTTTGAGGCGTGTTCCTTTGATCCTTAGTTTGTTGAAGGGAGATAAAAACCTTAATCATGAAAATAAGAGTCCTTATTGAGCAGTTTCAGTCTGGTGGTAAGCATTTTATGTGCATTATTTAATTATTATTGTCATTATGATTATCACATTTAGAGCAGTCTTATCATGTAGCTGTCTTTCTTACCCCCACTTCACAGATAAAATCATTGATGTTAAAAGGGTTAAATACTTGCCATGTCTATCAAATGGCAGATCTGGAGATTTGTGCTTCTTTGACCTTGAATTTACATTCTTAAGCACTATGTATTAGTGACTGTATTTGCCTTGAAGCTTTCCAGTCACACTCCCCACTGATAAGTAGCTCCAAGCTGTGGCAAAGTATAAATACTTAGCATCTGCAGGGATGCTGTTGAGGAAGCTGGCAGCCCATGAGCCCTGTCACTTGGGACTTCAGGAAATGTGTTGGTTCTGCACTTGAGAGGCCAATTCTTAGGAAATTTTGCAAGAGACAAATGGTCCCTTCAAAGAAATAGTTAGAAAATTCTCATTCCACACTCCCTTGACACCTAGGAACTTAAGGTGGAATTGAAACCATTGTGAACCTGAGAGGCTAGTTCTAGTTACCAACATGAACTCTGGGGCCCAGGCTATGCCACTTACTATGACCATGACTTTAGGCAAGTTGCTTAAGCTGTCTGCCCCTGTTTCCTCATCTATAAAATCCTTCAAATAGGATTTCATTATATTTTATAAGACCTGTAAGTTTTAAATAATTTAATACAAGTAAAGTCCTTGAAAGAGTACATGGCAGATAGAAGAGCCCGATAAATGAGGGTTGTTATTATTACAGTTCTTTTCTTTTCCATTATATCCAGTTGACAGGTCTAGTGGACAGAAGACCACATCGAGTGCTGATAGAGCTATAATATGGGTTCTGGGAGTGTCAGGCTTCATTTTTACTCCTTCAGACCTGAATGATTGAATCTATTAATAAAGCTAGACCTATCTTACCCTAGCTCAAGTTCTTTGCCACAATCTTAATAACAACAGCTCAACTAACATCTCCTAAATGTTTAATAGGAGATGCAATATAATTATGTAGAGATAATATATAAGAGGAGATCTTATATAAATGCCAAGCACTTTAGTAAACACTTTGTATAAATCATAACCTTTACAACAACTGACAAGGTAGGTGCTATGGATATGCCCACTTCACAGGTAAGAAAAAATTAGAACTGTTTTAAAGTTATAGCATTGAAAAAAGGAGGTATTTACTCAATTAAACTGTGTCTGAGTTTCTGTGAAACCACCCAAGGAAGTTGTACTCTTTTTCTTTTCTTTTATTTCCTCGTTCCCTTTCTCTCCTTTCCTTTCTCTTTTCCCTTTTCCCTTCTCACCCCCTCCTCTCCGTTTCCCTCCCCTTTCCTTTCTTTTCCATTCCATTCCATTCCATTCCATTCCATTCCATTCCATTCCATTCCATTCCACTCCATTCATCAGCTGAGAAGAGAACTGACAGTACAGATTGGTGTCACAAGCATATCACAGAATGAAGAGCTGAATGAAAGTATATGCATTGGCACACAAAACCCAATTAGCTTGGAAACATTGGTGTTTACTGAAAGTATGATAGGTTAACACATTTCCTTCCTCCTTATACTGTTTGCCTCACTTGGGCCTTCATCATACCACTCAACCACGAAAGTCAACTCAGCTAAGTAGGAAGATTCCTAGAAGTGAATGTGACCAAACCAGGCAATGCACCCTGTATTTCCTCTTATTCACATCTTGCTAGAGATGAAGTAAACCTGGTCCCCATGCTTCCAGCATACCTCTTTTTTCACTGAAGATCATTATTGCTTCATTCCATAGATATTATATAAGTAGAAATTTATAAAATGTAGTTTTTTGTTAAATGACTAAGCTTTTGTACACTCTTAAAATGAACTCTTTTTTGACTTGTTTGTGATGTGTTTTTCTTAAACTTTTTACTATGAAATTGTTCAAACACAAATATTTGAAAAATTACTGAAATAGTTACCTGCGTCTACCTAGGTTTCATACAACTACATACATACATATATATTCACTTTTATTTGCTTTTCCATGTGAAGATAAGTAGACATTGTGAAATTTACACCAAACTATGTCAACATAGATCTCACCAAAGTGATCATAATTTATTACAAAAACATTGTACCCTAACACACCTATAAAAATCTAGTGTCAGGTTCAATTCAAATTTTCACAATTATCACCAAAATGCTTTTTACTATTTTGCTAAAAAGAAACAACAACAACAATGTCCAATCTAGGTTTATGCATTGCAATTAATTATGTATTTTTAGGTTCTTTTAATTACAAAAAAATTCCTATAAAATATTTTAAAGTTGTCTACAACCAACTTAACTTTTTTGATGTATAGTTCTGTGACTTTTAACACATGTTGATTCATATAATCATCACTACAGTCAGGACACAGTTTTATCACCTCAAAACATTTTTTCAAAAGTCCATTTTGAAGTCAATCCCTCCTTTTGCTCATAAATTCTGGCACCTGTTGATTCTGATAACACTATTATCTGGAGGTGACTGTGTCCTACTGTTTGGTTTTTACAGAACATCTTATAAATGCAATCATACAGTATGTAATCTTTTGAAATTGACTTATTTCACTGATATAATGCATTTGCACTTTATTCATGTTTTTGTATGTATCAATAGTTCATTGCTTCTTTATATTCCATTATATAGATAGATAGACTTCAATTTTAAATTTTTTATTTTAATTAACTTGATAATTGTACATATTTATGGGGTACATAGTGATGTTTTGATACATACAATGGATAGTGATGAGATCAGGGTAATTAGCATATCTTTTACCTCAAACATTTATCATTTTTCTGTGTTGGAAACATTCAATATCCTTTCTTCTAGCTATTTGAAAATATATAGTATTGTTAACTATACTCATCCTACAGTGCTCTAAAACACTAGAACTTGTTCCTCCTATTTAGCTGAAAATTTGTGTCCTTTCACAAATCTCTTCCTGTCCCCATTCTCCCTACACTTTCCAGCCTCTAATAACTTCTGTCAAGCTTTTTATTTCTATGCGATAAACTTTTTTTAGTTTCCACATATGAGTGAGAACATGTGGTGTTTAACTTTCTGTTCCTGGCTTATTTCACTTAACATAGAGTCCTAAAGTTCCATCCATGTTGCCATGAATGACAGGATTTTATTCTTTTTTATGGCCCAATAGTATTCCATCTACAATTTTTAAAGATTCATGTACTCATTGAAAAACATTTGGGTTGTTTCCAGTTTCTAGTGATTATGAATAATTCTCCTATAAACATTTATACATAAGTCTTTGTATGAACATAACTTTTCATTTCTTCAGGGTAAATACCTAGATGTTGCTTGCTAGATCATGTGGTAAATGTACGTTTAATTTTTCAAGCAACTTTCAAACGATTTGCCAAACAATTTTGCCTTTCCACCAGCAATATATGAGAGTTCCAGTTACTTAGTACTTGGCTTCAATTTGCACTTCCTTCATAACTAATAATGTTGAATATCTTTTCATGTTTTTACTTGCTGTCTGTGTGTCTTCTTGGTGAAGTGTCTGTTCAGGTCTTTTGGCTATATTTTAATTGGTTTGTCTCAAATTGTCAAGTTTTGAGAGTTCTTATTCTTTACATATTCTAGATAAAAGTTCTTTTTCAGATATGTGACTTGTAAATGTTTTCTGTCTGTTGTTTGTCTTTTTATTCTCCTACCAGGATATTTCACAGAGCTAAAGTTTTAATGTTTATGAAGTCCATTTTATCAATTATTTATTTTTTTCGATTGTGCTTTTATTGGTGTCTAAAAACACTTGGGCTAACCCAAAATTAAAAAGATTTTTCTCTGCTGGACACAGTGGCTCAAGCCTATAATCCCAATACTTTGCGAGGCCAAGGCAGGAAGATTGCTTGAGGCCAGGAGTTTGAGACCAGCCTAGGCAAGACAGTGAAACCCCATCTCTACTTAAAATACAAAAATTAGCCAGGCATGGTGGCACACGCCTGTGGTCCCAGCTATTCAGAAGGTTGAGGTGGGAGGATTGCTTGAGCTTGGGAGGATGAAGTTGCAGTGAGCCTGGGCAGCAGAGCAAGACCCTATCTCAAAAAAAAATTTTTTTTTGGCTTTTTTCATTCTTATTTAACCTCTTGATAGTTTTAAATGGCATCATTTGATTTTCTCTTCTAACTATACAACAACTTATTATATTCCTCTTTACTTTATATTTTATATAAATATACTTATATATATTTATATTTTTTCTATATGTTTTATAGACACATTCTTTCCACTTTTTCAGAACATATGATTTTAGACACTATTTTTTTAATCTATACTCTCAATTTTGTTTTATTCATAGATATCTAGTTAAACATATTAAAAGTTCACTACCAGTATGTTTTCTTGTTACTACTATTAATATTATTTCTTGGTTGGATGAAGATCGTCCTCTAGAAGACTTCTTGTCAAAGGTTTATAGGTTCATTATTTCCTAAGTTTCTGTACTTTAAAGACTATTTTGTTATAGCCTTGGTATTTCAATTTCAGCTTACAAACAAAATCTCTGGGTTTTGCTTTCTTTAAGTTTCTTGAAAATGTCACTGTATGGTTTTAAGTTGCTCTTGAGAATTATGGTTGACTTATCTTACTCTTATACCTAATTTGTTCTTTTTTGTCTGGAGGGCCTGCTTGTGGATTTTTGTTCTTTCTATTTTTAAAATCCTGGTATTTTCTAGGCTATTTCTCAAGTTCGATCATCCTCAGTAAAATTTTCCAGGTATATAGGAAGCCTTTTCAATGTATAGATTTAGATTTTCTTGGATTATTGGTTTAAATATTAGCTCTGTTTTATTGTCTTGTTTTTCTTCTTCAGGGATTCCAAGTGTACGTATATTGAATATTTGTCTACCTTAGATTCCAACCTCCTTCTCTCTGACTTTTAGAAGTTCTTTATTTTCATTTTCTTGGCTTCTTTCTTGCACTTATTAGTTAGTAATGTGTCACTTAAATCTATTTTCCTTTGGATACCTTATAATTTATTCTTCATTTTAGAGATGTTTTATCTGTGTAATTTCTTTCCTGAGATCTAGCAACTCATTGCATTTCTTTCTTTATTTGTATATTTCTGTGCTTACTTTTTGCATTTTTATTAGAAATTATATACGTATATCTAAATGCTTATTTGAAGATATCTAATTAAGACTTGAGGTTATATTATAGTTTCTTCTGCTTTGTGGTTGTTTATGATGGAACTATTTTATGATATGTAATATCTTTTTTTTTTTTTTTTTTTTTACAATAGCTTTGTATAAGGCTAATTTGTTTTGCTTCTATTCTTATGTATTTTGTTGACTGGCTTTTTAGGTCGAGCATATTCTCTTCAGTGAGTGTAATAAAGTTAAATATCATTAATAGATGATTTTGTTGGTAATGAGTGGTGGTAGATGGGAAATAAGAAGGGTCTACATGTACTGTGATAGTTTTTATTTCTGCACGCTCCTTTATTTTTCCTACTTGCTTTCTGCTTTCACTTCATTGCCAGTCTATGACAGGTATTTCCTCTTCTCTATTTTTTCCCTTTCCCCCAGAATCAATGCTTCAGTGTTGCCAATTTCCAACTCACTCAGTTGTAAACCCCTTCTCTGTAGCTGTTGCTGTGAATTTTCCAGTTCCAGACCTGTGTTCACTATTTTGGTATTTAACTTTGGACTTATGATTTTGTCTTTGCTTTATTTAAAAGCCACCTGGTATTTTTTTCTTTTACACCAAGTGTTCAAAGGCTTTCTACCCTACCTTTCCCAATCAGTAAAGATCTGCTGGAATTGTTTGTGTCTTTGTATGAAGGGAAATTGAAGTTTACAGTTTTCTTGGTCTCTTAGTAATGCTGAAAATGTAGGTCAAGTGTCATTTGATTTGAGCTCCTTTTTCTTTTCTTCCCTCTTCCTCCCCTTCTCCTCCTCCTTCTTGGAAATTGTGTGGAGAGATTTAGATTCAGGCAGCCACTCCTATGGCCAATTGGAATGCCTACTTTCACATTTAATTTACACTTTGTCTGGATTATTAGTTGGTACTTGGAAATCATTTTTCTTTTGTTGTCTTTGACATCTACAGCTGATATTGAAAAGTTAAAAGCCATTCTCTTTCTTGGTCTTTTGTATGTAACATATTTTTATTCTCTGAAACTTTTAGTATTTCCTCTTTTCCCAAAGTGGTTGCATTTTCCGGGTGGATATCCTGCTGTGAGTTCCTTTTTCTCCATTGCTCAGGTTACTAGCTGGAGTATCTTGATCTGAAAATATGCGTCCTTCAATTCTGGAATAATTTTTAGAATTATTTCATTGATAATTTTGTCTGTTTATTTGTATATCCTCCTCACTGAATCCTTATTTTTCACCTGTAGGACATCATAAATAAGTTCTTTAGGTTCATTTTTCTCTTCTTTGGCCTCCTTTTCTTCTCTCTCTCTTTCTCTCTACATCTCTGTCTTTCTCTCTCTCCATTCTCTTACTTCCTTCCTCTCTCCTTCTACTTTCTAATGTTTTCTTTAATTTTAAGTTTTCTATTTTCACCATCACATTTTAAATTTTAAGAGATAATTTGGATTTTTCCTTCTATTGATATTTTAAAATAAAATTTTGTTCTTGTTTGTAGATATATCTTCCTTCATTTTTCTGAGTAATAATGAATTTTGTAAAATTTTTACTCTCTACATTGTCATAATGACCTCCATTTTGGGTTGCTTTACTTTTTGTTTTTCACGTTAGAGTTTTGCCTAGAATTTAGTAATCTTTGGTTTGGCTATTTATGTTAACAAGTGTATCATTAAGGAGCTGATTGCAAGCTGTAGGCAATTTCATGAGACTTGTTGAATGTAGGCTTCTCAGTAGGAGGGTATAATTTGGTTATTTTTGTTGAGGAAACACCTGATGTTATAATCATTAAGGTTTCTTGGGGGGATAGTTGGATTCCTGAGAGAAAAATTTTCCAATGCCCCACTGTACAGCCAAAAAATGAATAATTGAAACTGACCTTGTCCATTCTATGGCCTGTGGGCCACATGTGCCCAGGATGGCTTTGAATGCAGCCCAACACGAATTCATAAATTTTCTTAAAACATGAGATTTCGTTGTGATATTTTTAGCTTGTCAGCTATCATTAGTGTTCTTTTTTTTTTTTTTTTATGGATTCTCGCTCTGTCGCCAGGCTGGAGTGCAGTGGCGCGATCTGAGCTCACTGCAAGCTCTGCCTCCTGGGTTCAAGTGATTCTCTTGCCTCAGCCTCCTGAGTAGCTGGGACTACAGGCACACGCCACCATGCCCAGCTAATTTTTGCATTTTTTGTAGAGACGGGGTTTCACCATGTTGGCCAGGATGGCCTCTACCTCTTGACCTCATGATCTGCCTGCCTCGGTCTCCCAAAGTGCTGGGATTACAGGGGTAAGCCATCGCACCTGGCCAGTGTTAGTGTATTTTATGTGTGGTCCAAGACATTCATCTTCTTCCAATGTGGCCCAGGGAAGCCAAAAGATTGGACACACCTGATCTAAAAACATACACTCACAACATTGATGAATTTCACAAATATAATATTGATTTAAAGACACAAGATAGAATGGAACTCACAGGATGTGGTTCCATTTTTATGAAGTTCAAAATGGTGTCAATGTGTCAGTTGTGACTGCATTCATAAGTGGTAAAATTATTTAAAATTTTTCATTTAGGGTTTCCTGAAAGCAGAACATGAGTCAAAGGCTTATGGCAAATTGTTTATAAAAGAAGGGATCTTAGGAAGCGGGGAGAGTGAGAAAAAAAAAAAAGGCAGACCAATATAAGTGTGTATTTTCCAGGCCACTGATAAAGACAACAGGTTGTATTACACCAGGATCTCTGAGGGCTGGACAGATGCCTTCCAGAATTAGGTCTGATGAACAGGAGGTTGGGGAATTTATCCATTAGCTCCCATTCACCATTGTGAGAGGGTTGTACTCTGGGATGATAACTCCCCTTCCTATATGTGGTGGTCTTGGAAATTTCTTGGAACAGATAAGCTGAGATTGCAAGCCAGGCACTTCAGGTGCAGCATTGTCAGCATTAACTGAGCTTACAGGTAACTGTCCAACAGAGCTGTGATTGCAATTAGAAGTGGACTGAGGAATTGTGATACACAGCCCAAAAGTGTCCGCCATAAAAGGCAAGATTATGACTAATAGCAGACTCAGCATTGCTGGTTATCCTTAGCAAGGAGGGAAAAACTGTAATGGAAAAGGTGTAAACTATGGGCATGGAGGTGTTTTGGAGTGCTGTTGTAATACTTCTTGATTTTGAATTAAGCAAATATTGCTTTGTAACTTTTTAATTGGATTTATAACAATTGGGTTATTATGATGTAACCCATAATAATAAAAGAGGAAACTAGATTATGGTAATGGCCCTGAAGTCCCGGTATTTAGCCTAACTTCTATATTCAAATTATGTATCGTGTGGATGGGGCATTCACGATTTTATTCAACGAGACATTTAAAAAGTAATACAAGACGATAAACTCACAGTTCTGTTGCGTACTGAGAAAAAGAAAGATAACATGGAATACACTTAAGAGACTATATAGTTTTGATGTTTTGTAATAATGGTCTGAATTAGTGCAGTGACAGTGTGAATGCAAAGGAAATACTGATATAAAAGCTTTTAAGATCAGTTTGACTTGATGAAGAAATCAGCAGATATATTTGTGAAACTTAAAACTATCCTTTTTCTCAACCACAGAGAATTGATTATGCTGTTTTCTATGTGTGCCACAATATTCCCTACCTTAGACATACTTTGATTGTAGCTCTTATCTCACTGAGTTTGGAACACGTGTATAACAGTCTACCTCTCTATTTCAAAGCAAACATTAAGAGGAGAAATTATGAGTTTCTTAAATATGTCAGTTGCATAATAATGTTCATTGAATTAATGACTGAATTAGTGCAATGGCTTAAATGAGACTGAAACCCAAGCTGGGTATTAACTTCATCAATGAGACCCTTTGCTAGTGCTAATACTGAGCTGTAGAGGGAATAGGGGAATAGACAGAATGGTGAGTAACAGAGATGAGATTTGTTTTCTAAGTTGCCTCTTCTGCAAAATAGCAAAGGTGTGCTTTTCCTTTACTCATTGGATCAGGCAGCTGTAAAGATAAGACCAATCTTCTTAGTTGGTATTTTGGCTTTTACATGGTTGGACAAGAAGAACAGATTCATTAACTTTTATTTTCTGCCATGAAAGTGGGCTTGCATGTGAATTTGTCTTCTCTTACTTCCTACTTAATCCAACCCTTCCTATAGGGGGAGCTAAGGGATTTCAGTAAATTAGATGTAATAAGTCCACTGTTGGCTGAATACAGCATCACTACTTTTATATTAAAAATATCATAACACTATCAATAAATGTTTGTTGAACAGATGTAAATGACTGGGATTTTTTTGTCACCTACCATGAGTGATTTAGTATATCGAGAAGTACCCACAGGGTAGGATCAGTGAGATGGATATTAGGACCCTTGAGAGGCACCCTGTGTCAGTCAGATAAGCTGCTAGTCCTGGGAGCACAGTTTCTGAGAAGTTACCCAAGATCAATGTCTCGAAACTAAAAAAAGGGAAAAAATACTTCTCAAAATCTATGCCAAGGAAAATTATTTCATAATCCGTATTTTGCTATTGTCATAGTGAATGGGGTAAGCAAATAGCAATACAGACAGCATGTGCTTTGTTCTAGCATTGCCAAAATTAGATCAGACTCTGGGATAAGATCACTAGCAACAGACATTAATTTTTCACACGGTATCTCTTTGGTTGCTTAAAATGGTGCATAAAACTGTTTTACTCTCATCAGCATGGTCTACCTCCTCTTCCTTTTCCCTGCCTCACTCTCTTAATGACTCCTTGGCAATTTGAAGACAATAGGATAGTCAGCAGCAATTATTAATAGTAAATAAGATCACAGGGATTACCTGTCTGCGATAACAATTCCATCTTAACTTTCAGGAACTTCTGCTTTTTTTTTTTTTTTTTTTTTTTTAAGTATCATGAACGTCTGATTCCAAAGAAGCTCCTGTTTATGGCCCATAAACCTCCACCAAAGTCAGAAAGAAATGCTATGCTCACTTCACAATAGGCAAAAACTACAGTTTTAACAAGCTAGCTGTTCACCTCTCCCCATCATACTTACATGATGCTTTTACCTTCTTTATTTGTGTACTCCCTAAGAATGTCATATCTGGGCTTTAAATACCTTAAATGACTCAAACTGTTGTGAAAACATTTAAAACTATTTGAAAACAGCAGGTTAGTTAGAAAAAGGAAATGGAATGTAAGAATAGAAAGGGAGGGGATACAACTAGGAAAAATATACTTGTCACACCAGTCTTGTTTATACTAAAGACTCAACAGTGTTTTAATAGATGAAGCATAAAGAAACTAAAATTGCATGTATTAAATACACTTTATTAAAGTGAATAAACTATTCTGCGAAGAGCAATTGCTAAATTTTTGGATAATTTCATTCTTCATCATAGAAGTGATATTAAAAACTTTAGTGATATAATTTTATAAATTTAATTGCTTATACTTTATCTCATTTTATGTTGAACTTTTTTCATAGAATTTTCTTCTGCTTTCTTTAAAATTTCTTCTTGGCCAAAAGAATCATACATAAAATTGGGATTGGAGAGAAATGAATTGCAACTTTCATTGTGGTTTGCCTTTACAAGCAATAAAAGCCACTGTTTTTTCCTCCTTTAAATAAGGAAAATGAATTTAGCTTGATGGGAAAGATTTGTGGGCTGGGGAGGGTGAGGGAGAGGGAAGAAGGAACAATTTTTATTTTGTTTTTGGGGCTGGAAACAAGGCAGATACATTAGTATCATCAGTGATATGGTTTCCTGTGCTTTGCTTGCTGACATAGTGACTTCCTGTGATTGCCTTAAGGGCTGTGGAATGGAACTGCTGGTGCACTCCCTGACCTTCTGCTCTACCCACATGCCCAGGAAGGGCAAGGTGACTGACATTTGTCCTCTATAGAAACTTGCTGTCTGTACCCCCGATTTCTTCTCCTCTGCCCTTTAGTCCCCCGCTTCAAGGGAATGGCAAAAGATTACTTTGAAGGTTAATTAGGATTTCACTTTGTGTACAAGAATGGAAAGGTGAAGGATATATAGAATGGGAGAACAAGATGTTTGCATACAAAAGCCACTGGTAAATCAGGTTTGGTAGAATGGAGTCTGCAAAGAGAATAAAGAATGGATTGCAATTATCAACTGAGATCATAGAAAATATTTTTTAAAGTATAACTTTTTAGGAAGTGTTAATGTCAATCTCTCAGGAAAAATTTTTGTATATAATATATGTGTAATTACTTCGTATAGTGTGAAAGCTTTATACAAATGTCATTAATGTGAGATATTATGGTATGAGCAAGATTGTATGAGATCATGGAGATATGGTAGAATATTTAAATGTTTCTCTTGATCTGCATAACTCACACTGTTTATAAACTAAGAAGTAAGATTAATTTACCATTTTAAATCCCTGTTTAGATTTCTATGTTGTCGTATATTTTAGTATCTATAAAAATATAGCAATCCTGGTTATTGTCTATTAGTCAACCATAGTGCATGTTAAAAGTCTGGAGTTATTTTTTGTTGCCTACCCATCTTTTCCAGTTGATCTTTTTCTTAAAACTAAAATATTCTACAGCTACTTCTTCTTCTCTATATATTTTTAGCAATCATCCTATTTCATGCATTGTCACATCACTTCAACTTTTTTTGTTGTTTTTTGAGACAGAGTCTCAGTCTGTCATCCAGGCTGGAGTGCAGTGACATGATTTTGGCTGGAGTGCAGTGGCATGATTTCGGCTCACTAAAACCTCCACCTCCCGGGTTCAAGCAATTCTCCTGGCTCAGTCTCCCAAGTAGCTGGGACTACAGGCGCCTGCCACCACGCCTGGCAATTTTTTTTTTTTTTTTAAGTAGAGACAGGGTTTCACTATGGTGTCCAGGCTGGTCTTGAACTCCTGACCTCATGATGTGCCTCTCTCTTCCTCCCAAAGAGCTAGAATTACAGGCATGAGCCACTGCCCCCGGCCCACACCTAAACTACTACAATAGTTTTTCAGTTTCTCTGTCTTCAGCATTTTGTACTCAAATCCATATTTCTGAAAACAACTCAAAATTCTCAACACCCTTTCCATCATTCAAACTAAGTACATATAGATTTGCTTTATAGCTGAAGCAATAAGGCAGGAAATAGGAGGTACAACTTTTTAAAAGAATAGAGTAACATTATCTTTAAATGAAGATAATATGCTTGTACACTAAAAACTCAACTGAAGAATTATTAGCATTGGTAGAAATTTGTTGAAGTGGCCAGATACTAATTAAATTTGTAAAAACCCATGATTTCCTTGCCCTTCTGGCCCAAGGACAGATCTACTTGTGCTTATGCCCTCAATGAAAATGGTTTCATTGCCTTCTGAATCTCACCAACTTCCTCATGAGACCCAGGCCAAGAGGTTGGGCAGACACCTTGACATATCTGATCACTATTCTTTTTCTTCTTTTAGCTAAGCATGTTTTCCTCAAATATAACCTGGTCTGCAGAGGTGCATCTCTGACTTCAACATCACCATTGATAACTTCATCCCCAAGCAATTTTACTTTCTTGGAGCTGAAATGTCAAGCATCACCACTTGTGTGGAGGGGCTTTGCAGAGCTAAAAAGCCCACTGGAGTTGTTTCACAGAACAACAAAAATACCACCTCCCCAACAATTATTGAAGAGTATTTCATTTGTGTAATAAAAGAGCTGAAAAAATATTCCAATTGAGGATTCTCTGGACACCCACAGTCTCTTGGCCTTGAAGAAACAGTTGACCTTTCTCTGGGATGGGGCATAACAGAAGACAAAAATTAAGTCCTGAGAATCAGAACTAAAAGTCAGAAATCCTCAAGTGGTTGACATTTTTGTGTCTCAGCTTTCTGACCTGTATCCAAAACATGATGTATATGAGACTCTTCATTTGCTGTCTACGAATGTGTAAATGTTATAATGTAAGAATGAAAGAGGGAGAGTTGTGAACTCCCTTGATTTTGCCTCTCTTGTTTGTTCTTTGAAGCCCAAGTGCCCACAGATACTCAAACGTACTTTCTTAGGATGCTTTGAAGATATGTGAGGAATCTCAGCATCATACTGTGCAGGATGAGGTTTTATCCCTTCTTCCCTCTTACTGGCTTTCTGGAGTTAAGTGTTTTACCCACTCTTATCCTGAGACCTTGTCTTCTAATAATTAAAAAGAAAAAGGGTCTGGTAAAATGGAGAAGCTATGAAGTGACTGTGCATCATAACTCACTGGAATTATGCTAGTGATAAGGTGGCCAAACTTATCAAGACATGAATTGTCGGCATTATTGCTGTGTCTTTCTGAGGCCAGATCAGCAAAGGTTGTTTCCTTCTATGCTTTTCTCCTACTTAAGGACTAAAGGACATCAAATGTTAAGGGGAGAGTGGGTGGATGATTCATTATGAGCTTGAGCCAGTGGCTGAAAAGAGGTTAGATTGTAGAGGAGGGTGGCAGATGATGGGAGAGCAGAGAGGAAGGTTTTTCTGCAGTTCATCTGAGGTGGGGACTGATAGGCGTTACTGAGAGCAGAACAATATGTTTATGCTGGTGCTCTTGTTATGTTAGAACAAGTTCTTCCTTTTGGTAACAGTTACACTTTTCTAGTTTTCCACTAATAAGGGTCTAATTAAGAGGATTTATTTGCAATTTGGGGTATTGGTCCTGATTACTTCCCTTTGCCTCCCTCCACTGATGCCCTTTACATCAGCAAAATGGGTGCCCTTTATTTCTGTATGCCTGGCAGGGAGGAGGAGGTAGTTTCTCTGTCCTGGGTCAGTTGATTCTTCCACACTCAGCTATCTCACAAGGGGAGATGTGCATCCTGGGGAAGCATTGTCCATGTATGCAACACCCTTGGTGTGAAAAATCTTGAAGGAGCGCAATCAATTCTGAGGCTGCCCCCAAGACCTGACTAGAGTGAGGACAAAGTAGTCTGGTTGCCTTAAACCTATTCAGGTTCAATGACTAAAGGAGATGGAAAGAGTTTAAAGGAGAGGCAATTAATAATAGTTATTTCAAGTGCTTTCTTACAGCTGTCTTTTTTTTTTTTTTTTTTTTTTTTTTTTTTTTTTTTTGAGACAGTGTCTCACTCTGTTGCCTAGGCTGGAGTGCAGTGGCACAATCTCAGCTCACTGCAACCTGTGCCCCACAGGCTCAAGTGATCCTTCTGCCTCAGCCTCCTGAGTATCTGGGACCACAGGTGTGTGCCACCATGTCGGGCTAATTTTTGTATTTTTTGCAGAGATGGGGTTTCTCCATGTTGCCCAGGCTGGTCTCAAACTCCTGGACTCAAGTGATCTGCCTTCCTTGGCCTCCGAAAGTATTGGGATTCAGTTGTCTTTTAAGAAAGGAAAATTTGCTCTTCAAAAACACATAGAAAAATGTCAAGCTTTTTTGACACTTGAGCAGATACCCTATGGAAAGAATACTATCTTGTTTTCTCACCACAATTTCTAAGAAAGTGGTAGGAAAACTCCAGTGTTTTTTCGGACAGCCTCCAGAATGAGTTCTCAAGTGGTAGGTGAATAGTGAAAGAATCATAAGAGAATTCAAGTGTGAAGAATTACAGCATTATAATTCACATATCACATGTTGAATTTGTAGCTATTATTATTTGAAATGATACAGGTTATTTGTTACCACGTTTTTCAACACCTTCTTTTAAAAAGTTATCAACCTTTCACACATAGATAGCTATATCAAGTAAACCCTGTATAGTATAGCAAATAAAAGTTGCTAATTCTTCGGACAGCTAATTGGCAAACAATACCACATTATCATTTAGAGCAATCAGGTATAGATTGGATTAAGGTTATAGTTCAAGATGAATTTGGAAAACTGAGTAAATTGCCAGATCAATCAATCAATTTTCTTGGGGTAAAACTTCTACAAATACCATTTTTGCTAACTCTGCAAAATACAAGAACTGAATTAAGATATTGTGAACCTCTCACGTTATTGGGCCACATTTATGTATGAAGGAAAGATTTTTCACTTGAATAAGATTTCTAATCTGGGCAAGATCTTAGTGTAAAGTGTTTCTAACATAAAATTTCATCTTTTGTAAACTTGCCACTTGTCAAAAGGTTTGATAGGGTTAAACAAAGGGCAAAGAACATACTGATAATAAAAGAAATAAATACAATTAAATAAATTTTAACAAGTTAAAATTAAACAGAAAAATTAGTCGAATCTGATGACAATGTGATGCCAACTTTTCTCAAAATACCAATACGTTTATGTAATTCATAGATATAAGGTTTTCTTTTCAGTGTTGTAGTTAGGATATTGCAGTAAATATAAGGTCTAGTGGTGGTCGAGGGAAATAGAGGCAGTAGTTATATATATAGACACACACACACACACACACACACACACACACACACACACACACAGAGTTAGAAGTATTCCTTGTTGAAAAACCCATTGTATTTTACTGCACTATTAAGGGAAATGGTCCAAATTTAGTGTGGTCTTGGCCTAGATTTGTAAGATAGTTAATATTGAGATGTGTTCATATTTTAGTTTTGATGAATCAATTTAAAACAACTTAAAGATGACAATATTGTCCTGGTTCTTCTGAGAATTGTATTCTCTCTGTTTGTGAATCTGTTACTTAAAAAAAAGAAAGCAATACATTTAAAAATCAGTACTAATAAGTGGCAGTGGAGTCATGCTGTCTGGCAAAAATAAAAAAGAGCAGCGTTTTTGGAAACGGACTTTTTGTGGTTTGGGCTGTCTTTTAAGTCTCACCGGAAGTTAATTAAAATGAGCTGGGTTTTTTTTTTTTTTTCTTTTTAAGTTTATTTTATCATCTTTGAGTTTACTCACTTAGTGGCAGATGCCAGAAAATTCCTCAATCCATGTTACTAATTGAAAAACAGCTCTCAATCTGGGAGGAGAACTCAGACATTCCAGATATCTCTTTCCAGTTGGATTAAAGGGTTTGCAATCTGAATATCTTAATTTGGAAGAAATGTGAGGAATTTCAATGTTCCCAGTCTTAAAACCATGAACAAGAGGGTCGGCTATGCCAAGCTTATTTCTCCCAATTCTTTTGGAGCTCAAAAGGTATGGTCTGGACTAGGATGCCCATGGGTGATATCCAGGGGTTACACACACACACACACAGACACACACATAATCTGAGTGTATCCTTATTTTAAAAACATGTATATTACTTCATATCCTGATTCCTTTAGGGAACTTCAGTTTGCTTTGATCAGTAGTTCTAAGGGTCCATGCTATTTTTTCTGGCTAGTCAATCACTTAGACTTCTGCCCTTCAAAGATAACATTCCCGGCAGTGATTACTATCTCTGTGTGGGGGTATGTTGCCAGCAGTTATTTCACATTGTGCACCTTGAGTGTTTGTTTTGATGTAGCTGCAGATGATATTTCCAGTTGTCATTTTTGTCTCAAGGTTAGCTAGACTTTTCTCAAAACAGAACAGCCTCTGTGTTGTAGCAGTGTACCCACGGCCTACAAACAGCGAGTTTCAGATATCTCTAATGCTTTTTTGAAGCGGTTTCTTTCTCCTTTCCTTTTCTTGTTTAGTAGTTCATGTCACATCATAGGGTGCCTGTTTGAATAATAAGACTGGTAATACACTGGGGATGCCTCTGAATAGTGCCTAATTTAGCAAAGCACTTGTTGTTCCACCCACCCCATAAGGCACAGCTAGGCTGTGTAGAGTGAGCCATTGAATTTCTACTCCAACTTCAGTGGCTTAGGCTGGCAGATAGAATAAAGTGAGTGTATATAGGGGTGGGGTCCCTGGGGGATGTCTTAGGAAAATCAATAGAAGTCAGAGAAGAAGGTAGGGAGGGAGGTTTTCTTTCTTTCTTTTTTTGGGATGGAGTCTTGCTCTGTTGCCCAGGCTGGAGTGCAGTGGTACGATCTTGGCTCACTGCAAGCTCCACCTCCTGGGTTCACACCATTCTCCTGCCTCAGCCTCCTGAGTAGGTGGGACTACAGGCACCCACCACCACAACCGGCTAATTTTTTTTTGGTATTTTTTAGTAGAGACGGGGTTTCACCTTGTTAGCCAGGATGGTCTCGATCTCCTGACCCCGTGATCCGCTTGCCTCGGCCTCCCCAAGTGCTAGGATTACAGGAGTGAGCCACCACACCCGGCCGGTAGGGGGGTGTTCAAGGAAGATCATACTAAAAACATGCTGTTCCAACTTTAAGAACTAAGAGAAAGAATTTCAACCGGGGGTGGTCAAGTCAAATATACTACTTAAGAAAGTTATAAAAATGGTTGTAACGTGGAAACAGATTCCAGAATAAAAATCCTTTTGTGAATACTTGATTTGGATTTCTGAATTTAATCATTTTCAGCTGCAACAATAAATGCTCGAACCATGTAAGAAGCTTTGGCTTCCCATATTTTAACAGATTTTTTTCTCTACACATTAGTTTGTTGTTTTTTTTCTCTCATTTCATGATGCTTCCATTCAACTGTTGGCATAATAATGGATTACAGTGTAGTGAAGGAAAGAGTTGGGGTTTCAGATTAATACTTGAGTTTTCAATCCATGCTTTTACAATTACTAACTGTGCAACCTTGGACAAATTGCATTAACTTGCCAAGTATCAGTTTGTCTATAAAACAGGATGAAAATGTATAAAACACCTACTACATGTTTTCTGCAACCTACAAGACAGGAGAAATTGTTGCTGTTTTATCATCATGATTACTGTTTTGAAAATTAGGCTAAGATAATATAAAAATAGTATTTACTGTGATTTGCTAATAGATTAAAGAGAATTAAATGAAACCTAAGGGTCAATATGGAGCAAAGATGTGTGGCTCAAAATAAAATCAGTCTTGTTGAATTTGACGCACATATCTCATTATATGCCATGTATTTTCACTCTCAAGCTCATCTGCGTTCTGCATTAAATAACGAATTTCTTTGGAATGTGAGTGAAATTTTCCAGAAGTTATTAATTTAAAAGTAATTAATGTGCAGATCAATTGTATGCTGTATCCTTTATTATTAGCTTGGAGGTCATCTGAGTTCTGTATGGCCTTTTAGTTTTCATATGTGTATGTGTGTGTGTTTGTGCCTGCCTACCTGGCGGTAATAGGGAGGAAATCGGTCATTTTGCATAAACTTATACTAGGATGTTAATTAACAAGAATATATAGCTTTAACACAGTTCTAAAAATATATTTTTATAAAAGTTCTTTGCCAGCTGAAGAAGTAGAGTTTTATTTCTTATTCTGGGTATACATCCAAAATAATTGAAATTAGGCTCTTGAAGAGCTCGCTGCACTCCCTTATTTGTTACAGCGTTATTCACAATAGCAAGATGTGGGAACAACCCAAGGGTTCATCAACAGATGAATGGATACAGAAAATGTGCTATACATGTACAATGTGATATTATTCAGCTTTAAAAAGGAAGAGAATCCTGCCATTTATGGACAATGTGGATGAACCTGGAGGACATTATGCTAAGCAAAATAAGACAGTACCAAAGGTCAAATACTGCATGATTCCACTTGTATGACAGATCTTTATAGTCAACATCATAGAAGTAGTGAGTGCAATAGTGCTTGCCAGGAACTGCTATGTTATTCATCAGCTATGCTAGATAAATATGTTCTAGAGATCTGCTGTACAACATTGGACTTATAGTAAACAATACAGTATGGTGTATTTCAACATTTGTTAAGAGAGTAGGTCTCATTTTAAGTGTTCTTACGACAAAAATAAACAAAAAACACAACAATGAGAAACAAAGAAACTATGGGGGCTGGGTGCGGTGGCTCACACTTGCAATCCCAGAAGTTTGGGAGGACAAAGTGGGTAGATTACCTTAGGTCAGGAGTTCGAGACCAGCCTGGCCAAATCTATCTCTACCAAAAATGCAAAAAGTTAGCTGGGCATGGTGGCATGCACCTGTAGTCCCAGGTACTCAGGAGGCTGAGGCAGGAGAATAGCTTGAACCTAGGAGGTGGAGGCTGCACTGAGCTGAGATCACACCACTGCACTCCAGCCTGGCTGACAGTGAGACTGTCTCAAAACAAACAAACAAACAAAAACAAAAAGGAAACTATGGGAATTGCTGGATCTGTCCAGCATATAATAGTGGTAATCGTTACAAGAGTGTTTGCATATGTTTAAACTTATCAAATTGTACACTTTAAATATGTGTACTTTTTTATATTACCAGTTATGCATCAATAAAGCTGTTAAAAGTTTTAATTTATTTAAATTTGTGTTAACCTGTCACTTTGTGAGGGTCATCTACTTTTTATACAAAGTCACTGCAACCTACGTACTTAATTCTTTTATACTGTTTTGAAATAAGCATACACTTGCAGACACATGTTTCTACAGCATTCTTTGCTTTCCCAATAGGCAAGTTCAAACTCAGAAGGCGAAAGTCCAGCGGAAAGTACCAGAACTGAGGGAAAACTATTTGCCTAACCACTGAACACTTTCTTGGAATCTGCTGTGTGTTTAAGATGATATCCTACCCACATACGTAACTTTTACCTTTTTGCAAACCAAATCTGATTCTACAAGGAAAGCACACACAAAAAATATTATTCTCTCAAATTATATCAGATTTGTTTCCCCTCAAATTATCTCAGGCTGGTTTTAAAAATTGTAAACTCTCCCATATCAAGCGTCCAACCATCCACTGAATTTGGCTTTGCAACTTCAGTTTTTAGAGAAGGTGGTTAAGTCTCTATTTTTAAGGGAGAAAAATTAAGGGTTACTAAGAGATATAGAAATAAAACTGGATTTTTTTTTTTTTTTGCTTTGTTTTACAGTGTTTCTGGAACTTTCCTTCTTTTCATTCCTCAATAGCTTTCCAGACTCTATCCTGAACAGAATCCTCTTTTGTTAAAGTTGCCTTTGACCTATGACTTGACTAAGCATGGGCTTTTTACAGTACATTGTGCTTGATCAGTCTATGAATTCAACCCAATTAACCATTTTCTCTGTGGAAATTGCTGCCATTGGCTCCCATGACATCACGCTTGTGTCCCTCTTTTAGTCTTTCTGACAACTTTTACCCAGTCTTATTTCTCCCTCTTTTTGCTTCACACATTGTTTAATTATTGCTTCTTCCCTGGGGTTCCATTCTAAACTCTTTTCTTTTTCATTTCCCTGGAAAAATTCACTAAGTCATGAATAAAAGTATTAAGTGGACATTGATGAATGCAGACTTTCGGTCTCCAGCCCCATCTACCTGCCTGCCCTGGAAATACAAACATTTGAATGATTATTACATAAATAAATATATTTCTCACTTTTGCCACTATTTTCCAAAACCACAGAAGCCATCTTTATTTTGGTCAGCCATTTTATCCTTGGCAACAAGCACAGTCCCTGGCACTTGGAAGGTTCTCAATAAATCATCTTAGATGTTGAAGGAGTGACCACTTTTTGGCATCTCCTGATGCCCTCTAACTTTAATCAGTCACCATATCTTTTTGCTTCTATCAACTCACATATATTTCAAATCTGCTTTTTCACTATCATCCCCAGTGACATTCCTTGGAGGAGTCAGTATCTCCTGCCTACCATCAGCCTTGACTCCACCCACCAAACTATCAGTGTTCTTACTTTTTAGACAACAAATATGGTAGATGTACTCTCCTGTTCTTGAATATTTAATAGATCCCAAATTCCTCTAGTAACAAATCTAAATGCCTTAGCCCATTCTTCAGGGTTCTCAAACCCTAACCTGACTCCAACCTCTCTTACCAATCCCATCTTTTCAATATATTCGTCCTGTAATTCAGTAACTGCAGAAGTCTCAAGTGCCGTGAACACTCCATATTCTTTTTTTCCTATGTTGGTTCCCTCTGCTCTTTTGAACTTCTTTGTCATATGTGTCTTGAACTCTAACACTTACGTGTATCTTATACTTTTAACTTATAAAATCCTATTTTTTGACAGATTATTACCCAGTAGTCCTTGGGTGCAACTGATGAATGATGAATAGAGTCATAACATGATGGTAAGTTCACATTCTCTGACTTTAGACTCCATCATCTTTTCTGCTAAGGGGACCCTGATTCCAGTTCCCAGCATATACTCACACTTTGCTCTTAATCATTTTTCATTGCCATCCCTCTCTGCTGACTGCATTCAGGTCACCTTTTCTGTATCACTGTGTTGACTCTGCTCAAACCATGGTCATAAAGAGATTTGTGGTAAATATCCTTTTATCACATGCATTGATCTTAGTAGTGAGTCAAAAACCAGGGTGACCTCATTTTCTTGTTTTTCTACTGTACCTTTAGTTACGGAGTGCATTTCTTGATTCATTTTTAGTATATCTCTCCACTCTTGAAAAAATTGTCACAGGTCTTCAAGAGGCTGAGTTGGAGGACAGCTCACATAGGTTGCTGTTTTTCACACACAAAATCAAGTCTTTTCATTTCTCCTAGCCAAGGTCCTTGGTCTAGGTTTGTCACTCTGAGAGTCTCACTTTAGGATTGAGGCTGTGGGAACCAGCTGTGAGTTCCATCTCCAAATGTCGTTTTCCCATGGGTCTCACTGAATCCTCAGCCCAGAAAGCATTTCTACTAGGCTTCTTAGATAACTAGCTTATTAAAATGATTCACAAACTTAAGCCAAGAAATATAAAGACTATATAGAAAAGATACCTCAAAATTAATATACTACTAGGAAGGCTGAAGTGGGAGGATCACTTGAGGCCAGGAGTTCAAGGCTGCAGTACGTTATGATCATGCATGTGAATAGCCACTGCACTCCATGCTGGACAGCATAGCAAGATCTTGTTGCTAACATAATAATAATAATAATAATAATAACTTATAAATGACCCAAGAACGATTATCTTTTGTAGTTTTAAAAATGAATTATATGTATTCTCTGACATTGTTTGATAAGAAAGTACTAATGGTCCCACACTATCCTACAATGATAGATGATTTGTGAGGAGTTTATGTCAGATTAACTAACGAGACAATTTATAAATGTGGCTACTAGCAAGGCAGATTCTGGATATCTTGAAGGACCAGGGGAAGAAAAAGAGATTTTCCCATATTCAGTGAGGTCATTTCTGCAGTTAGTGGTTTGGAGTGTGTGCCCTTAGCAGAGTTTAGCTGGATGGAATTTGAACTCACTCTAATATAATATGATGGGGTAAAATGTTTTGATCATCTGCCATTTATTGAGATATTAGTCTATTATCTATTTAGGCTTTCTTCAATTCATTTCTAAGTAGCAAAAAGGAAAACATCTGTAAGTTCATGGTGATTATAATGATGAAAGAGAACCTTTTGTTCAGAAATAGAGCTTTCCTTTAGGCTGAACCCCAACAGAAATGTTTTCTTTGCATCTTTATTACAAAGAAAAGCTGGCATAATATAGTGGATAGCTATAGTGTACATATAAAGTGTATAATCTACATCTTTCCTCTAACAAGTATAAATGTAGTAATAGTCATAGGGATGTGTTTATAATGTTTTTAAGGTAATCATGAAATTCAATTGAGTAAAACTCTATAAACAACAGAAATACAGTCTATGTGTGGTTCTCATGAATTAGCAAGAAGACTTAAATTTAAGATTTCTCAAATTCGTAAAAGAGGTAGAGATTGTCGAAGGTGTTTAGGGAATGTGTTTCCATAAAAGTTACATAGGAAACATAGGCACTTTGAGGATTATGCTTCTATAAGCAAATTTAGCAAAAGGATACCCTTAATTGCATAAAGATTACTGGAGACAATAACATTACATACACATATCATGCTATTATGAAATCACAGGTGATCTGTGGGTAATTTATACTTTGTTAAACCCCAATAGATTTTTTTTCTCTGTATCATGTTGATTCATTATTTATATTAGATTGGTTATCTATATTAATGAAGTTAAACAAAAGGGCCGAGTTTGTCTTTGCAAGACATTTTCCTTCAAGATCCAACTCAGGTACCATCACTTCCTAAATTTTCTTTCCCCTCTTTGTTTACATGTATAGTCTATTTTGCACAGCATACCTAACTGTATAATTTTATGCTTCAATTGTTTGAATCATGTGCACAGTTCTATTGTAGTTGAAAAATTATCCTAATATAATACAGTTCAATAATATGAGACTTTTAACATATGCCTTACATAAAGATGGAGTTTAAGGCCAAGACTCATGTACTCTATCTGGAAATCTAGGCAGCACAAATTCACTCAAGACTGAATGAGCCTTACAGAATCAGGTCAAGGTGGTAGAGTTTTGGAGACATTGAATGTTTTTGTTTCAGCACTGCTCAAAAAGGCTCTGCATGAAAATATATCTGTAACTGTAAAAAATCATGTCCATTGAAACTTTTCACTGTTGCAGGGATATAGGTTTTGTCTAACATTATTCTATTATTGCTTTTTACTACAGTGCATAAACAGAATGTAATTTTGCTTGAGTCTATGTTTTCTACTAGTATATATTTCATATGATTTATTAGTTATTCAAAATATTCTGCTATATTTTAATCATGAAACTTGATATTTCTCAACTTCCATAGTCCAGATTCAATACACACAATATTTCAATGGGGCATCACTGCTTCCATTAAGATTCTCTATCTCTGTCCTGGAATTTACCTTATCATTGAAATCACAGTTATGTGTAATGAACAAGCTAACTGCTCTAGCGTGGAAACATGAAACCTTATTTGTGATAATGAGATTTGACTTGTCTTCTTCCTCTCACTTTTAATAATATCATAATGTTGATGCATCTGAATGTAATTGGCATAAACAGTCTTAAGAAATGCTTTACTGCACCAGAAAACATAGATTAGAATTTAGATTATTATTGTTTTTCCAGACATTGACTTTTGGGGCCAGGCCAAATGGATTTCTGGTTCTTGGATTGTGCTAATCAATACAACTGTAGGTGTATGTTTTCAAGATTAATTTTATGACCATATTTTTTTTATCTTAATAGCAAGAACATTTTTCATTCTGTTGTCTACTGGAATGAGTGAATTAGTTTTGTAGAACATTAGAGGGTAAAAGCTATAAGAAGGCAAGTGAAAAAATTCCCTTTCCCCTACTTTATCTTTTGCCCTTGCTTTATTCCTTTTCTTGTAGAAGAATCAGGGGAAAGAGGAGAATCCCATTTTCCCTGCTCCTCCTATGTGTAGATAGTAGGAAATTAAGTGAAAAATAGATGTTTTACTTGACCTCTTATTGATTATCCATATTAGATGAAAAGAAATAGATAATGGGGGAGATTAATCTCTAAAAAATATTAATTCACAATAAGTTTGGCTAAAATACCTTAACAAGTAACCAGTAACTGACCTGTATTTGACCAAAGCTATATCCTTGTTATATATACTAGGACACCCATGGACACTATTTTTACGTGGAAGTATACTAATAATTGCTTAAGGTAGAGCCTCATTTGGGAGGACAGATACCTAAAGCCTTCAGTGTCTTGGGAAACCTCTGAGGTCAGTGGGCAGCAGCCCATGGCTTGTCTCTGTTTGGTCTAGTGCTTAAGTGAACTTGCTAACTAAAGCCTTCCTTCCTCCTGTGTAAGTGAGTGAAAAACCTCTCTCATTAGTTGCTATCCTAGCTAAGCGAGTGAATCTGATGTGTATGGGTTGCATCCACTGGGTCTGAAGTTAAATGTTGAGGTTTACTACTTATTTTCTGAAGATCAGAGATCTTCAACTTCAGACTACTATGCATTTTGAGTTATTTGTAAATTTCTAGATATTTTTGAGGGTGTCCAGCTAGAGTGACATTTATTCCTGGACTTTATCATCTCGAATATAGCACAGAGCATTATCTATAAATTATGCCCATGTCCTCCCTTTGTGGATATGTGTAATGTCATTTATAAAAAGAAATACTTCATCATACATTTGTCCTTAGTGTAGGTTCTGTTTTATACCTTAAGAACTTTGAAGAACTGTGTGTGTGTATGAATTCATGTGTGTGTTTGATATCATTATGAGTATGGTTATGGTAAGGAAGGAAAGAAAGAAAAGAATAAAAGTTAGGTGGACATACAGAGTAGTAAGCATCTTGAAAATAAATAAAATCACAGTAATAAACACATGGTTTAGAATGCATAAAAATTATATTGATTTTCAATTTGTCAAATAATCTGGGCTATCATATTCCTAAAGCAGGCATGTTAATAATAGCATCATGCTGATTTAAAAGTGTATACAAATAATCCTCCACCAGACACATTCCTTAAATTAAACATCTGTTATACTAAATATATTATATATATCAAATTTTTGGTATAACACAGTGTGGAATTATTTGTAACTTACTCACATGTATAGTATAGTATTGGAATTAGTGTGTTATAGATAGACTAGATCTTAGAAACCATCTAAACCTGGGATTTTAAATAGGTATTTTTTCTTGTGTTAATGCTGTTGAAATGGTAGTGGTTGTGTGGAATATTGTTTGAGAATTCTAGGTCTGCATATGGATTAGGAAAAAAGAATTCTATAATTGATTACTTATGTAGGCATGGACCCAGCATAGAGAATGTTGGCAAGTATATTAGGTGTTTTGACATCTCTAATCTATGTCAATATCCTGAATTTACAGAAAAAAAAAAGACAGGCATTTATGTAACACTTCAGAGATTGTGCAACTCATTCACATATGCTGGCACAGTTTCTTTTCAACAGTTCTGTAAAGTACGCAATATTTCGAACCCCTAGAAAAAAAACAGCTGCTTTTGTCCCTGGTTGGCAGTGATCATTTGTGGATCTTGGATCTGAATTCCAGAAGCTCCACAATACTGTTCTCACAACAGCACAAGCCAAAAGATGTCCCCACTAGTAGCCACTCATTCATATTGCTTCTGTCTACATTCAAATCTCAGGTGAGAGTCATCTGACCAATGAAACCTGGGTATTTGTCCTCCCACAACTGCAAAGGAGTCTAGGAAATGTACATTTCTTAGACCATGTTCTCCAGAAAGCAGAGCCTGAGGCAAGGATTAACATGTTGACACTTTCTTTGAGAAGTACAAATCCAGCAGTGAGGGTAAAGAAAATTAGCAGAGAAAGGTGCTATGATGCATTTCTGTGTTGGTTCCTGTGTTCAGAATGTGTATCCACTGGTCTGTCGTACTTCTCCAGAGCAGTTAAAAAGAGGAACTGATTCAGGGTAATCTTTAGAAGGGAGAAAGGAGGAGAAATTTATCTGTGGAGCTTTCTCCCATATATGTTTCCTATTTTACTAGATTGCCCTCACCATGGGCCAGTTCCCTCAGACTTTCAACTTGTATAATTCAGGTCACTGTTGAATCCCACTCCTGGTACTGTGGCGTTTCTTCTAGGTCTGGAAATGTAGGGGAAACTTAGGGTGGATTGCTTCAACATCTGAGGGATGTGGACCATGTGGCCCGGAGCTTCATCTCAGCCTCCACCCAGCCTGCAAGCCCAGCAGAGTGCTGGCACTGTTCAGAATGGGTGGCACCTTTAGAAGGAAGAAGGCAGTGGAGGGAATCTAAGGATACATACCACGTATTTACCCTATAGAGTCAGGTTTTTGGTTTCAATCTTAGGAAGGCTGTTTTCACAATGCAGAAAGCTACTATGACATAGGGAGGGTACTCAAAAGATGTTGGGCACCCCCAATGGCAGATGTTCATTACCACGTCCTGCACCTGATCACCCAACTAAAGCATGTGTCCCTTGTCTCTCCCCCCACAGCTCCCTAGGACTTTTCTTCCTTAGAACTTACCAAAATCTAAGCTTCACTAAGGCAGTGTTACTTCTGTTTTGATCACCATTGTACACACAGGAGTGAATACAGTGCCTAGTACAATGTAATAAGTTTGGATAAATATTTGTTGATTGGATGAATGAATGAATGAATGAATGAATACCAGATAGCAAATTATGAGCTAAACAATGGTATGGTGGTTATCACAAGGATGAAGATAAAGAAAATAATCTTCACCCAACTTGGAAAAGTTTCACAGAAGAGGTGGGACCTGGGTTAGGCCTTGGCATATAGTTTTCACCAGAAAAGTAAAGAGAGTAGAGATATTCTAGGCAGAAAAGCCATGAAAGTAAAGATACATACGTGGAAATGGTCTTCATTTGTTCATAAGATGATGAAGAAACCAATGCTCTATCAAATTTCTGGCAAACATATTCATACATATATTTATCTATGGATTTCTGCTGATCTCTAATTATCTTCCTGACTGAGAGGTCTACAAAGCATTGTATTGGAAGCAGGCCTTAATTCTATCATGTCTAAACCTCTCCTGAGAGACATTTTCCTTCAGTGACCTGGGAAGCTGAACTTTCTTAATTGGATTAGTGGCATTTTGCTGTTTCAAACTGAAACAGGATCTACTGCCCTATACTAGCTAGCGCTTTATAATCTACATCTATTTTGTGGTCATTGTCGAAGTATCAGAGCTAACCCAGGGAGACAGGAAGTGGCATTAGAATTTTTTCTGTTTTAGCCCTGCTTAGAGATGTAGTCCAAGATAATAAAAACAGTGTGACCTTTCTAGATCAGAATACGTTTTCGCTGTAGAGCTGAGGCTCACAAAGAAAACTCTAAAGAAACTTTTCAGTGATTTGGGGTGTGTATCTCTTGGGCACTTAATATTGTAAAGGGCCTTAGATTCAACCCACTTGCCCTTGGCTATTTTCTTTTTAATGAGAAAGTGAATCCCAGAAACTTTAATCCCATTTACCGAAATATCAAAGCAATCTGTACTTATATCAAATAATTATATCTGAGGTAAGCTTAGGAAATTTAGCCATTTGTTGAGGGTTGTTTTTCCCGTAACAAAGTCTCTAAATAGAATTATCAAGACTATCAAATGTTAATTTGTCAAGAGAAACAGAATAGCTAATAAGGATAATTAGATTTATATTGTAAATAGAGTATTATCATGAAGACTTCCATGTCTCCTAAAGGAAGTATGACTGAAATATTACTGCAGAGAAGTCTTAATCAACCAAACTCTAGAGTCATTTTCTCTTCAATGTATGACAGAATCTTGCTCTGAGGCAGTGTTAGGGAGAATGCCACCCTGGCATTTTAGAACTCTGGTCTTCAGTTGTGACTTATCTCCTGAAGAAAAGCACCCTCATTCATTAAATAGACAGGGAAAGGTGGCTGCCTGGCTTTCCTGGCTTTTCTGGTTAAGAAGAGAGATGAGCATACAGCTTCTATCCCTGCCCAAGGGCGGACACCAGCCTGCTGGCAGAATTTCCAAAGATTCCAAGATTTCTCATGGATGAGGCTTCCAGTGACTTTTCCCTCCAAGATTAGACATTGATCACCTTGTAGCAGAAGCTCAGAATACCTAATGCTTTTTCTGCACTTCTAGGAATCTGAGAGCATTTGCTCTACACCTTGTATTCTATCGGATCGTCTCTTGCTCTCTTCAACTCTAAATGTTTCTTCTTATAACATTAGCCTGGTGAATTATAATTTTTTGAGAATTTGGTCTGAGGTACAGTTTTCAATTGCTTTTGTGAAAACCAATACCTGTTATTTGCATTGCAGGTAAATTATTTCAATTTTAGGGCAGGGATTAAAAAATTTTTTTCATCAATATTCAGCATCCCAAAGAAGACAGAAAGAGAAGGAGGGGTTTGCTAAAAGAACGAGATTAGAAAGAAAGCTGCTGACAGTAAGGTTTTTTCCTCAGGAAAAATCAGAAAACTTCCCTTGTTGTTCTTCCTTGGCCCCTAATTAACGTGACTACCCATGGGAAGAGCAGCTGTGTCAGCCACTTCCCTTTCCTGTCTTTTTCATTGAAAATGACCAGAAACTGAAAGAAGTTCACAGTGTGGCAACTGCACAATCTCAATTAAATAGCCTCGAAGATCACAGGTTAATCGGTTGGATCCTTGATTATTGAAAAACTGATTGAAGACGGACAGCTTCCCCTTGCCATGTACTGGCTAACCCCACCAGTTCTCTCACTATTCTCTTCCACACGACTGTTGGACTCCATGCTTCATGCTTCCTCCTCCTTCTCTATATTCACCATTTAGTTACTTTAAAAAAAAGCTTTATATACATATAAATCTTTATATATATAATATTTTTTATATATACATATATATATACACACATACACTCAATTTTGAAACTGTGAAACAAAACACCCATAATCCTATTGCCCAGAGATAAGCATCTTTAACATTTTCTTTGGCATTTGTCATGCATATATATGTAGTTAGTTTTGTAAAGTTGGAATCATTCTGTATATTTTATAATAGTATAACTATTTCTCACATGAATATACACTTCTATAGTAAGATTTTTGTATGACTATATGTTCTTCTATTGTAGGAAAATGCCATTATTCAGTCTAATTTTGAGTATGTTGTTTTGAAATCTTTTGCTGTCATAAATAAGACTGAAATGAACGTTTTAGCATTTGATATTTTATATATATCTCTGAGAATTTCCTTAGGGTAAATTTCTCAAGGTGGAATTTTCAAATCAGATTATAGATATTCAAAGAGTCTCCAGAAAGCTATTATTTATTTATTTCCCATTTAATGCCAAATAAGTGTTGATTTTTCAACATAGCGTTATGCCATACAATATTAAAGATGAAAGGCCTTATGTTTGATTCAACTTTTTAAAAATGGAAACTTTTATAAGGAAAAATTAAATTTCTTTAATTTACATAAACATTCTTGACTTCTTCGGTTTTAAAATTAATTTGGCCAATACTGCCATGACGTTAGTCTCTTTATGAAGTATTGACAAATTAAAATTAAGTACCTTTCCTTTTATTTTAGGATCACAGATAATCCTCCACAGAAGAGCCCATATGTAGGATCTGTGAGTCTGAACACAAATTCAAAAGTCCCATCCTTCCTTGACCTACCAGCAAATGCACTAAGAAAACAGCATCTGCCCCCCTCTATAGCAGATAACAGCAGAACACAGGTTATGAGCAGTCATGCTGTGCTTGAAATTTAGTTTCTTCACCACTCAGAAAGAAAGAAGACAGAGCATTATACTAAACCTCTGTGGAATCTTCAGTGCCCCAAACCAACAACCAACAGGCATATTGCATTTTACATGAATGGATTCGTGACCACTGTCATGACCAAAGAGCAGTTACAAGGCATCCTCTTGTGGTACTAGTACAAAACAACTAGAGAATTAATGCCCCTACTCTGGAGCTGCTTGCTGAAGTCTCTTCTAAGATCGGCCAGTAGCAAGCAGTGCTCATAACAAAACCATGACATTGAACTTGACGCAAGTAGAGAAAACAAAGGAAAACATGCTACCCTAGTAACTACCATATAACCACCTAGAACAGAATAATTACAAAGTGAATAGGGACACAGAAGAAAAAATAATATAAACGGTTTCCTGATGCCACAGTGTGGCATTGCTATAGAGGACTAAGAAACAACTAAAGCTGACAAACCAGTCTGGCGTGGAACTAAGAGGCAGGGTGGTTCCTTCTCAGTTAAGCTTTATATTGGTGGTGCATTTAAGAGGTAGCATCACATCAGCAATAGCTTGCAACAAAAAATAATCATGGGATGTAATTTAATGTATGCTTAGGATCAAAAGAACCAACCATCTTTGCCCATTGACAATTTAATCAGATGTACACATGGATCATATCACATGCATATACTTAGTTTAAGTCATTTATACCAAGCTAACAGAAAAAGGATAGCAATTCCAAACATTTTGCTAGCACGTAACTTTGCAAAAAAAATTAAATTGGTAAAGAAAAGAACCAAGCAGTTTTACATTTTTGGTGCTTGTTTTCAAGCTGCTTCCAAATTTATAAAATCACTTCCCTTTATAACAAAGGACTTTTCATAATGTAGATATCAAATGAAATACTCCTAGCATTTAAAGAGTTTATCAGACACATACAATTACATTCAATGAAGTTATGAGTGAGCTACAAAGTGGAAGATTAAGAATTCACACTGATAAAACCTCAAATACATCTCAGAATAAATTCAAGCTTTTTAGCTAACAAATGTGTCCTTATCAATTTTTTAAATGCAGAAGGACCCATGAAACACACAGCAAAATGCAATGTTCTATGCTAAATGCAGAGAATTGTATAGTTCACAGCATGACGTACATATATTATCACGTTTCCTCCACAATGCTTACAGCTATTAACACAAAGCAGAGCACATCTCCACATTAACCTACGTTTTGCTGTACGTAACAAAGACTGCCTTCCTGCACGAAGGAAAGAAGTGACTCTTGAAATACGGAGTGGAATTTCTTTATCCAAAATAAGATTGAAGCACTGGCAGACCCACAGCAGATGATCAGGAGCCACATGCTTAATGGACAAGACCAATTCTTTGTATTCAGTCTAATAATCATGTCTCAAATTTTTAGACTGTTGTGCTTGTTGTCTTCCCAGTCCAACCTCTTCAGCAGCAACTGGTGCTGCTTCAGCTCCAGCACTGGTACCTAGAGCACTCTCTGACACCGACTGATGAGGAAGTACAGCTCCTACTCCGAGACAGACACTGGGCATCTGGCCAGCAGGCCTCAGCCAAGGATGGGCACAGGGCAGGAGGTGGGAACAGGTGGTGGGCAAAGCATTCAGGCGCCATGAGGCCGGACCAGGCCAGGGTCAGGTCTCCACCCCAGGTGCACACCACAGCCAAGCTGTGCAAGCCAGAAGGGTATAATTTAATGTATTTTTTATCTGCAATATGTGAACTTACTTATAAACAGTATTGGTAATATTACTTTTTTTTTTTTGGAGACAGAGTTTTGCTCTTGTTGCCCAGGCTGGAGTGCAATGGTGTGATCTCGGCTCACCGTAACCTCCACCTCCCGGGTTCAAGAAATTCTCCTGCCTCAGCCTCCAGAGTAGCTGTGATTACAGGCATGCACCACCACACCTGGCTAATTTTTGTATTTTTAGTAGAGACAGGGTTTCTCCATGTTGGTCTCAAACTCCCGACCCCAGGTGATCCGCCTACCTCGGCCTCCCAAAGTGCCCGGGATTACAGGCGTGAGCCACCGTGCCCAGCTTACCTCTTTTTATTTTACCCATTTTATAAGGAAAATGATGTGGAGTTAATTTTTATTTTTTGACTAAACTTGAATTAACTTTATTCATTGACATTTAATATATATATATATAATATACACTTTCTATTAACATAAAATATCAAGTTTTTATGTGTATGTGTGTTTATGTAAATTTTCTTATTCCCTTTCAATTTTAACACATAATGCTAAATTTAGCATAGTCAAATTTGTCAATAATTTCTTATGTGATTTTGGCCATTTAAAAAAGTGTTTAGAAAGACCTTCCCCACCACAAGATCAGGTTGTTAACACTGAGCTACATTTTCTTCTGGTTTTCTGTGATTTTGTTTTTTTACAGTATACTATTTAACCAACTTTGAAAGTTTTTTGGCAAATAGGATAATGTAGAGACAATATTTAATCCTCAAAGAGATAAGAATTACTCTTATAAGCCAAATTTCCCTGTCTTGTCATGGGGTACTCTCCTCATGTGGTAATTCATTAACTGAAATTTAATTTTGTATATTTGCTGAGAATAATCAGCTGAAGGGCTTCAGGATTCTAGTGGCAATGGGAACATTTGAAAGACAGTGGCCAGGTAGTTACCTCTGGCCTCACCAGAATTATTGTAGACTTGTACAAGGAGCTATGAATTCACGTTCTAGCAGGTAAAGGACAGATGATGGAACTTCCAATATCCAGCACTGGTGGGGCCCAAGAGAAAGTAGCTTTCCTAACTGTTGCTATTATTTCAACCACGACTCATACTCTAATACTACCATGTCCACCACTCAAAATTTATTGAGATCTTACAATGTTTAAGATTATACTAAGGACTTTATATATAATACATATGTGAAGATTACAAATATTTATTTATTTATTTTATTTTAATTTTTTTTTCCTTTTTAAAAACAACTTTATTGGGGAAGTTAACAGATAATAAACTACAAATGGTTAAAGCATATATTTTAATAAATTTTGATTTGTATATTCACATGAAGTCCTCACCATGATCAAGATAGTGGATGTTTCTATCACCCCTGAAAGTTTCCTTATGCCTGTTTATCATCCTTTCCTATCACCCACTCCTGTTCCTGGGTAACCACTGATCTGCTTCCTTTCTCTTCTCTCCTCTCCTCTCCTCCCCTCCTCTCCCCTCCCCTCCCCTCTTCTGACAGAATTTTGCTCCTGCGATCTTGGCTCACTGCAATCTCTGCTTCCTGGGTTCGAGCGATTCTCCTGCATCAGCCTCCCAAGTAGCCAGGATTACAAGCACATGCCACCACGCCCACTGATTTTTGTATTTTTAGTAGACAAGGCGTTTTGCCATGTTGTCCAGGCTGGTGTCGAACTCCTGACCTCAGGTGATCCACCCGGCTGGGCCTCCCAAAGTGGTGGGATTACCGACGTGAACCACCACGTTTGACCTACTTTCTGTCACTATAGGTTAGTTTGCATTTTCTGGAATTATCTTTCTTTCTTTCTTTTTTGGGGGGTCAGACTTTATTCACTCCATGTTGTGTGTATCCGTAGTTCATTCCTTTATATTGCTGAGTAGTATTCCATAGTATGGATATGCCACAGTTAATTCATCCATTCATCTGTTCATGGGCATTTGAGTTGATTTCAATTTTTAAATATTACCAACAAAGCTGCTACGAACATTAATGTACAAGTCTTTCTATGAAAGTATGCTTTCATTTCTCTTGGTAAATACCTAGGAGTAGAATAACTAGATCATATTGTTGGTGTAGCTTTAATTTTTAAGAAACTGCCATATTTTTCCAAAGTGGTTGTACCATTTAATATTCCCATAAGTGGTATATAAAAGCATATTAATTCCTCCACATCTTCATTGACACTTTGTGTGGTGAGCTTTTATAATTTTAAATATTAATAATTACATGTAGTATGATATCATGGCTTTAATTTTGCATTTCCCTAATTATTAATGATGTTGAATATATTTTCAAGTCTTTATTTGCCATCCATATATCTTCTTTAGTGAACTTTCTGTTCAAAATTTTGGCTCATCTTTTTTTAAGTGGGCTGTTTCTTACTGAGTTTTCAGAGTTCTTCAGATGTTTTTGATACAAGTCCTTTATCAGATATGTGATGGCAAATATTTTCTCCCAGTCTGTGGCTTGTCTTTTCATGCTGTTCAGTGTCTTTGAAGACTGAAAATTTAAAGTTTTATAAAATTCAGTTGATTAATTTTTAATTTTTACAGTGCATAGTTTTTATGTTTTGTCTGAGAAATACTTGCCTACCCCATAATCACAGGTTTTCTTCCTCGTTTTTTCTCTGAAAGTGTTAAGATTTTAGGTTTTTCACAAATGTTCCATTTTGTGTTAATTTTTATGTGTGGAGGTAGATATTGACTTGTCAATTACACTGGGCTTCTTTTTCCACGTAGACGATGATGGTAATGGTGAATAATAATAGCTCTACTTCAATCTGGAGAGATTTTATTTTTGCCTTATTTCACTGGCTGGAACCTCTTAGACAGTGTTTAATAGAATTGGTGCGAATGAGCATTCTTGTCTTATTCCTGATGTAGGGGTAAAATAATATTTAGTCTTTCACCATTAAGAATGATGTAAGAGATTTCGGCTGGAACTGCCATCTTTCAGTAATTTGCCAAAATAACAAACACAAAGGGAAAGAGGAGAGGCACCCGATACATGTTTTCTGGCCTTTTAGAAAACACGGAGTTGTTCCTTTGGCCACGTATATGCAGATCTGTAAGAAAAGTGATATTGTAGACTTCAAAGGAATGGAATGCCCCACAAGCGTTACCATGGCTAGACTGGGAGAGTGTACAGTGTTCCCCAGCATGCTGTTGGCATTGTTGTGAACAAACAAGTTAAGGGCAAGATTCTTGCCAAGAGAATTAATGTGTGTATTGAGCACATTAAGCACTCTATAAGAGCTAAGATAGCTTCCTGAAACGTGTGAGGGAAAATGATCAGAAAAAGAAAGAAGCCAAAGAGAAAGGTACCTGGGTTCAACTGAAGCTTCAGCCTGCTCCGCCCAGAAAAGCACACTTTGTGGGAATCAGTGGGAAAGAGCCTGAGCTGCTGGAACCTATTCCCTGTGAATTCATGGCATATTAGGTGTTAAAAAAAGAAAAGACCTCTGGACTGTGAAAACATTTCTCTTCACTGAGTAGAAGTGTGGTGTCCTCTCCCCCAAAGCAATATTTAAAGCAAATTTTAATTGTGTCCTAATTCATTATGTAATGTCTTTACTATTCAAATGTAATGTATTTCTTGCTGAAAGACGTGAGGTAGCTTATTGTGCAACAAATTACTCAATTGGTTAGAAAATGGCCAGGTATTATGTATGAAATATTTGTACTGGTTTGAAGATAGTCCCTCTAAATCATCGAGGAAGAAATAAAATAATTTACAAAAAAAAAAAAAAAGAATGATGTAAGCTTTGTGATTTTATAGGTGTCCTTTATCTGGCTGAAGAATTCTCTTTTATTCTTAGTTTACTGAAAGGTTTTTATTTTTTGTTTTAAATTAGAAATGAATGTTGGATTTTGTTGAATGCTTTTGTAATTTTTCTTTCAAGATCTATTAATATCATGAATACCTTTGACTGATTTTTGAATATTAAACTAAACTTTTTTTTTTTTTTCCTAGGATAAGCCTTATCTAGTCATGTGGTACTTACACATTGTTGGATTCGATTTGCTCACATTTTGTTATGCTTTGGGATATTGCCTATAGGTTTTTGTTTTGGGGTTTTTCACACGCACAACAATGCCCTCCATATTCCAACTTTATAAAGAGCACATTTGAGTTGTGTCTTAGAGAAGTTAAGTAAATTGTACAAAGCTTAAAATCTGAATGTGTAATCCTTATTCTATGTTGCATGTTAATCATAAAAAGTAAATTTGAAATAATATGCTTATGTGAAAGGCAGCAAATACTTAATGATCAGCAAGATGACTACAACTTTTAACATCCTACACAGCTCTGAAGCACTGTGTCCCAGTGTTCCTTGTAGGAATCTGTCTGCTTTTCAATTCTACTTTTGTCAAGTTCTAATTGGAACTGTTATCTAGTGGAGCTACACACGTTTTGGGGAATAAAAAATTATTTTGAGTTTTTCTTTAAGATTTTGTACCAGATTTGTTATGTTAATATTATTAGACTATTGTGAATGGTAAACTGTAAGCAATGGTTTTTCTGTGGTTTTCCTGTTGTCTAAAATGTGAGTATTAGCCGTAAGTGGAGCCTGCAACTAGTCCATTTGCTTTTTCAACCTATGTTGGGAGTTCCTCCTACCAAATATTATTGGAGAAATAAAGAGGGTGACTGAAAGGAAGATCATGACTGAAAGTTTAATCCACTGTGACAATTGGGTCCAGACACATAAGTAGCTGTAAGAATCGGGGCAAGGCATGTAAATTGTGGGGTTCTCAATTTCTTTGTCTGTAAAACAGAGAAAATAATCCTTACGTCATTAAATTGTTTTGAGGAAAAGATGATATTTTAAAAATATAAACTATGGAAAAATCCTTTTGAAATTTTGAAACATTATAGAAAACATGAGGAACTAACTTAAGCTTACCAAGAGAAGAGTGTGGCTTTCTGCTCTTAGTGTAGTAGGTTGATTTACTCATAGTGGAGAAGACATTAATTCAGACTTCTGCATATGGCTCTATGTTTACACACTTACACTTTTATTATACACTATGTAACAGAAAGCATGAGAATATATTGCTAAACATTAGTTTATTTTGTCTTCTAGAGGGAGTTTCAGCTTCTGAGAAATAGGAGAAAGAATGATATTTAAATCTGAGCCCCAATATATAAAATACAGAGTTGCATGAAGTGAATTCCAAATCCTTCTTAACTTGATCAAATGTCCCCTTAGATTAGCAGAAAGTATACCCATAGCATAAACATTGTTCTTATTCTAAAATGTATATTAAAATATTTCATTCAAAGATGTATTAGTATAATCTTAGTAAAGGATAATTTAATAATTCAGTTAATGGCCAAAATGTTAGAGAAAAGAGACTGATAAAATACACAATGGAGGAAAAGTTGCCTAGTAAGTTTAAGTCTTTAGAACCCAAATTTGTTAATATAATGTTTTCCAAGAAACAATTGTTTTGATATGTATTTTTGATAATAAAATAGTTCTATACAAATGTAATATTTTGACTACATATCATTAACCTCATTCCAGTCCTACGATGTGGTGATAAACCATGTGCCACTGCTACTAACACTTATTTTCTACTTTTAATATTAGCAATAGCGTTCTAGTTAAACTGTCTCTGGAAGATTATTGATTTTCGTAGGTAGTTCAGGTCTTTATACTCCAGGTTCAAGATTTGATAGCAACCAAAGTATTGATCCATTACTTTGAAATTAACCATGCCACTAACTACTATTGCATGTCATTAAATTGTGAACATTTTGTCTATGTTGCATGTTCTTTTAATGTTTTAGTCTTAATATGTCACACTTTTTCAAAATAAGCTTCTTGGCAGTAGTAGGGCACAGAGCTGAGTAATAAAATTTGAAGTTTAAATCTGAATGTATTTTATTTACTATCATTCTGCATTGATTTTGTGTGTCTATTTCTCTGTCTATGGTCTCAGATTGGCTATTCTTTTCTGTAAGCTATTATCTGCATCCACAGTATACTGCTGAAGATTGCATTTGCATGAATTGTGTCACTTTCATCATTCATTGGTAAAAACCAGAACAGGAGCTCAATAACTGCAGTTTTATTTCTTCATTACTTTATGTTATTTTGGTATACAGACAGGGCTTCTATCATTATCTAGTGATAATCATGAATTACCCTTTCTACAAGGAGGGGCTCAGAATAAATTCAAGATGGAAACATCAACACAATCAATTGAAATATTGAAGCGTTGAAGAACCAGATAGTAAACATTATTGATCTGCTAACATTTCTAGGATATGATACTTGTAGTTCTTAGGAAGCAATATAGTATAGTAAAAGAAAATGTAGGATTTTGCATCCAACAAGTTTGAATTCAAATGTAGGCTTGCAGTATAACTAGTTTGGAGACAATGGGTAGGTCACAGCTTTTTAAATTATAAATGGTGGGTAACAATGCCTACCATGCATACCTGTTGTGAGGGGTCTAGGTACTGTATATAAATTTCTGAACATAGTGACTGGTACATAATAGGCTCTCAAAACACTTAAACTACTCTTCTTGAAACCAGCCAGGTCTCGCCAAAACCATGGTTTTGCCTCTTTGTAGCTTTGTGACATTAATCAAGTTCCTTAATCTCTCCAATCCTTTGCCTTCCATGAAGGAAAAGAAATGATAGTCCTCACTTGAATCCCTTTCCCCTACAACTACATTGCCAAACCCCAAATCAATTATCTACAGTGTATGATTTTTTTCTTCTAAAAACTAAAAATATTAGCATGGTTTTCTGGAAGATCCTTCCCAAATTGAATTATTGCCAAGACCCACCTGGGCTGAGTACAGAGATGAGTTGATTGAGTTGTTCATGCTTAAAGGTAATCAGTCATTCAAACCCTGGAATGTAATTCCCAGAAAAGAGTGAGGTCCGCTTTCTATCTGACAGTATTCACTTTTCTAACGTGCTATTTTGTGTTTCTCACCACATGTGGCAAAAGTGGTAGTAGAAACATGGAAAGAAAGCAGTGCAGTTTCTGGTAAGAAGACAAAGCTCAACTTGTCGTTTTCCCCTAGATTTTCTAATTGTAACACATGGTAGTCATTTTATTTCAGAACAGTTCATTTGCAATTTTCCTTATTCTCTCTTCTAGTAATCTCAAGCCTGGGTAGCATATCCTTCAAATCTTTATCTAGATTTATGGTTTGTGTCAGTCACATGCCTTATAACTATTTAATGAGAGATTTAAGATTCATTTATTTGGAGACGAGAAAGGATGCAATGATGAATGATATTTAGAAGGGGAAATGGACACTGCTCTGCAAACAGAGTGTGACATGAAGACACATTTTCAGTGATTTACCACAGCATGAAAAAGCATTAGATTCCATTCCTATTCTACTGAACATTCATCTTCTATTCCTTGAGCTTATACTTTTCTCAACTGAAACTTTGGAGGAAGGAGAAAGGCAGTTAGTTAATGTTTTCTGAGAGCCTATGATACGCAGCAGTCAGGGACACTTTGTCTAGGCTCTCTAATTTAGAACCACCACCCACTTTGTAACATAGATGACATTTACCCTGCTTGTCAGATGAGGCAGGACAGTTAAGAGAAGTTACCATTGTGCCTGTGGTCAGTCACTATTAAGCCACAGACGTGAGCTTCGTGCCCTCCCTACTGTTCTTGTATACTATGTGCTGCTTTCTAACGTGCTATACTTAGATATTTAGTTTTTGGTAAAGTTCAAGTCCTGGTTTTAGGTAGACCAAAATAAGTGAAACTATTTCTTTAACCTATTTCCTTTGATGCTAGCCTAACCTATATATCAGTGAGCATGAAGTTGTTAAACCGTAAAACCTCAGACAGTCAACTCAAAGGGCATTATTAGGTAGATCAGATTAAAGATTCATGGGAAATATCCCAGAATTTGAAGACTTTTGCACATGGAAGTAAAATGTTAGAAATGTCCCTTTCCCAGAGAAAGCCCAAATAGAAAATAATTGTTCTCACTGATACATCTTGGGATATTTTGGAAAAACACAGTTATGAATTGCAATGCTATATGAATTAAGAATTACTATTTTTAAGGTAAAACAGACAGCAGGCATTTTGAAAAAATGTGAGCAAAAGAAAGCACTCTCTTTAGGAATGCTGCTGAGCAAGATCTTGTACTTTTTTCAGCAGTAACCGATGGGAACAGATTTTTCTGGATTTCTCTGGAGTCATAATTGAGAGCCTTGCATCAAGGAAGTGATCATTCTGATGTGGTCTCATGGAGGAACATGAACATCATAGAATGT
The DNA here is from genome assembly GCF_000951045.1 of Mandrillus leucophaeus. Lineage (NCBI taxonomy): Eukaryota > Metazoa > Chordata > Mammalia > Primates > Cercopithecidae > Mandrillus > Mandrillus leucophaeus. Next base: position 123,939 of record NW_012102676.1, on the reverse strand, counting down.
ACCGGTTTAGGTGAAGACGGAATTAGAAAGCAAGAACCAAGAAACATCAGAAAGAATCAGAGTGAGAGAATTCTCTCAGTCAAACCAGTTTCACTGCTTCTCTGTGAAGAGTTTAAAAGTTAATATCATGACTCCACTAATCTTTATTTTTTATATACATATTTGTGTCTACATAAACAATACAAGGAAAATTATCCAGCTCTGAAACTATATTGCAACTCCTGCTTTTTGTTGCCTTTATATATGACTTTAAATTAAAGAACTCCTTTCAAATACACTCAGGTATTTGGGTCAGGAGGACCTCTGTTCATCATTACAGGCAAAATGTGGTTGTCCCTAGCAACCAGGTAATAAATGGTACTCGTAATGGAGTATTGCTAGAAGGAGGCTTGGTCAGCTTGGCTAGACATTCCTAGATACCACACTATGGCTAGCTCTAAACACCAGAAAATACTTGGATCATTAATATCTGTGAGCCTGAGCCACTCAACTTTTAAGAATAAATGAAACTTCCTGTGTCTCTGTTGGAGAGCATTCTCTGATCATGGAAATGTGGTAGGTCCAAGAAGTGCAGACCAGGAATCTGGGAAAATCAAAACCTTAGGAGTGACCCTCAACCAGTGAGGGATGAGATCTGGTGGATAAACACTCTAGCTTTCTTGCCATTGCTGGTACAGTACTGAAGAATGTTCTGTACAGCTTCTTAGAGCATCTCAGTGAGACTGAGCCTACATTCCCATAGTGGTGATTTGCTGATTAACAATATAAATATTAGCTATATTCACTTCCTTCCTTCTTTGTTGTACTTCCTTATTCTTTCACTGTTCTTCCTGGGATCACTGCCCAGATAAACCATTTGCATTTGGATTATTGTCTCAGAGTCTGCTAACCCAAACTAAGAAAACCACCTGATTTTTTCTACCTAATATACAGAAATATACTTAACTTATCCAAGTTAAAGTAGATTTAAAAAAACTTTTGAGCACATAGTAAGTATATGTATTTATGGGATACCTGAGATGTTTTGATAACAGGCGTGCAATGTGAAATAAAGTAGATTTTTAAGAGATTGTGTAAAGAGTTCTTGCCATGTTTTGTCTCCAGTGAGACTAGTATTTTAGGGAGTGAAATGGAATTGGGGAAAATATCTTGGAAAGACGGTGGTGGTTATAGGACTTGATGGCTATTGACCAGGAGAGTCTAATTTTCAATAACATTCTAAGGTGGGTACACCTATAGCACTTACTGTATGCTGGTGCTGTACTGTGTTCTTGCTGTGTGTATGATAGTGTGTGAGTGTGTGTGTGTGTGTGTGTGTCTGTGTGATATGATGATGTGCTATGTTTGGACTATGTTTCTGGTCCAGAAAATTTGAGAAAAGCTTAGCACAATGATGCCAGGTGAGTTTTATCAGGCAGTTGACATCAAAATGTACCCTTAATGTTTATATTACACACAGTAAGCATTTAGATGACACTTTAAAGTTCACATTGAAATTGAGGCCAGAATATTTGAAATTAAAATTCATAAGACCTTCCTTTTAAAAGAGGAAGAATCTTAAGATTCTTTTAAGATTCTTATGTGTTCATTTTCAAAAGAGACCTTATAATTTTACTTCAAGCAGTTACAGTGATTTAACTTAAAAAGCTGGGATAACCAGTGGTTGATAGGTTTTTAGGAATTGTTTAAATATTTTTTACTGTGAATCCATCTGCTTTAGAAATGTTTGCTCTAATAACTCTTTTCTTAAAGAGAAAAAGAAAGCATTTGGAAACATTTAGGTGGTCTGAAGAACTTCTGGAAATAAGTAGTTACTGATACAGGTTGAAACCACATTTCCAAGCAAACTATTATAATGATTTGGCAATTGACCAGAAGGTAGGGAACCTCTGGTTCATTCTAATTCTTCTATTTCCTGGAATTTCAAGACTCATTACTTCTAATTCCACTCCAGGAAGTAGAATGATATTTTTAAAACTATCAAAAATCCAAATTACCATGAAGAATCCCATTTTAAAAAGTTCAATTCCTTTCTCTAAACTAAGGAATCTATTTCTTCATTTTTTTTTTCACTAAAATAAATTTTGGTCATTCCTTCTGATTTTACTGGTAAATAAGTAGCTTATGAAGTTTGCACAATTTCATACAAACTAAATTTAACAGCAGTAACATAAAAAGTTATTTTTCCTACCTACATAAACAGTTGTAGTAATATTCTTACATGATGTTGATCATAAGAGATAAGAACTAAAAAAACTAAAACTAACTGGAACAAAAGATTTCATTAGAAATGACAGTTGTTTGAGAGTTTATTTTTGTAGGACAAAAGCTAGCATTTAATTGTTTATTTTACAGTTAGGGAGTTTACATTATGGAGGTATTCATATCTCCATTTCTTTCGTTGTGCTGTGACACACTTCCTGGATATTTCAAACCACTCTGTTTTGCAAGACTACTTTGCATTCTGAAGAGGTTTCCTGCTTAATTTAGTTCCATCAACTGATTGCCATGGAAACTCTTGATATCCTTTCCTCTTCCTGGAATGAGACACTGGCTCTGTTTCAAATAGATCTTTTGGCACAGAAAACAGATTATGTTTTGCAGAGCAAAATGTGCTGTCAATAAAAGAGGGTCCTTCAGAGTGATCTCCTGGATGGACAGGAGCCACAAATACACACATCACTACTGAACAGTAAGGTATTCTAACAATTAAAACCAGGTAGCAGCATAGTTCAAATGAAAACAAAGTGATGCCTGACCGACTTTTTAATTTTATTGAGAAGTAAGTTGAAATCAATGCTTTATTGCATGCCAACTGAGCAAAATCAAAACAACTGATGATATATTACCCCAAAATTGTATGAGAGTGAATCAATCTGAATTTCTCAAGGGCATCTCAAATCAGATTAATTCGGAGAAGGTGAACAGTTGTGCTGGAAAAATAGTTTCTATAATTAGCTATAACACAAAGATCTACCATTTTTCTTGCATGGATTTGATTTTAAAAGTATATTTTTCAAGCAATAGTGACTGTATTAAATACATTGGGTCAATCCTATTTAGCCCTCCACTTCGAAATGGGGATCATATTCTGAGTTTATTCTACTCATATTTAACAATTTTTAAATATGGAGTTTGGAAAGTTAGCATCAGTTACAATCATGAAAAAGAGAAGAAGGATTATGTTTACAGTATATTTACTACATTACTTTGTGTATGGATCGCTGAGAAAAAAACTTCAATTGCATGGCTATATATGCATGTGTGTTTACAACTGTTGTGGATGACCGTGTACGTGTTTATGTATTGCATACAGACAGGTAGTTGTCAGAAGTACAGATTAATAGAAAAAGAAGTAGGTATATATTGGGAGAAAGAGGAAATTCCTTTCTGATGATACTCTAAATTCAACTATATGATAGCATCTTTAAAGTTAGAGTATCTTGTGTTAATATGTTATTTTTCATAATATTCAGATTTTGTATATCCTTTGAAAAAAAATGAGTGAATGACAGCTATCTCCACCCAAACTTGTAGAGAGCTCTGTTTTCCTAAGACATTAAAAGTGAGAAGAGGCAAAATTTTGCTCCTTGTAAACCTTGAATTTAGCAGCAGACACATAATGGTTTCTTTTGATGGCTTGAAGTTTGTCTATATAAAATCATTGGTTATGATTTTGTTTTTTCTGATTGTGGTGGTAGGCACACATTATTTTCTTTTCCCACAATCAATTTACATCAAAAAAATGTGTTGCCCTACAAAGTTTATTTACAATGAAAATTCACGTGCATGGAGAGTACTTCCTAAAAGGAATGCATATTTAGCAAATCTAGAAAAAATAATAAAATAATTTTATAAATTCTAAATATTATAGGTAAGAGATTTTAAAACTAAGTTTATTATTTTGGGGTCCACTTTGATGATCTAAATTAGAAAAGTATATGGTACCTTCAAATTACGGTAACTTCAAATCAGCCTTAGCTGATTTGTCAAAATGTATTATAGCAACTCTGTTTTAATATCTCACCATAACAGAGCAGTAAAGCTCTGGTCATCACAGTATGTTGCTCACTTTCAGTGTGATTTACTCTTAGCAATCTGTGCATAAATAAAGCATAGTTTCACGATGTCTGCTTTTTGTTGTTGTTAAAACAAATGCCTTAGTGTCTATTACACTCATATCTTTTCCTGGACTACTTTCTCCAAATACATTTTTTTTTTAATCCTGCACGGACAATTGGAGTGCATTGCATGATGGAAATCTCTGACCTAATTCTGCAGTCATGAGAGGTTTGGAGAACAGTGATTAAGACCTAAACATGGACCTGTATGTTTCAGTGAAGTATCTTAACTTTATCAGCCCCTTAACCAAAGTCGAGTTATTTTTACTTGCTTTCTTTTTTGGATCTTTGCATATGCTAACATCTTTCTCTCTCTCTTTCTTTCTTTCTTTCTTTCTTTCTTTCTTTCTTTCTTTCCTTCTTTCTTTCTTTCTCTCTCTCTCTCTTTCTTTCCTTCCCTCCCTCCCTCCCTCCCTCTCTCTCTCTCTTTCTTTCTTTCTTTCTTTCTTCCTTTCTTTCTTTTTCTTTCTTTCTTTTTCTCTCTCTCTCTCTTTCTGTCTTTCTTTCTTTCTGTCTTCCTGAATGTGACAGAGTTCTGAGGAGGTGGGGAGCTTTCCTATGACCCATTTTCATTCTTTGAACCTAACTTAGCAACTTATGTACACATTATTGTCTGTGTTTGTAAAATGCACAAACAATACCGCGACTTGAATGCCAGATTCATATCAAGGAATTGATCCTTATACTAGTCAGAAAGCACTTGCCTAAAATGAATATACTCTGACATGGAAACTAAAGCTCTGTTTCTGGAAAGGGCAGAAAGGAACCAGTGGAAATTATATAGACATAGATTTTAGCTCCATCTGAGGAACAGCTCATCAATAAGTAGCCATAGGATTCTTTTTTCATGATGGAGCAGAGCTTTCTGTCTCTTGGAAGGGTTTTTGAGGTGTTGGTGATGAGTTAATTGTGTGGCGAGAGACCTTGTTTCCTGTCCTCCCTTCTGTTTGTCATCTGTCCTTTTTTCTTCCTCTCTTTCTTCCTTTCCTTCCCTTTTCTCTTTCCCTCTTTCCATTGAGTCTTCACACATGTATTAAAGTCCTATTGTGTGTAAGATACTTTGCTTCTAAACCTAAAAGTCTGTTATTGAGAAGTAATAGTTAATTATGTGAAGAAAAGCATTCAGTACTCCTTCTTCTGAGAAGGGCTTGTCTCTATTTCCTTTCCACTTAACACTGACAATTTTAGAGCACATTAAAACTGAGGAAACTAGCAATGCTGTTTCAGAAATTAATTTTTTAAAAGAAATCCAAAAGTCTTTTTTCCGTTGATTATATATTTTAATTTGCTGCTGGAAGTAACCAGGCACCCACAGAAACAGCAAAAGGTGGACAATGAAAATCAAGCAAGCATTTAAACATGGGCATCTATCCCCAGTGAGCCCCTCCAGTTATAACCCCACAAAGAATTAATGAAAGTAGAACAGAAGGGTAGAGCAAGCAGCTGTTTTAGTTTTTAGTGGGGACAATCAGTAGGATAAGAATGGACATATGTCAAGTTACCCGCTGTGCTGTCCTTAGATAAAAAGGCCTCTGAGACACAGACTGTGATGCCAAACCAGGTCCATTCTGCCTGTCATGTGGAATGCCAATCCCTGAGATGGTAAGTTTTACAGCAGAGAAAGAGTTTATTCATGAAGCAGTCAAGCAAGGAGGTGGGAGAACAGGTGTCAAATCTGCTTCCCTAAAGATGCGGTTTTAGGGATATTTATGAGAAAGAGGAGTGAGGTGGTCTGAAGTATGAGGAAAAATGGTTGGGAGTAAGGAAAAGTGAGGTTATCAGTGACATATGCAAGCATGTCAAGCTTCATGGCTCTTCATAGGATGCATGTTCACACGGTGGTGGTGTTAGCATGATCTGGAGGTGGACATTCTGACCCTCTAACATCAAAAGTGTACCTATTGAACACTCAAGCAGGGTCAGTTGTTGCAAATGACTTGGACTGGACTAGAGCTGACTCTAAGTTCCTGAAAAACAACTTGAGTAACCATCACCATGGTGACCTATATGTCAGAGATGTTATCTGTGGGGAAGCTAGTGCAAGTTCAGTTATGTATCGCTTAGCCACATGACTTTTAGCTACATAGATTTTAAAATCAACTAAAAGCAAGTAGCTAAAAACAAGCAAGGCAGGTTAAGCTTGGCAGACCTAATCAGGTTAGCCCTTGGTTTCAACTGTAAGTTTTCGCCCAATAATCGACCTTCCCTTTCTCTATTTTAACAAAAATTTTAGTCTCTCATCCAGTGCCACTACATAGCCCAGTCTCCCTTGCAGCAAAATGATGCCACGTGTCTTACGTTATGACAAATATGATAGAAGCCAACTATCCTATGACAGCTTTTGGGAAACTTCCTTAGGACAGCTGATGTACACCGTGGCCCTTCCTCTCTTTGGCTGCTTCTCTATCCTGCTCCCTGGAATGCAGATGCTACCATCTTGCACTGTGGGGACAAGCGTCCTACTCCAGCTATGGCAGAATGGTGGCTGGAAAGAACTAGGTTCCTGAAGAGATCATGGAATGGAGCTGGCATAATCATCCCAAATTGCCTCCTTTATACTTGTCCTCTCTAAGTAATGTTATTTTATTTTAAAAATAATTCATAGTCAAACACAATCCCAACTAATATGGGCACCTTATAGGAAGGCTAACGGCAGACTGTCTCCATTTCTTTTTTTTTTTTTTTTTTTTTTTTTTTTTAATTTTTTCTTTTTTTTATTTTTTTTTATTTTTTTATTTTTTAAATTTATTTATTATTATTATACTTTAAGTTGTAGGGTACATGTGCATAACGTGCAGGTTTGTTACATATGTATACTTGTGCCATGTTGGTGTGCTGCACCCATCAACTCGTCATTTACATCAGGTATAACTCCCAATGCAATCCCTCCCCCCTCCCCCCTCCCCATGATAGGCCCTGGTGTGTGATGTGGAATACTATGCAGCCATAAAAAAGGATGAGTTTGTGTCCTTTGTAGGGACATGGATGCAGCTGGAAACCATCATTCTTAGCAAACTATCACAAGAACAGAAAACCAAACACCGCATGTTCTCACTCATAGGTGGGAACTGAACAATGAGATCACTTGGACTCAGGAAGGGGACTGTCTCCATTTCTAAGATTGACACTTAGCATTCCTAGGAGGAATATAGTTTTTCAGAAAGGTCTATAAATTATGCTTGTGCTAGGGATTTTACATATGCTTTTCTTCACTTCATCCTCATAGGCGGTACCAGGCTCAAACTTTGAATGATAATATAATATGTTATCAGAGAGATAACATAGGAACTTCGTTTAAGTCTGGGAATTAAACACAGATCTACTTGACTCAAAACTTACATTTTTTCTATCATTCTATATTGCCTTCTTGATATTCTGCTTTAAGATTCTTCCTCAGTTACATATTTCTGTGGCTGATAGACTGATTAGTATCCACTTAGCCAGTAGCTTTGAGAGAAGGCTCCAGAATAGGTGAAATAAGTTTTCCTTTGTATAAGCAGGTGAAGACCGATTTCCAATATAAAGAAAAAATGTCAAGGGTGACTTCTATTTGAGAAAGATTTGAAAAGAAATGCTAGATCTGATTTTATACCATCTGTAGATTATTGGTTTTAACTGGGAGCCCAGGCTGATTTCAGAGTTAGGTATACATTTATATTGTCTCATAACATTAGAAAAGTAATTAATTGTTAAACTTTAAAAGTGAAAATCTGGGTTGCTTTCCCACATGACAATCAGCTGATGCTGTGTATGGCTGTCTTTATCAGTGGGCTTGCTATTGTTAGTCAGCCCATGTCACTCATTTTCACTACTGACCATTTCCTGTTAGTCATTTGAGAAGTTTACAGTCTTTGTGTGGACACTTTTCCTTGAAGATGATTAAACACACAACAGATTGTTAACAGTTGCCAGATATGTTTGACTAATTTATCAATCTTAACTTCAGAATTACAGTCCTTATTTGTAAGTATGTAAACACAGGTGTATTCTTCTTATTTTTAAGAATAATTTGGTGACCTCTAGAGACCCCTTCTTAACTATGTGGTCTCTTCAAAGCACCTATAAACTTCTTTTTTTTTTTTTGAGACGGAGTCTCGCTCTGTCGCCCAGGCTGGAGTGCAGTGGTGCTATCTCGGCTCACTGCAAGCTCCGCCTCCCAGGTTCACGCCATTCTCCTGCCTCAGCCTCCCGAGTAACTGGAACTACAGGCGCCCGCCACCTTGCCCGGCTAATTTTTTGTATTTTTAGTAGAGACGGGGTTTCACCGTGTTAGCCAGGATGGTCTCGATTTCCTGACTTCCTGATCCACCCGCCTCGGCCTCCCAAAGTGCTGGAATTACAGGCGTGAGCCACCGCGCCCAGCCTGTAAACTTCTTTAGAGCAATTAATAGATAAAACAAGTTATCTCTGCATTTTAGAATATAGAGTTGAGTTATTTCAAAGTCCTAGAGATTTTCTGCATGGTTCTGTTTGCCCAGTGGGCTTTGAGCCCAGTTGGAATATAGTCCAGCAAAAGGAGAACTCTTACAGTGGCGGGATTTTTGCCACTCTCTCTCTCATAACATGATGAAGACATCCCCCCCCCTCCATATAGTTTTCCTATGTCTATTCTAAAAGGGTTATAATATTGGCAGTAGTAGAGGGAATTTAGATATAATTGTGTATAAGATGCAAGGAAAAAATAAAATGAATTTTCTTTCTCTTATGTTCTAGGAGAATACATCATTATACCCTTGAAAGTCCAGAGGGAAAACTTCAATAAATATTGATGATGATGACCATGAATTAAGCATTCTCTGGAATAGTCAATTAACTATAATGCAATTAGAACAAAGCTCGAAGGCCTACTAAAGGCATGCAGCCAGCCCTTTAAAATGACTGTTGTGGGAAGAGGTTATTGAGTATGTGAGGTGCAAGGATTTGTTAGGTCTCTGTGCTCCATGACTGCAAAAAACATTAGTTCATTTGCCTTTACCTATGAACAGGGAAAGATATGAACTTCTGTGTATACCACTGATAATCAAAATGACAGTCCCATGCCGTTTGGTCTTCTTTTACAGTTGACAAAGTCATGGTAATGAAGCACTTTAAAATGACACGTTTTGCATATTTTGAGCTCAATCACATCTTAGCCAGTTAAATAAAATAGCATTTTTATACCATTTCACAGCTTAGATATTTTCTGTTAAGACAACCACTTTCAACCTAAAACTCCTGACCGATTTTTTTTTTTTTTTTTTTTTTTTTTTTTTTTTTTTTTTTTTTTTTTTTTGAGTCTCGCTCTGTCGCCCAGGCTGGAGTGCAGTGGCCAGATCTCGGCTCACTGCAAGCTCCGCCTCCCGGATTTACGCCATTCTCCTGCCTCAGCCTCCCGAGTAGCTGGGACTACAGGTGCCCGCCACTTCGCCCGGCTAGTTTTTTGTATTTTTTAGTAGAGACGGGGTTTCACTGTGTTAGCCAGGATGGTCTCGATCTCCTGACCTCGTGATCCGCCCGTCTCGGCCTCCCAAAGTGCTGGGATTACAGGCTTGAGCCACCGCGCCCGGCCTCCTGACCGATTTTCACAGCTCTCTGTGGTCTGATTTCATGCACAAAGCCAGTCTTATTTTCTAATAGAAACCTTCGGCCTCCCTCACCCACAAACCCTTTATGGTCTTTACCCCACATATTTTGCTCTTCTATGAATGGAAATTCTTTCTCTGCCCTCTATGACAGAAATCCAAAGCCTCCTTAACCTGCTTCTCAGATTGACACCCCGTGGATAATCCACCTATACAAGGAGGAAGGGCAGATATTACATAGTTGTCAAGGGCCTAAGCTTTGAAGTCATACTTCCTAGGTTCAAATCTCGTTTCAATCAGTTTCCAGCTTTGTTTGGCACTTCATAATCAATCTTAACTTATTTTCCTTAACAAACAGAATAAATATATCAACTTCATGGGTTTCTTGGGACAGGTAAATGTAATACTGCATGTAAAGTACCAAACATTATATTAAACCTTCAGTAAATGTTAAATGTTAACTAGTATCATCATTACAGGGCCTATAATTATATACTGTTGTATCAGTCAAAGTTATTGATTACAAGCAACAGAAATAGGTTCTAGCTAATTTGTACAGAACTATATTGGACATCTCACAGAATCAACAGGATATATTGACAAAAAGGCATAAAAATTGGGTCACAAGCAAGAGCCTAGACAGCAGGAAGCACAGGGGAGTTTCTGCAGAAACAGTTGGGTTAAGACACCATGGCTGAGTACTGTTGTACCTGCTTATTGCATGCTCTCATCATTTATGAATTCTCAACCTCTATCTCCCTCTCTTTTTGGTGTTTGTTGTTACTGTTGTTGCATCAATTGTTCAATGTTAAAGTTCTGGGTGGAAATATGCAACAATCTCTGTCACACTCTCAAACTATAGCTGTCAGAGGATGGGGAAATCTCCTGGCCTTCCACCCAGACTCACAAAAAAAGAGGAGTTTCTTCCCAAACAGGACAAGGTTCAGATGTTGAGTAGTTAAAAAGTATTCTAACAAACAATGATGCCTTTTATTGTTCTTTAACTGTTTTTCAAGTTGGAGTGCTAAGTCTTTGAAGGCAGAGCTTATGCATATTTCACAGGTCTCATATGATAGGTTTTCAGTAAATACATTTTGACATAGAGCTTAAAGTTTGACAGATTTGTTTGGGGATTTAATGCTTTCTATGCTCCACTTAGAGTTTAATAAAGCAATGAATTGTGAGAATTTTATTGTAATATAAGATTGCCAAAATGGTGATTACAGTATGGTAAGAGAGCCCCAGAATACCTTTTCAAGCTAAATGGACTATCTCTATTAAAATTAATATCCTGCAGGTTGGAGAGTCAAAATGAGAGGGTCATGGCTCGTAGGGAATACAATCCTACATTGCGTAAAGTTATCTTCAGGGAAAATTATAATAGAAAATGAGAGTAGGGAGGAATAAAACCTATTAATATTATTTAGTAAAATTTTTATTGTGAAAGCAATATATGACTGTTACAGTAAATTTTTAAGATACAGAAAAACATAAACACAAAAGAAATTTTTAAAAATGTTAATCACCACAATTTTGGGAGATGCATTCATATAATGGGGTGTGTGTGTGTGTGTGTGTATGGTGTGTGTTTTTGTGTGTGTGTATATATATACTGTACACATATATGTATAGTATATCGTATACATGTACACTACACACACACACACCTAGCCAAATACTATACACACGCACACACATATGTGTGTGTATGTGTGTGTGTGTATATATATAGTGTGATACTTGTGTTATATGTGTGCTTAAAACCACAAATGTATAACAAACACACCCATATATGCATAGTTGTTGTTATAAAACTATTCTTATATACAGTGTTTATTAATGTGCTGTGAAATTGTTTTCTTAAGAATGATTCTTGTTATAAGAGAAATGAATGTTTATTGCAAAAAACCTAGAAAATAAAATAAGAAAGTATGTAAAACATGCAAACTCTCAGCAACCTAGAAATAACCATTGTTTATATCTTCTGGTATAATCTTTCAAAATCCTAGTATATAATAATTATACAGTTTTTTGCAAAATAGATTATCTATTTTATAGGACATCTTCTAACCTACTTTTAAAGAATAACAATAGGTTATAATCATCTGTCCATTTCAATAGGTCTATATCTGCACCATCATGATTTATGGCTATATAGAATTCCACTTTGAGGATATACACAGCTGATTTTCTAAAATACAATAATGGATGTTTAAGTATTTTTATTTTTGGTTTTACAAGCAATACTTCAGTGAACATCCTTGAAACATATTTATTCTTCAAATATATCTATAACTTTATTTCCTTAGGACAAATTCTCAGAAGTATAGTTATTGATGCCAAAGGTATGCATATATTTATATCTTTGTATAGCAAATTGCACTCTAGGACACGCATCAGTTTGAAAATAAAAACAGGATATGAGTGTGAATTCTCCTAAAACTAAATATTGGTCTTTTAAATGAGGTTTTAAAATAGATAGATGAATCATTTGGGCATATAAAGTATTATGAAATTTTCTTATGTGATTAAGCATTTTAATGTAATTTAAAAGGTTTGAGTATATTATAAAGCAACACAATGAAAATGACATATTACTAAATCTCTGCATATATTTATGAGCATTTTCTTAGAAATATTACCAAATAGTGATATTTCTGGGAAGAATGTACATTGTTATCTTATAGCATGCTGACTTTGGTTAATTTGTCAGGAAGGAATAGTAACACTACAAATGAAGAGTTCAAATTAATATATAATTACATGTGTTTTGTGGATTAAAAAGTTATGTTTGATCTGTTTTTGGTTTTAGTCTTACCAACTTATAAGTAGGCTTCCATTACAAATAAAATAAAATATGCATTTACTACTATTACCAATAAGTTTCTACATGATGTGGTTCCTGTATGCCTCTCTGACCCCAACTATGAAATCTTCCAGTCTCCTTAACGGTGCTGGTTAACTGTGTTCCAAAGTTTCCATCCTTGTTTCTTCCAACACACCAACCTTATTCACTCCTGAAATCTCGTGCTTCCTCTCTGCTGATCTATTTATGACTGGCTCTTTATCATTCAGGTCTTCATTTATCATTACTTCAGAGAAGCATTCCAAGACAAAGCTAATTAAAGTAGACAGTGATGATTACTATTGCTCTTCATCAATATTTGTGGTTCTCCTCCTGCTGGGCATGCAGTAGGATTGCATTTCCCTACCCCTTCAAAGACTTGCTTTGGTCAATGAAATGTGAGAGCACATATCTGACCCTGTTCGGTGGAAGCCATTAAAAGCTGGTATATGATTTACCACATGTCCTTACCTATGTCACTGCAGTTGATGACATTCAACAGTGAAGCCTCCCTCGTCCTGCATCCCTGAGAGAGGACGTGGAACTAAGCACCACACTGAACTGTGATGGACAAATACTGTATGGGAAAAAATAACTTGGTTTTTAAATACCATTCAGACTTTGGGGTTGCTTATTAGTACAGAATACCTAACCCATCCTAATACACAGGTTCCTTCTTCCTTTAATCAATCTCAGTACTTTCCTATTTTATTTTATACCGAGCTTTCATTATTACATGAAATCATCTTATTTGTTCAGTTATGAGTCCACTCACCTCCACCAGTAGCATGTAAGATTCTGAAGAGCAGGGGGTTTGTCTGCCTTGTTTTGTTGCATCATCATTGTATGCAATACTGCCTTAAATATTTGTTGAGTAAATGAAAGAAATGAGAGGAAGGTCTCCACACATGCCTCTGGAATCTAGACTAAGACAATTTCTTTCCGTTTAAAACAATTGCTCCCAGATTCCAAGATAGCCTTTGGCAGACAAAAATGAGAACACGCTCAGTCAGGTTTCTGATGGCCAAGAGAGGTTAAATATTTTCTCACCAAGATGTAAGAGCTCTTAGCCACTTTCATCATTTGGTCTTTTCTTCCCCCAACACTATGAACATTTTCACTCTCTGTGGATGGAAAACAACCACGATTTCAATTATTTTATATTTTATAATGTTCTATTATCACTAAAGCTTTTTTTAAATGAATAACAATTTAGCAAGGCCTTAAGTATATTTAGTGAATAGACACGTATATTTTCCCTGGCCTTCCAAAGGCAAGATATGGCATTATATTTACAATGTCTAGGCTCTTATGAGACACTCTTTCGTGTTGACACATAATCATTTTTTCATTATAACTATTATGTCCCAGCTATCCTGTGGTCTCCAGATGTGTATCAATTACAAAGATACTTTGAGTTAATGATTTCTAGAAAGCCTTAAAACAAGTGGAATAGATGTGTTTATTATTGGGTACTTGGTGAATAGTTTCTGAGCTAGAGGTGATAGACTTGTACCCCATTGCGTCATCTAAAAGAGGCTCTTGCACTTGCGCCGGATGACAACTACTCTTTGGTCTTAACACACATTGAGTTAGAGTAACTATTAACAGCTGTATATGTTGGTGTCTTCTCAAACAGCATATGCCTGCTCTTGACCAGAATAGAATAGCACAGATGGCATTGCTACACATTTGTATCTCCCATTTGGCTCTAAAGCTACTTGTTGCCTTTTCACAGCCAGGCAAAGGGAAAGAATGGCAAAAACTCTTACGTTGAACTGCAATGTGGCCATTTGTTTGCTTGGCAACTAGTAACATAGCAGCATGGACCTATGTGATTTTAGATCATCCATACCCTTGGGTTTACCATCACACAGCTCAACTTCATCAGAGTTCAGTTGTTACAGAAAAAAATGACCTGATTCTTTTGTGTTTTGATTTTGTATGACATTCTGGAACTCCTTGCCCTTAAATGAACTCTTCATGGTCCTCTCAAACATGTTTCATATTTGTTTCTTTTCCCCTATTGCACTTTTAATTTATTTTGACACTTTGTTTTTATATGTTTTACTGTATATCAGGAGTTTTCCATGTTTGCTTCATTACTAAATGGAAACAGGGTAGTAATTGAATTTAGAGCATGGAATTATTTTCTTCTGTCATTAAATTACGTTGGCATCCAAAATAGTTCAAGTAATTTCAAGAGCATTACATATCAGATAAATCTGAAAAAATTCACAGTGATGTTTTTCTAGTTTTGATATGTGGAACAAAGAAGACTTTGTGGCATATAGGACTTTGGAGTAAGACAGTCCCATGTTTGAAAACTAGCACATTTACTGACTATGGGCTTAAGAGTGTTATTTAATACTCTGGGGCTTAATTTCTTCATCTGTTAAATTGGGAAAAAATGTTTCCAATCTCATAGGGTTGAGGTGAGGATTAAATCAGATAATGCATTTTAAATCCAGGGCCTGGCTCATAGTGAGCACTAAACAAATGGCAACTATTATCTTGCAGGAGAGTAATGGCACATACCTAAAAGATTAGTGTTCCAGAGACTGTGATTTCATCAATGCTGTAACTAAAACTGTGTATGACGTGTACTATCCTAGCAAGATTCCAATGTATAGGTAAATCAAATTCGTTCTAAAGAAATAAGGAATAATGCCAACAGATGTTTGTTATTAAAATCATAATAGTAAAGAACTTTATTTGATACCTATGGTTAAGGAAACATTTGTACATACATGCTTTCATGCAATCCGTGAAAGGCATACGTTTATTGGGGAGAAAATCATTCCAGGCAGAGGGAACAGTTAATGCCAACATTTGAAGGGAAACCATGCCTAGCATATTCAAAGAAGATCCAGGAAGCCCATGGGATCAGAGCAAAGAAGGGAAGAGAAGTATAAGATAATGCTGAGAGAAGAAACCCAGGGCTAGATTATGTGGGTCACTATTTGGACCTTGACTTTGTTTTTAGTGAAATGGTGGGTCTTCGTAGGGAGTGAGGTATTACATGATTCCCTTTGTGTTTTATGGAGTGGCAAAAATCACTCTGGCTGCTGGTTTCGGAACAGATTGTAAGGGAGATGTAAGGGTAGAAGCAGGGACACCAGTTAAGAGCCAAACATAACCCAGACTTGGAGTGGTCAAACTGTGGCTTTGTTTTGAAGGTAGCAGTCACAGGATTTCCCCGCAGACTGGATGTGCAGCTATGAGAGAAAGCAAGAGTCAGGACAGCCCTAAGGCTTTTGGCCTAAACAAATGCAGAATGGAGTCGCCATTCTTCAGGTAAATTGAGCCAAGTTTCAAGGGATGCATTAGGAGTTTAACTCAAAGAACATCAAAGAAAGAATGAATTAATCAATTATGTATTCACAGAATGAACCTAAGCACTGAAAATAAATGAAGGAGCGATGGATCTCATGGACGAATACTGAAAACACAGCATCATGCCAAAGAAGTCAGATACAGAAGAATATATACTACCAGTTTCCAATTTTGTAAAATTTAAAAATAGGAAAAAAAGTATCTTGTTTAGAGATGCATATTCAAATAGCCAAAGAATAAAGTAGTGCAAAGCTATGATTCCCACCATATTTAATAGAGCAGTTATCTGTAAGGTGAGAATGAAGGAATGAACATACTGTTGAATGCTGAGGCAGGTAGGATGATGGTTATATGAGTATTTGCCTTAGGATTTTCCACTTTATGCATTTTAATATCCCTGCGTTATATTTAGCAGCAACAACAAAAGCTTTAGAAATACTATGCATCTTTTAAGACCTACTCCTCCATGAAATTCATTCTGATCACCCTGCTCTGTGAGCTTTCTTTCTATTCTGAAGATTGAATCATTATTAACTGTATAGGTCAATTGATTAAACATTACCTTATAACATTGCTACAGTGGTTATCTTGAAATATTAGGAAACTATTTTGTAGTGGTTCAAATAATGTTTTATTATAGATCATCCTTCCATCCAGCAAGGATTTACACATACAAAAACCCAATTTTTTGTTCACAATAGTAACTTGATGTTGGGTAACGAATACATAATTATAGATTTCAGATCTAGGGAATACATTATTCAAGTATTTATTTTTGAAAAGTTCTAATGGTATCACACCATGAAAGGCAATATTGTGCCCGGGAAAGAATATTAGAATCAAGGTAAAGAAGTCTGAGTACTCATTCTTCTCTTGCTAGATGTTTGCTTCACCAAGCTATTTAACTTTTCCAAGTATTGAGTTCTTTGTGTGTTAAATGTGGTATTTGGGTTAAATTCTACTTTTCAGTTCTAATATTCTATGAATCTTTGAAATACTATATTATAAAAGGATGCAAGGATCAAGGTTCAGAATCTCTTAAACAAATCATGTCAAAAAGTACAGATATTATAAGGGCTAGTTTTGGAAAACAACAGACCTGTTATTTTTTGAGCAGGTAAAATAATTTTTTTAATTGAAGGAAAACTCAATATATTTAAAGGAAAAAGACACATAGAAAATAGACCAAAAAAATTGTGATGTAAGCCACACGATGATAAACCACTTTTTTTTTTTCCAAGAAGAAATGAGGAGATGAGTCACCAACTGACTGTGACCAAAAAGTCGTAGAGGAAATTCAGAAACAGAAGCTGGATTAGGGGAACTGAAACAATCATCAAAGAAATAAAGTGTGCATATTTATTTTTCATGGGACAGAACATTGTGTATTTAGTTGCCCCAATTTTGCTATTTTATTTTATGGATTTATTTGGGGAAAAATAGCCTATCGAAATTTAGGTGGCAATTATTTGAGATTATTGATAAATAATTTGAATAGACATCAAATTGTAATCTCTTAAGAGGCAGAGAATTTAAAGCTTGTTTATTCCTGATACCCAGTTATTAAACGTATTTGAATCTGTTTCTATACCTGCTGAATGGTCACTAAGCCTATTATTGACCATCTCCAATAACAGAGGTCTTAGTATCTTCTGTTGCTGCAATTTTAAAGACTTACTGTATTTTCACACAGAGGCTACTTTATATGGAGCTATTATTTTACAGCTGCCCTTAAATGGTATCTTTTTTTTTTTTTTTTTCGTGGTTGGTTTAACTTCACAATATGTATGTGTGATTTTCCTCCATTTTATTTACTGTTGCCAATGATACTTTTAAGGATTACTACTTACTGGGAGTGAGATTACATGCTTATATTTCATGATTTGGGGGACCAATACTCGAAATCCCATATTTTGGGCTGACAGAAAGAATAGCTATCTATCTGATTGCCACTGGAGCATTCCATTTTATATTAGTTGACTGAATACAGTTTGACCAGATAATGGCCAACTTGCTTGACTGTTGGTTCCCTACATATATGGACCCTTTTGTATTCAAGGACAAAATGACGTCACTAAAAGAAAAAATTAAAGTATTTTAGAATATGGCTGGGCGAGGTGGCTCACACCTGTAATCCCAGCAATTTGGGAGGCCGAGGCAGCCAGATCACCTGAGGTCAGGAGTTTAAGACCAGCCTGGCAAACATGGTGAAACCCTATCTCTACTAAAAATACAAAAATTAACTGGGCATGGTGGCATGTGCCTGTAGTCCCAGCTACTAGGGAGGCTGAGGCAGGAGGATCGCTTCAACCTGGGAGGTGGAGGTTGCAGTGAGCTGAGATTGCACCACTACACTTTAGCCTAGGTGACAGAGTGGGACTTTGTCAAAAAAAAAAAAAAAGAAGAAGAAGAAAAAGTATTTTAGAACACAAGAACACAAGTAAAATGCCATCTAAATACCATGCACCTTGGAGGCTGAGGTGAGCCGATCAGGAGTTCAAGACGAGCCTGGCCAACATGGTGAAACCCTGTCTCTACTAAAAATACGAAATTTAGGTGTGTTGGCATGCGCCTGTAATCCCAGCTACTCGGGAGGCTGAGGCAGGAGAATCACTTAAACTCAGGAGGTGGAGGTTGCAGTGAGCTGAGATTGTGCCACTGCACTCCAGCCTGGGTGACAGAGCAAGACTCCATCTCAAAAAAAAAAAAAAAAATGCAGAAGACATAGTCGATTTCAATTACTTCCTCTTTCTGTTTTTTACCTTCTTCATTATAGAGAGTTTCTCCATAAATCTGAAAATGAATTCTGTGAAAAATTACAACTTTAGATGTTTTTCTATAGGAAAGAGATCAATATTTACTCAGATAAAGTTTACTACTATTCTGTTTGTAAATAAGTACTAGAAAAAATGGATCCAAGTTAGGTGGTTTCTTATACAGAATGATTAAAAACAAAAGGAAACTAGATAATTCTGTTACATTTATGGAAATGTAGGACTAGAAGGTTGAGTGTGAATGCACTATGTGCTTCAGGTTATGCTGAATCTGACACCCTAATCCTGGCACCAGTAGTGAAGTCCTTGCCTTAGGGCATTAAGGGTGTCCCAGCATTCAATGCACTCAATGCATTTTACTTAAGTCATACAATAATGAGGCATCCTCATATTTTCGTTGAGCTTTCAGTCAAATGATAAGTAGAGTTTTAGTGAAGATTCTCATAATGTGTTCATTTCTTGCTATAACCTTTCTTTATAAGAAATACGATCTTACATTCTCTCCCAACTGAAGCTTTTGACTGTATCATCTTCTTTAATAAAGCAATTCATTCTATATCATATGTTGAATGCTCATGTTTTTTCTATCACTTATTATGTTAAGCATGAACTTCAATGAAATGAGCAATTTTTGTAGGCACGAAAGAGGCGTGCTCTTTTTGGAGAGATTGATAGCTCCCCACCCAGAGGTAGATTTTTACTTGATGGTGGGCTGGAGAGCCCTCCCCTAGGGAGCAGTATTAGCAGCATGTCCTTAAAGCATGCCTATCACCTTTTTATTGCCCGAAGAGGTCTTCAAACCTTGGCCTTCTGCAGATCTGACCATTCACCTTCATCTTTTTAATTTCCTCATTATGTAGGTCAGTGAATAGAAGTACTCTGTTTCAAGCAGGAAATCTCAGGACATGTAGTGTAGAACCAAGACATTTGTTACTATCTGATTTGGTTATTAAGTCTATCACATAAATCACAATACTGATAACCTAAAACGTAAATGTTGTCTGTGTGTTGCAAAAATTGTGGCCAACTTAATAAGAGGTATTTTTTTCTGCTGCTTGATTGTTTTGTTTACTAAATACGTGTCACCCTGATAGCTTTTTTTTTTTTTTTTAAGACAGAGTCTTGCTCTGTCGCCTAGGCTGGAGTGCAGTGGCACGATCTCGGCTCACTGCAATGCAACCTCCACCTCCTGGGTTCAAGCAACTCTCCTCCTGAGTAGCTGGGACTACAGGCATGCGCCAATACACCCAGCTAATTTTTGTATTTTTAGTAGAGATGGAGTTTCACCATGTTGGCCAGGCTGGTCTCGAACTCCTGACCTCAGACAATCCGCCTGCCTCAGCCTCCCAAAGTACTGGGATTACAGGCGTGAACCACCGTGCCCAGCCTATAGTTAATATAGGTAAAGCACCTATCTAATTTCAACTTTAACTTCTAAAAAAATAGAATAAATTAGTAAACTGTATAGTATGCAAGAAGGTGATAGGTACAATGGGAAAAGGTAAACAGACAAGGGAGTCATAGCATTCTAGAGGGTAGGGAGGAGTGTTAAAGTACTTGTAAATAGCCATCAGGAAAGGCCCAATTGTAGCTTGACAATTAAATGCATCAAATGTAATTAATACTGAGTTATTCCTAGTAGAACATAAGGGTGTATGTTTGTTCCTGAGCGAAATCTGTTACTCATAGACTCTGGTCAGGTGCGTGAGAAGGCTGCACTTGTCTAGGAGAGCACTCAATATTTCCTTAACAGGTAAATGTAAAATGACTCTTGGTCATTCATCAATTCCATACTAGCCAATACAGGAGCTGAATCAGAAGTATTAAATTTTAGTAAACTGAACTAATTTCACTTTTATCACTGTGGCAGCTGACTTTCTTCTTTTGCAGATGACAATAGTAAGATAAAATACATAAAATTAAAGAGCAGATGGAGGTTAAGAAAGTACATCATCATCGCTTAAAAAGTGAAAGTTTCATAATTAAGCTGTATTATTGAAAATTAATATTTTTTAAAAACATAAAATTCAGTCACTTAAAACCCCAATTCAATGTTTTACTTGCATATTTGTGCAAATAATCATGCTGTTTTATTTTATAGAAGACATTTCATAAATCCCTTTTTTTTCATTTCTGCTATGCAACTCAAAAAAAGAAGCCAGAAGATTACCTAGCTGAATCTAAACCAATAAAATGTTTCAACACATCACATCTCACATCTATAAAAATACCCATTTTTAATTTTTTGTCTCGGTCACTTAAAAAGCCAACAGAAATGGGGCTGTTTATGTTCAAGATAAAGCAAACTAATCTTTATAACATAAATGTATCAAATACATTTTGAAATTTAAGTGGACATTCCTGGAACAGATTAGTTCACAGATGGATTTATTTAGGTCAATGTTCCTCACACTCTTTCTGAAAGCAGAGCCATCATCCAGAGAGCAGGACACAAATATTAATAAAAACTCACTTTACTTGCCTTTAGTTGAATGATGTTCCCTAAATCAGCTCACATGTGAAGTAGCCCAATTAACTCCTCCTGAATGTAGCTCTGCTTTACCTTTTTTGGTTTATAGTGAAGGGCAGTATTATTTGAAATTGTTTTAAAAGCTTTTAGCCTTACTGCAACTCACTTCAGTAGTACACAGAAGTGGAGATCTGAGGAGGTAGGAGACAAAGTTATTTGCTCGCTGTCTACCCAGTCATCCAGGCTTTCTTCTTTGCTCATGGAGCACCAAATTCGTTCAAGTATTTACCTCTTCAGGAGCTTGGCCCTTTCCTTCATTTTAAGAGGAAATTCTGATTAGTCTAATATTTAAAGAAATTCCTTTCTCCTTAACACTAATTTGGTTAAGTGGTCAAATTCTAGTCAAGTCATTAGGAGCCTCTGTGAGTGTCATCTTGCTTTTAAAATGGACTTTCTGGCTCTCCCTTTCTGGTCATTGTCTTCTCAGGATATGATGCCTAGAACTGCTGCAGCTATCACGTGACCATAAGGCTTTACTTTAGGATGAAGCCAGCACCAAGAATGGCAAAGCAGAGATGAAAGGGACCTACTCTGATAATATTCTTTAGCTACTGACTTAATTAAGCCTACTTCTGGACTTACTGTTCATTCATTCATCAAATATTCATTGAGGACTTGCTAGGAACCAAGAACTGTTCTAAGTGCTGGAGGTATAGCTTTAAAAAGTAGGAAAAAAAAAAAAAAAAAAAAAAAACCTCTATGCAATGAAGCTAATATTCAAGTAGGGGGAGCTAGACATTAAATAGAATAAATAGGATCATATATATATGTATATATACAGCTTTTAAAGTGATTAATGTAATAAAAAAATAAGAAGATGTGGAAGTGTAAGAGGCATTGGAGTTGCACATGGAGTCATCAGGGAAGGTCATAGTGTGAAGGCACCATTTTATCAAAGAGAGCAAGATGTGAGAGAATTAAATTCTCTGGTGAGTATCCTTCCCCTGTTATTTGCTCAGTGCATGCTTACTGACATCGATGTCATGGATAAGTTACTCAGTTTTCATAGAAACTAATAACTCCATGCCTCTCCATACATGTGTGTGTATTTGCATTTCTTGACATTTGCTATTATGCCCAATTCGAATGACTTGGGCAAGTGGATTATCTCTGCGTGTGTGCTGGGACAAACTTTTGCTTTCCTCCATTCCTGAATCAACTTCTTGCTACTTCTGGCCATTCAAGTTCTAGTAAGGAGATGAGAGAAGGCATTTGCAGGAGGACATTGGAGTGAATTTTATTTTATCTATACCACTTTCATCATAGTAACAACAGCTAACATTTATTAAGCACTTACCATTCTCTGGATAATATTCCAAGCCCTTTGAGTTTATTTTCTGTAATTCACTTAGCAGTCTTATGGAGGTTTATTTTAGTATTATTACCATTTTTCATATTGGAAAACCAAGGGCAAAAAAGTTAACTTTGCAAAGGTCACAGAGCAAAAGGTGAACATTGACTCACAGCAAGGAGTTGGATTTCAGAGCCCCAGAAATTAGATATAAGATAAAAATTTTTACTTTTCAGATGAATGTTAATAACTTTTATAGAGCTTATGAAAAAAATGAATGATCATTGACTGAGGTGTTGAAAAGCCAGTGCAAATCATGAAAACCCAATAGCCCTTTAGCACAGTGAATACCTAGGCCATTTTTAAAGCTAGCTGTGTTACAACTGGATACACATATGCAGTCATAAGTTTAATAAACACATATTATAATAAAATTGCTTACTAATCTTTATTCTTCCAAATTTATATCCAATGAAAGTCAAGGAGAACTAACAATATTGATTCAGCTGGCAGCTAAATTACATTAAAATACTCTATGTATTTTGCTGTAATCTGTTAAGAGGGATCATTGCAACCACAAAACTGTAAACATGGTACATATAATCACCAATCTATTTCTAAACTTCTGAAAACAATAAGCATTTGTAGTAAAAGTTTCCAAGAAAAACTCAGTAATTAGGTCATATCTGATAATGACTCTGGAGAAGGGAAGGAAAGAATGGTTTCTGGAGAAGAAACTTCAGATAGGAGAGAGGGCAAGGAGAATTGAACTTCTATTCTGGTCGGAGGGACGGCTAGGAGTAGAAGCAAAAACATGTGTGAATGAGCTCTAGGATATGATAAAATATTTTCCAAAGTGTATGCAAGATATTAATCCCCAGGATATTAACAGGCTTTTGGTTAATAAGCAAATAAAAATTTAGTTAAAAAAATAATTTTGTGCAGACCCAAAGCATCAGATCTTTAATGTACTCATTTGTATTATAAGATTTCACTTGAGGGAACATTTTACATGATGTTTTCTAAAGTTATTTATCCAAGGAGAAATTGCCCCTCCCCTCCTTCCTTCCGTAGGGAAGTTTACAGGACTAGGATTCCATAGTAGACATGTTAAGAAACATTGAAGAGTGACAGAAATATCTGAGCATAGCTGAACATTTGATTGTGTGCCTTAGAGAGTTCTCCAGAAACTAAGAAAAGGATGGCTGCTGTGGAAAAAGGAGAAATAAGCTGAATCATCCCCATGCATGATCCTAGCACTGGGACTAGAATCTTCTTTAGAAGATCAACTTCATTAGAGAGGCTCCTTGTTGGCAAGGTGGTGTTGCCAAGTAGCCAGGCTCTTAGGAATCACCTAAAGTTCCCAGGCAATGGTTGAATCCTTACAACTAGCAACCAGATCATTAAAACTTCTATGTAGAAAGTAAGTTGAGAATATTTCAAATATATAAGTGAGTGCTTAATATTTACTTATTAAACACTTCATTTTATGATGTCATGACCTGTTTGTCCATGAGTTTTCTCACGCCCCATGTGCTCTAAGCAATGCTTTGCCAGTTAACATTTTAGCTATAAAATGAGCCTCCTAGGCACACCAGTAGAGTTCTGCACAGATTTCAGATTTTGTGTTAATGCTAGCCACCAGCCGGGCAAGGTAGAATTGAGTACATGTGGTTGTACATTTGTGCATTTGTACCAATATTCTTTTTGTCCAGATTTCCTCCTTTTTACGTATCACAGTCCTCTTAATAAATATCACTTCCACATTTTAAAAAATTGGTAAATATTTTGCATCCTTTTCTCAGTGATACTGAGAGATAGGACTAGCTGGATTTCCTAGGCTGACTAAGAATTCCTAAGCCTAGCTGGGGAAGGTGATTGCACCCACCTTTAAACACGGGGCTTGTAATTCAGCTCACACCTGACCAATCATGTAGTAAAGAGGGCTCACTAAAATACCAATTAGGCTAAAAGCAGGAGGTAAAGAAATAGTCAAATCATCTATCATCTGAGAGCACGGGAGGAGGGACAATGATTGGGATATAAACCCCAGGTATTCGAGTCAGGAGTGGGCAACCCCCTTTGAATCCCCTCCCATTATATGGGAGCTCCGTTTTCACTCTATTAAATCTTGCAACTGCATACTCTTCTGGTCTGCGTTTGTTCTGCCTGGAGCTGAACTTTGGCTCACCATCCACCACTGTTGTTCGCTGCTGTCCACCCCTCCAGATCCGGTAGGGTGTCCGCTGCATTTCTGATCCAGCCAGGCGCCCCTTGCTGAACTCCCGTTTAGACTAGAGGCTCACCGGTGTTCCTGCGCGGCTAAGTGCTTGGGTTCGTTGTACACTAGTCGCTGGGTTCCACGGTTCTCTTCTGTGACCCACGGATTCTAATAGAGGTATAACATTCACCTCATGGCCCAAGGTTCCATTCTTTGGAATCTGTGAGGCCAAAAACCCCAGATCAGAAAACAAAAGGCTTGCTGCCATCTTGGGAGTGGCAGCCACCATCTTGGGAGTGGTCTGCCACCATCTTGGGAGCCCTAAGAACAAAAACCCACCTGTAACAATATGCTATTATGGAAGTAAGTTTTATTAGCACAGTAAGTCAATGGATCAGGGGTTTTGCAGATAAAGTGTTGAGTCATTAAGCAGTAAACTCGTTCTCTGAAGACGGGGATCTGGGGGAAGAAAAGAAGCAAACTTGGTATTTTAAAAATATACATTCCAATTATTTGGAAAGAAAATCTGAGATTTTGAATTATGGAAAATTAATTAAAAATCTAACAGTTGAGATAGCACCACTGCACTCCAGCGCGGGCGACAGTGCAAGACTCCGTCTCAAAAAATATATATAAAAAATTAAAAAACAACTCACAGTTGAATGTAAAACATACACTCTAGTACAGATGGCTGTCGATACACTTAGTAAAGTCTATATATATGGATTTTATTTCTGTATTTTCATCAAGCATGCTAAGTGTGTTCATTGATTCCACCTTATAAACATAAGAATAGTTGGCTTCCATATTTAAGATTATTAGTGTAGATGATGGCTGTGTAAGACACCTCGGGGAAAAGACATCCTGAGGTACTTGTTCAGGTATTCTTAAACAGTGGTCAGACCAAAGGAATTACATTCAAAGTTTTGTATGTGTCTGCATTTTCAGATGAGAATGTCTAGGGCTTTGGTGAGAATCTCATTGCTGGTCTGGTACCCAAGAGGAGTAAAGAATCACTGTTTCAGGACTCCACAAGATCTGCTGAGCTGTAGAATCCCCAGGGTATTGTTACTGAGCTGCACCTACTGGACTGATCATTTTAAAACAGTTTAAAGTACTTATTTTATTTTATTTTTATTTATTTATTCATTCAAGATGGAGTCTCGCTCTGTCGCCCAGGCTGGAGTGCAGTGGCCGGATCTCAGCTCACTGTAAGCTCCGCCTCCCAAGTTCACGCCATTCTCCTGCCTCAGCCACCACAGTAGCTGGGACTACAGGCGCCCGCCACCATGCCTGGCTAATTTTTTGTATTTGTAGTAGAGACGGGGTTTCACCATGTTAGCCAGGATGGTCTCGATCTCCTGACCTCGTGATCCGCCCGCCCCGGCCTCCCAAAGTGCTGGGATTACAGGTGTGAGCCCCCGGGCCTGGCCAAAAGGACTTACTTTTAGTGTTACTTCAACCATCATTTGATCTCTTAAATTAAAGCAATGTGATTATTTATTATAATTGGCTCAATCATGTCCACACGTCACCCATTATTCCTGTGTTATTTCCCAGTTGACTTGACTCGTGTGTGTGTGTGTGTGTGTGTGTGTGTGTTTGCAACAATAAACCTCTCAATAGACCTTTTGGTGATATCTGACAGACTAGAGTTATAAGTCCCAAGGCTCTCAGTTTGGGGAAGAAATGCTTCGGTTCATGTATCCCTTAGCATTTACAAACTAGAGTTTGTATTTTCCTAACAAATTGAGTGAAAGCTTAAGTTGTTAGTTCTAAGATTATTTGGGGGGAAGGGAATATGGTAAAGGTTTTAGAGCATTTTTAAGACTATCACAATCACTGTTTCTCAAATTAAGGATGATTTTGCTTGCAACCCTGAAACATAACAAAAAATGTTTAGATTCTGAAATTTTAACATACATGTACATATGCACACACACACATAATCACAAATAAGATTGTTTCCTGCATTTGCCCTTCTACTTAAGCATCTACTATTAGACACATTTATTACAGAAATAGAGTGTGATTCATGATTGAATGATACTAGGTCTCTTTGATTGCTAAGATGAGGAACTGTAAACTCTCTTGTTTGATCAACTTCAAGAAGAAAATGATTGTCTTGAGAAGTCTTCACTAGGCATATTGTAGTATAGACGGGATCAAAGCAATGAAAGCAATGAATTAAATTTACTAAAAATAAACACTATCAAATATTTTCCCAAGTAATTGTCATCCTGTGTTTGACTCGGGGGAGAGGTGGGATGGCGTGTTAATTACGAAACTCCAAGTCCCTCCGCAATGTTGGGCATGGCATCCTCCTGGCTGCTGATCTGGCTATTTTCATTCAGCATGTGGTTGACACTTCCAGTGATTCTCATCATAAACATTTTGCTGCCTCATCACAAAGGAAGAGTAGAAAACGAAGCATCACACAGAGACTGAAAGGGGTGAGTTTCCTTCATTTGCCTTAGTCAAAATATCACATGACCTTCCTATCCCACCCTCATCATTCATTCTGTTAGTCTTCTTAAAGCATGGCATGTTGAGAATTAGTGAGGACCATTTTAATAGAGTTTAGTTTGCTTGCAATTAACTACAGGTTGAATATTTCTTATCCAAAGCATTTGAGATTTCAGATTTTTTAAAGCAAATTTTGGAATATTTACATTATACTTACCAGTTGAGCATTTCTCATTCAAAAATCTGAAATCTGAAATGTTCCAGTGGATATTTCCTTTGAACATCATGTTGACCCTCAAAAAGTTTCAGATTTTGGAACATTTCAGGTTTCAGATTTTCGGGTTAGGGATACTCAGCTTTTACTAAGGGACTGCACTTAAAAGCATGTTAGAAAAATAATCAACAACTCAGGGCATATAGAGTCTCACAGAGTTTCATAAAGCAAAGTTCAGAATCACATAATAATACTATGTTGAATTTATAATTTACTTTTAAAGCAACTTAATTACAAAAGCACAAGAAACAAAAGCAAAAATAGGCAAATAGAATTGCATCAGATTAAAAAGCTTCTGCACAGCTAAGGAAATAATGAACAGAGTGAAGAGACCTACACAAAAGGGAGGAAAACATCTGCAAAATGTATACCTGATATGGATTAATATCTAAATTATAAAAGGAAGTCTGGATTGCCTAGTGCATAACCTACATTATATATAGTAAGCACCATCTGCTAGCTTGCTAGCAGTCATCAAAGAGAATCCTCAGGACACATACCACATTCCAGTAGCACTTAATCTACTTAGGTACTTGTTCAGGTATTCTTAAATGGTGGTCCAGACCAAAGGAATTTTATAACATTCCTTGTATAACTCCAGAATTTATAATATTACTGTTAAGAGACTAGAAATTATTGAAAGTTTGTGTGTAAGAGAGCTCATTATAATAAAGATACGTATTCACAAGGTAATGTGGAAAGTGATTCTCTCCATGGATCTTTTATTTCGTGATGCAATGTACCACAGCAACTAAACTGCTCTTCAGCAGCTCCACTCTCAGTCAGCCTGGACAGAAGGCAGCATGGAGACACACTGGCACAGAGATCAGTGCTCAAGGATTGAACCCCGATCTGTGCCTGTGCAAGACAGGGCAGGCATATCTACTATGGAAGGATGTGATAGTGGGTCACAGAAAATACAGTTTGAGTCATGAGAAGTCACGAGGAGGCTTCCTTATTTCCATTTGGGTGCAGCCTCTAAAACTCTGCCCCGCACACACCCACACAGGTCCCACAGTCTGCAAAGGGATAGTTTGTATTAGACAAAGAGAAGCAAGCATGTCACAGCATTTATTCGTTGATTACACATATTTATTTTGTACCTACTTGTTCCAGGTACTCTTCTATATCTTAAACATAGGAATGACAAAAAAGTTGCCGTAGAACTTACATGCTAGTGGCCTTACTACAAACCCGTCACAGTTCTCAGAACTTCGCATGACTTAACCCATTTACCGCTCATAAAAATCTGTGTGGAAAGCGCAGTCATCCCCATTTTATAGATGAGAAAACGGAAACCTTGAGAATGTAGCATAACTTGCCAGAAACAGGATACAGACCCGTTTCTTAACCATTTTGCTGTTTCTTAACCATTTTCCTGCTTTGCTTGTGGATCCTTGGCATGGAAAGGTATGCTTGAAAAGAATGGGGGCAGGGAATTGAGAAGGCAGAAAAACAGCATTTCTGCTGAATCTAACAGGTGCTGAGCTAGGTGCCACGTGCGGATTATCTAGTTTTGTTCTGTAACACTTTAAAGATAAGCTCAAACAGTTTTCTAAGGATCACAACCAGTTAAGTGGAAGGATCAGGAATTGTTAGATTTGAAGAGCTTGTGATTCTTCCTTTATACTACATTGCCACAAAAGAGAAAAACAAAACCAGAAAATAAACATTTGAAAACCTAGTTATCAAATTTGTTTCAGTAGTTCTTCAACAATCCATGTATATGTTGTGTGTGTGTGTGTTCATTCAATTGTTTTCTTTATTAAAACCATAAATAATTAGTATCCCTCAGAACTAGTATCAGATTTAGTAGCTTAGTGAATGTGTGAATGAAATGAATAGGTATTTCTGGCTTTAAAAAGAATTGTCATTTTATGTCCAACATGTGTGTTGACCAGATTTTTCACATCCTTTTTTATTTTTGAGAAAAGAAAAAAAACTGATGTGGCAACATCATTTGAAAATTTTCACATCCTATTTCACAGAAATTTTTAGTCTTTGAGAGAGTACAAAACATGAATTTTTAAAAAACAATTAAAAATGGACTAATGGTATGACATAACAGTACGTTTTTGTATTTTCAGTTTTTTCCCGTGCATCGCCAGCACGTAGTGACAGATGCAGTCACATAAACGGTAATAATTTCCTTGGCCCCATCCCTGCTTGCTAATAGAACTCTATCAGCTCTCTGGATAGAGTCCTTCTGGTTTTCCTGGGAACTCCCTCCCCCAGATTGCCCAACACACACTGATGATCAAGTTGGCTTCCCAGTCCTGGTTCGGCATCTGCTGGGTGCCTCAGTGTCTACCAGACCTCTCCAACCTCATGGCAACTGGGGTACTGGAGGCCTTGATGTGTTAAGACTCCTTAGGTTTCTGCTTCAAATGGGAAAGGCTTCTTTCAGCATGATCAAAGAAGTGCTGCTCCTTTTCTAAAGTCTTGACTAAGATGTTAGTAAAGGTTCTCTTCTGATTTTTTCTTCATTTTCCACATTTTTCTTCATTTCTCATCATGTCGCAGATGAGAGTCCAGCAGGGCTGAAGTAACAGGTAAATCCAAGGAAGAGATGCCATGTTTACTCGGGTCTCTCACCTCCAGTAACCAAAGCTTTCCATTAAGCTCATTATTCTAGGCTACCTTTTCCATCAGGAAAAGTATTTCCTGGGGGCCACCCAGTCCCATTGCAAATAGACTTCCGGAGGGTCCACCATGCCAATTTCCTAAACATGCCCCCAAAATCCTAATATACTCTCAGACTCAAATTGAGATACTTCACAGCACTACCTAATACCTACCAGAAACTAAACATCACAAACATTATTATATTTCATCTTTACAACAACTCCATGAAGAAAACATATTATTTCTATGAGTCAGTGGGCTAAGGGAGACTAAGAGACTTATCTAAGGAAATGGAGAGTAAGGGACAGAAATGAAACATTCATGGCTTCTGAACCCACATTCAGGACTTCCCACTATATCACAGTGTCTTAAGAAAAAGAAAATCTGACATACAAATTTTACCTTTTAAAAAAACATTATCCAAAAATTCTCATTCTTATAAGTCACATAGTGATATTTATGGTAAACTACATATTCAAGTAACCCAGAAATTCGAAATTCTGACAGAGTAGTGTTCAATTATGCTATTAAGACCAATTGTTTTCATTTTCCCTTTTGGATTGTCATTAGTCACATGTGGTAGGTAAGACATCAGATTTAGAAAAGAAAGCATTGATTTGATTGATTCCAACTGTAAATCTTAAATACATTTTTCAATTTATGGGATCATAGTAGTTCTGCTAAGCCCCTGGGTTATAGTATATAGGCCTCTGGATTACAGTA